>NW_016815828.1:650866-672734 GCF_001698545.2 Rhinopithecus bieti | reverse complement strand
TTTTTTTTTTTTTTTTGCGGGGTGGGTGGAAGGATGAAGAGGGATTGCAACTCTATTATAGTCTGATTTGCTCAACATAAAAATAAACTATCCATCTCACAGTAGAATTGTATTATTGGTCTTTTTTGCCTTAGTTTTTTGTTTTAAAGTTATAGATGGATACAATATCTTTTTCCCCATTTTTGAGCAATTTTCTTTAAAAATTCAACAACATTTGTTAGCTCCCTAAGGTTCACAATGTGCTCTGGGTCAGTGGCTGCAAAATGCTGGTCTCTAAATCAGTACTAGCCTGGGTTTGCAGGGTTATGGGGTACCTTAACAAAAATGTACATTTCCTATCACCACACATAATGTTGACATTCAGTATGTCTACAGTGGGGATATGATGCAGTATTGCTACTATAGATTTAATGAGGGTAATAACTGCAATTTTTAAAAGTAAAAATCAAGAAAGGTTTCTAATAGAAGGCAGCCATTTTCCTTCCTCAGTCCTGTGCACACCTTACCTTAATCACTAGGGACCGCAATTATTACGGTTATTTCAGTTTTTTTTTTTTTTAAACCTCTCCTAGTAATTACTTTCATGATTATTAATAATATATTTGTATCACTGTTTACTAAAATTGCTAACTTAAAATTTCACCTGTTGACTTGCAATCATGAAATATTTATGAGATATTATTTGATAGGAGAATGACTTTACCTCCTGGTAATCATGCTCCTTATTTATTATGGAAATCCACCTGTAACCATTTTTTTTTTTTTTCCACAAGGTTGGAATTGTATTTCATCCAACACAAGCTCCAGGAAACTACAATTATTAATACATTTTTGTGGCATGATTCCAGACTCCAGCATGAGAATGGAGTGAACTCTGTGGAAAGCAGAGTAGAAGTATAGAAAGAAAATAGCCTGTTGTGATACAATTTGAGCCAAACAATCATCTCTCAGTAACCTGAAATTCCACTTCAGACTTTGTTTATGAGCCCTTAAGTTGAAATCAGCCCAAGAATCCCATTGACTGTTCTTTTGGATAAACACAGAAATTGATCTTTCTGATCTTAAAGCTTGAAGCCTACATTTGTTTTATCTGAGTTTCTTCCTCAGGGAAGGACCTTCAGCCCTCTCAAAAATGTATCAAATAACTGAAACTCACCAGATTACCACAACCAGACAATGAGATGTGGACCCCTCCTTCATCATGATTGCTTCCATGCCCCTCCCTTGTTCCTGTTTTCTTATACATTGTTACATATCTTCACTGCTATATAAACCCCTGGTTTTAGTCAGTCAGAGAGATGGATTTGAGCCTGAGTTCCCATCTCCTCAGCTGCAGCACCTGATTAAAGCCTTCTTCATTGGCAATACTTGTTGTCTCAGTAATTGGCTTTCTGTCCAGCAAACAGCAGGACCTAGACCCTGGTGTTTCAGTAACAATGTTATATTTATTTTTCAGTTTGAATTGGCTTTCTGAATTAGTTATAAGGTGGTTGAATTGAATGACTTAATATTTGACTTTATTCCTTTTTTTATTTTTTGATGGAGGCTTGCTCTCTCGCCAGGCTAGACTGCAGTGACGCGATCTCAGCTCACTACAACCTCCACTTCCTGGGATCAAGTGATTCCCCTGCCTCAGCCCCCTGAGTAGCTGGAACTACAGGTGCATGCCACCACACTTGGCTGATTTTTTGTATTGCAGATCAATGGAAACCTAGGAATGTGGTTAGAGGGAATAAGATTAGGGGTAGGATAGAAAGATTATAAAGAGTTTAGGAAGAATCTTTTGGGAGTGATTTACATCTTCATTAACTTGATTGTGCTTATGGATTGATGTCTGCATACATGTATCAAAATGCACCTGAAATATGTGCTTTATTGTATGTTAATCATATATCAATAAAGCAGTTAAATAATTAACACACTAATTTGAAATTTTCCCATTTCTACCTTAACTTGAAAAATAATCTAGAAATATAATACCTCCAAAGTGATAGAGACATGTTTAGTAAGTCACGTTTAAGTTATTCAAGAATTTTACATTTTACTAGAAAATATTGATTAATGACATTTTATTTAATTCTTACCAACTAATATGATTTTAAATTTGACATCCCATATGTAAAAGTATTTGGAATTCTGTACTCATATTACAATGTAATAAAATAAGATTATGTGGACTTTCACACTGTGAATGGGATTTGGTCAAATGGTCATTAATCTAAACTACATGAATTTTACTTCTCTCTTTGGTGTTAATTCAATGCATTGAATCTTGTTGAAACTTTAAAAAGAAAGAATGAACTTTTATTAAGAGCCTTCGCCATCAACCTGGCTTCCATACTGTAAGTAATCATTGATACAATCTTTTGCCTGCATGTCATTCTTAAGGCTTTTATAACTCTCACCGAGTTCATGTTGAAAAAAGTAGGCTACACATTGACATTAATGTGAGTCATACACTCAAGAGTAAATCCTTAGCTTTTTTTTTAATGCCCCTAGTTCTATTGCCTAAAACCAATAGAAAATATAAATCTTGCCCTGTGCTGCTTTTATTAGTCCTTTATTCTCCTTCAAAGGTAACATTTATTCCTTTATTTCCTGAGGTATTTGTTCTTTGTAATTCATGTTAATTTTTCTGATCCATATCAAGATGCCTTATATTCATAAACCTGAATTTTAATCCTTACTTATTCAAACACTAAGAACAAGTTGTCATCATAAAAATATTATTTTGCCTTTTTTCTGCATTATTTTGTTTACCGCTTGAAATTTATGCATCGTTATTTTCTAAGCCCCTGTTTTATTGCTGGTTCATCCCATTCAATACCACCACCTTACGATGTTTCTTTATTTTCACAGTGTGATATGCAAAACATAAACTCATGACAGATGTTGTAAATTTGCCTAATTTGATTTGGGGAAAGAAATTGGGTCATTTATCTTAGTAAATTCAAAACATGGTTTCAGTTAAATATTTTTTTTTTTGTAAACATTAAAAACTGAGACAAGCCCTGATGCCCTAGCTTTTTAAAATTTTCCCTGCGACTCCACTACTGCATGATTAGAGAGGTTCTCTGTGTTCAACAGCACTGTTCACATTATTAGTATAGATTTTTATAAATTATAAAGCTTCATGATATCTAACAATCACAGGGACTGTTGGCAGTAACTTATGATGTGCACTCATTTTCTTTTACAAGATTGGCATTGTTTCCATTTATTACTAAATAATGAATTGCTTAAAATCCACCATAGTTTATAATTATTCATTCACTCATTTATTTTTCTTAATTCAATGTTTATTGATTTGAGTGAGGAGGATGTTGAAGATGTGGCATTAAATAAGCAGCTATGTTCAAATCGTCTAAAATACCATCTGTACCTAGAGAATAATTCTATTTGGAACTGAATCCCTCACCAAAAAGCCTATTAAAGCCTTCATACATGTCTACAAATTTCACAAATAGTAGCCAAGATAAAAAATGTATAAACGATTGGAAGATACAGGTCTGAGTGTGGAGTCTTTATAATTTGTCATCGTTTTGGATGCATGATGACCTCAAGGAGATACGACAGCTTTGGGTGAGACTGCTTCCCAATCAATCCCCAGAAAAGGTGAGATGTGTAAGAGGTCAGATTCAATGCTCCAGGCTAATGGGTGCCAACAAATAGGAGGCAACTCTGTAAAATATTTAAAGAGATTTATTCTGAGCCAAATGTGAGGACCATAACGCATGACGCGGCTCCATGAAGTCTTGAGAACATGAACACAAGGTGGTTGAGTTACATTTAGGAAGGCAGAAGTTATAGGTAGAGACATAAATAAATAAATATATGGTATACATTGATTCAGCCTGGAAAGGCAGGGCTTTTTAAAGTGAAAGGTGGCAGGTGAGGGGAGAGGGTTGGGGGGAGACATCCAGGTTACAGGTGGATTCAAAGATTTCCTAACTGATAATTGGTTGAAGGGGTTAAGCTCTTCCTGAAAAGCTGAAATCAGCAGAAATAAATGTTTGTAGTTAAGATAAGTGGGAGAGGGGAGGTGGTTTAGAGGCCAAGGTTCTTATTATGTAGATGAAGCCTCCAGATAGCAGGCTTCAGAAGAATAGATGGTAGATGGTAAAGGTCTTTTATCAGACTCTAAAGGGTGCCAGACTTTTAGTTAAATCTCTCCTGGAACAGGAAGAGACCTGAAAGGGGAAGGGGACTTTCTACAGAAGAAAGATTTCCTCACAAGAGACAACTTTGCAGAGCCATTTCAAATTTTGTTCAAAGAAATATATTTCAGGGTAAAATACTTTGATTAATTTCAGGGACTTCTATCTGCCATGTGATGGTATACCAGAGTCAGGTTGGAATGTGATGTCTTATTGCTGTAAAAAGCCTGTTCTCTAAATGTTAAGATTTCTATTTTAATGCTAATGCTGATCAGTTGTGTCTGAATTCCAAAGGGAGGAGAGTATATAATGAGGCATGTCTGACCCCTCCCTTTTCCATCATAGCCTGACTAATTTTTCAAGTTTTCTTTGGAATGATCTTGGCCAAGAGAAGGGGTCCATTCAATCAGTTGGCAGGGTGCTTAGAACTTTATTTTTGTTGTACATGGAGAAATAAGGTTCTAATTTCTGGTTGGGGGAATCTGGGTAGTGTATGAATGACAGTTGTCAACCAGTGTGGCCTCTCTTAGCCTTGGTGCTTACCTGGAATATTTTGGCTTTGTTGCACATATATAATTTGGAGGATTTATAACTGGGTCCTGTGTAATTCTTGAACTGTTCACTAGTTGAGGGTTAGTGAAAAACAATCTTATGCTTTGTGTATTAATTCCATTAGAATATTTAGTAGACGATTATCTCATAATAAATGTGAAAGGAGAAAAACTACTCAAAAGCTATTAGCTCAAGCCTTTATTAAAATATTGCAACATGAAACACAGTTCAAGATGACTATATTGTGGGAACCAGGTAGATAAATATTTCGTAAGACAGAATTGGAAAGGCCAGATGTAACTGCCCATAGACAGAGCTAATTTATCTAGACAGGGGAATGGCAATAGAGAAAGAGTTTAATTCATGCAAAGCTGACTGTACAGGGGACCAGAGTTTTATTATTACTCAAGTCAGTCTCCCCCAAAACTTGGAGATTGAGGTTTTCAAGAATAATTTGGTGTGTGGGGGGTCAGAAAGTTGGCAGAACTGATTGATCAGGTCAGAGATAAAATAATAGGGAGTCAAAGTTGCCCTCTTGTGCTGAATCAGTTCCTAGGCAGAGGCCACAAATCCAACTGAGCCAGTTTATCAAGACCTGGGTAGTGCCAGTTGATCCATCAAGTGCAGGGTCTGCAAAATATCTGAAGCACTGATCTTAGATTTTACATTAGTGATGTTATCCCCAGGAGCAATTTGGAGAGGTTCAGATTCTTGCACCCTCCAGTTGCATGACTCCTAAGCCATAATTTCTAACTTTGTGGCTATTTTGTTAGTCCTGCAAAGGCAGTCTAGGCTCTAGGCAGGAAGGGGGTTTGTTTAGGGAAAGGGCTATTGTTATCTTGGTTTCAAAGTTAAATCATAAACTAAGTTTCTTCCAAAATTAGTTTAGCCTACACCAGCAATAAATAAGACAGCTTGGAGGTTAAAAGCAAGATTTGAAGGCAGTTAGGATACATCTCTTTTACTGTCTTAATTTTCTCAGTTATGATTTTTGCAAAGGCAGTTTCACAGTCATAGTTCAGTTTTATTCCAAGAATTATTCACTGGCAAGTTCTGGGAAATTATGACGAAACTGAAATCATGTTGCTCATGGGATAAGATGTGGGAAGAGCAAGGTATGGCCCTAGTTAAGCAGCTATTGGTTGATCAATTTGAATTTAGCAAAAGGAGTGGAAAGAAACAGTGGAAACTAAGTTCTTGTAAGGATCAGTACAACGTTTTAAGTCCTTCTCTTTGGCCAGCATTGGCGTAAAAGATAACATGCTAAGGACAATTGTCAGAGTCCAGATTTCCATTTGTGCCTTCCGGTATCTTTGGAGATTGTGGAGTCTTGAGTGGGTTCAGCTGCTCCTTATGTGACTTATATTTCTGTGGTCACTGTAATAACCTGTCCAGAGGGTGGCAGTTAACAGGTATTTAGAGCTGTGTGTAGGACATAGTGTAGAACTCTGAAGCCTCGAAAAACAAGAACTAGAATCATTAGCAGTCTTTGAAAGGTTGTCCATCCAGCCCACCATTTTACCTGGTTTTAATCATAAAACCAAGTTCCACCCTCCATCTGGATTCCTTGATCCAGGTGACCCAGAATGTGGCAGAATAGCCAGGTTGTCAAGGTTTGTTTCCTTTGTGTCTCATTTTGTATCTGATTAGTGAAGTATTTTCAAAATAACAGAGTCGCTTGTAGAAATCAAAGCGTTAGTATTAAAGGACGGCATTTTTTGAAGTTTTTAAATCCTCATTCATTAATCTTGAATCTAAATTCATAAGACAGGAATAAGACAGCTAGAAGAAGAAGAAGAAGTGTTTGGTGGTCACAGTGATGCAGCAGTCAAACTGTTAGCAGCAGTGAATTCAATGGGTCTTCAGCAACTCAATTCTTGCCTCCTTGGAGGATAGAATTCAACCAAGGGACATAAGGCAGAGGGAGAGACTGAGGCAAGTTTTAGGGGAGGAGTGAACAGGAATGAAAGGAAGTACACTTGGAAGAGGTCAAGTGGGCAGCTTGAGAGATCCAAGTGCCCCAGTCAACCCTTGACTTCAGATTTTTACACACTGGATGGTTCTGAGGTTTGTGTTTCTTCTCCCTTGATTTTTCCTTGGGGCAGGCTCTGTGCATGTGCAGTGGACTACCAGCACTTGAGAGGGGCCGCATGTGGAGTGTGTTTACAAGTTGTGTGCATGCTCCTTT
The DNA here is from genome assembly GCF_001698545.2 of Rhinopithecus bieti. Taxonomy (NCBI): domain Eukaryota; kingdom Metazoa; phylum Chordata; class Mammalia; order Primates; family Cercopithecidae; genus Rhinopithecus; species Rhinopithecus bieti. Next base: position 665,837 of record NW_016815828.1, on the reverse strand, counting down.
GAGGCATTTTTCCCTTACCAGGTTGAACATTCCCGGAGAAAGGTATTAGGCCAGTTACACTCCAACATTTTGCCTCTTAGTGCACATGCTGGAGCCCACTTGCCCAATTCCAGAGATCTTATCAGAAAGCTGCTCATCACCAGCTTCAGGTGTTTTATATTTATTGGGAGACTGTCTTTCCCTGGCACTGGCTGCAACCAATTATTATTTTAGAGAGACAGTTTAACAACCACCTGAGCATCACCTGATGGTTGCCTGACATTCCTGTGGGGCAGGGCCTCTCCTGTCCATGTCTGCCAAGCTACCTACTCTAACAAAACAAGAAATATTGGGTAGAAGTTTTCCACCTGTTGCTTCATCAAGGTTCTTTGGAAAACAGTCCCCTTTGTGATGTGCCTGCTTCTGAAGAATCCTGAGAGATTCTGTATGATAGCTGCCATTGGTATGGAGATGCTGGAGATGCATAATGACTTTTAACTGAGAGATGTGACCCGAAAGTTCCATTCGGTGAAGTTTTACTGTAGTATTTATGATTGATAGTGCCTGATAGTCTTTTTCTGTGGCCCAAGAGCATTCCGAGGTTGATGTCATTTTTAGCAAACCAGTAATCTTGGCAGATCATGCAGGATTCTCTTATTTGTCTTTGGAAAAAGCTGAGTGCAACTGGATTTGTTGATTAAAGATTTGGATATACAGCATAAAATCTCTACAGCAATTCTCAATTTTGGAAACTTTAATTTTGGGGTAATATGTATTCTTTCAATTTCCATTGATGACTTAAGATGATAAGAACAGTTGAGTTCTGGAAGATGAACCATATTTTGCAAACTCCTTGGCTATAGTCCCTATAAAGTTGGTGCCTCTGTAACTGGATAAGTAAGTTGATGTATCCCAAGTTAAGAATATATAGTCTAGAAAAAAAAATTAAGCTAGTGCTAAGGTTGTTGTTTCTTGAGAGGGAAAAACTGCCATCCAGAAAACAGACAATAGTTAGAAGATATTTATATCCATTTGAATGTGACCATGTATAAAATGTATCTTCAAATGTTCAAAGCCTTCATTTAAGCCGTTAGTCCTGTTAATGCTTCACCTTTACAGTTTTGCTAGTGTCATTCATTTGGCATGAAAAACACGTGCCAGAAACATCCTCAACAATTTAGAGTAAAATTGCCAGTGTTTTAAGCTTACAGCCAATTTTTCTCTTAACTGTCTATTCAATACTATATGTTACCCAGCATTATCAAGGTGAAAGAGTGAAATCCTCTCATACAAGACAGCCTGGAGAATTAAGTTACAGTTGATGATTATTCTGTAAATAGCAACACAGTGTTTGTGATTATCTGGGAATAACACTTTGTAAAGCACCAATCCCTAACCTTTTTGGCACCAGGCGCCAGTTTCGTGGAAGATCATTTTTCCATGGACAGGGTCGGGGTGGGGGCGATGGTTTCAAGATGATTCAAGTGCATTATTACATTTATTATGCACTTTATTTCTACTATTATTACATATTCATCATAAGGTAGAATCAGTGGGAGCCCTGAGCTTGTTTTCCTGCAACTAGACGGTCCCATCTGGGGGTGATGGGAGACACTGACAGATCATCAGGCATTAGATTCTCATAAGGAGTGTGCAACCTAGATCTCTTGCGTGTGCAGTTCACAATAGGGTTTGCACTCCTATGAGAATCTAATGCTGCCACTGATCACTCGCCTGCCACTCACCTCCTGCTGTGCAACCCAGTCCCTAACAGGCCATGGACTAGTACTGGTCCATGGCTTGGGGATTGGATGCTCCTGTTGTAAAGAGTAAGAACAGACATGGGGACAAAGCTCCCTGGACTTGCCATTTACATCACGAAGCCACTGTATTTGCCACTGATTGTCCCTGACTGAGATGTGCATTAACATCACAAAACAAATGTTAATAGGGAGAATCATTCACCAGGTTTGATGCTTGAACATGAATATGTTTCCTTAACTTGAGAGATAAGAAATATTGAAGTGATTTTTACAAATACATTTTATGTGCATATAGTGAAACTATGAAAACTGAGCTTCTCTTAACTGAGATTCTTTTTCCCATTGCATGTTAAATTATATAAACAACAAGTTCCCATTTTAGTTACATTTATTAAAATTAAAGAATGGAGAATCCCAAAGCATTTTATTATCCTTCTGTTTTGAAGGTAAGAGAGCAAATTATTTTGTTATTCATTGGAATTTCAAAGACATTCAAAGATATCTGGGAGAAGTAGGCATGATCCACATGAGTCCACTGTTAGGACAACTGGAAATGCGTATCTGGTGACTCCTGGACCCACTCTATTGGCCTCTTGGTTGAATTTAATCTGATTCTTTTGCAGCAAAGAAAAAAAAATGCTGAATATTATGCCTTTTCTGAATTCTGAGAGTTCTTCTAGTGAATTATTTGAATCTGAGGGTGGTCTTAGGAATTCAAACTTGCAGCTAGTATCAAAAGTGAGAGCTGTCTTGGGGACTGCCAAACTTCATAATATGTAAAACCTAAAGTATCTGTGACTTTCTTGAGTTTCACAACCAATGTAGAGTATTTAGAAAATTTAAAGCATGAAAATCTTGACCTTGGTATTGAATAAATTAGACTTAGCATTGACATTAATTTTATATAATAAAATGTGGAAGGAAATATACAATATTCTAGAGAATACCCTTATTATATACTAATTCTAATTTGTCAAAGGATTCATGTATTTGTTCAGGACTATTAAGAACCTACATAATTCTCAAATACAATTTATAAACCTCTGAATTCATTAAAAGTGTTAAAGATGGCTGGAAGTGGTGGCTTATGCCTGTAATCCCTGCACTTTGGGAGGCTGAGGTGGGCAGATCATGAGGTCAGGAGTTCAAGACCGGCCTGGCCAACATAGTGAAACACTGCCTCTACTAAAAATACAAAAAATTAGCCAGGCGTGGTGGTGGGTGCCTGTAATCCCAGCTACTTGGGAGGCTGAGGCAGGAGAACCTCTTGAACCCAGGAGGCGGAGGTTGCAGTAAGCCAAGATCACGCCACTGCACTCCAGCCCAGGCAACAGTGTGAGACTCCATCTCAAAAAAACGAAAACAAAACAAAACAAAATTCAAAGACTTTAAAAATCATGTTTATAAGTTCCATCCTTTTTATTCCAACTACAGATCTTATAAATAGCAAGAAAGTCTGTAACTAGATTATATTTTGTTGTTGTTCTTATTGTTGCCTTTTTTTACATGGCCCATACGTTTTTAAGCAAAACAAATGCAGTTTAATAATTTTTAGCACTTTTTTCAAACTTTGTCTGAGCTAGATATTCTTAGGATACACACATAAAGACAAAAAACAAAACTTTGATCATTAAGTCTCTAAAATTCCCCCAGAGAGAAGAAAAGAGTGGGAGAAGACAAAAGGAAAAAAGTAACAGGAAAAGTAAGTGGGAGCTAGCTTCAGTTAAATACTAAATTTTCATCAGTAAAATGTAATTATCTTTCCTCTTCAAGGGCGAAAGATTAGATGCAGGAAACCCATTTCGACACAGACATACACACTCACACACACACACATACACACAAACATGAGATTTATACAGTTGGTTGAAATAAGATGACCTCACTTATATAATCTCTTTCTTTTAGACAAGAAAGAAAATCTCATGGTTTCTCCCTTTTATGCCTCTGAATGAACAATTTTCTTTACGTCAAAAATTCTTCAAACTGATCATTGGAATTATAAATTGTCCTTGGTGAGCTTCATGTCATATTCTATGTTTGGTGCTGTTCACATCAACATAAATATTAATAAGCAGTCAGAGGGCCACTGACTTCATTGTCTACAATTCTAGTGGTGAGAAGCAAACACGTGCTACCGCCCCTCCATCACAAACAGAACATCTTTATCTCACACATAAAAGCCCCTATCAGTGACAATAGTAACAACATAAAATGTGAGTGGCACTCAACACAAAATGAAATATTTCCAAGCAGAATCAGAGCTCATCTGGTGTCTAGCCACACCGGCCCCGGTAGGGAGAGAGAGCAATGTTGCTTCAGTGCTGTTCTCCTTCTTCACTAAAGTATCCAGTCCAGGTAATGGGAATCTGGTCCTGATCCAGTTCTTCTCAAAGGAGAATCAATAGCAAATGCCATTACCTCAAATTAAATAAACCCATTGCAGCATGACAACAGCTCAAGGTGAATGGCTTTCAGAGCTGACAGCATAGATTGGGAAAGGACAGTTTTTCTCTGAGAGCTGTTCTCTGAATCCTTGGAAGGTATGAAAACCTGGATTTGTTAATTAGACTGTAGTATTCAGGGGTAGCAAGTTTTGGGGCATCATTTAACAGCTATTGTTGGTCAATTTGGATTTAGCAAGTGATGGGAAGTACAGTAGAGAAGATCTTGCAAGACATATCTTAAAATGAACCCTTGATTTTCCACTTCAAAATATGGTGCTCAGATTTCTTCAGCTCTGTTAATGGTAATTGTATTAGCCCATTTTAATACAGCTATGAAGAAATACCTGAAACTAGATTATAAAGAAAAAGAGACTTAATGAACTCACAGTTCCACATGCCTGGGGAGGCCTCACAATCATGGAGGAAGGTGAAGGAGGAGCAGAGGCATGTCTTACATGGCAGCAGACAAGAGAGAATGTGTAGGGGAACTGCCCTTTATAAAACTATCAGATCTCATGAGAGTCACTCACTATTATGAGAACAGCAGCATAACCACCCCTTATGATTCACTTACCTCCAACTGGGTCCCTTCCATCACACATGGGGATTATGGGAACTACAATTCACGATGAGATTTGGGTGGGGAGACACCAAACTCTATCAATAATCCAATGTTTTAATAGTATATGACAGTAGTCTTAGTGTGATCTTTGCTTTTGCTGTTTGTCTTGCTTCTTTAATCCAACATATGAACAAATTTTGTCAGCTCTACTTTCAAAAGTATGCATACAATCTGATCTGACAAGCATTCAGCATATTCACTTACTGTTTAATCCAACACTCTATCATTTCTTATTTGGACAATTTTAGTAGTTCCCTAACTGGCCAGCCTCACGATTTTATTTCCATAAAGTAGTCAGAAAAGTTCTATTAAAATATGAGTTAGATCATATCATTTCTGCATTCAAAATTGCCCTGTTGTTTCCCATCTCATGAATAATTAATTCAAAATCCTCATCTTTTGCTCTAACATACGATTTGGCTCTTGGCTACTTTTCTAATTTCAACAACTACGAATTTTATCCTTTTCTCATGTGATCTATCATATTGTCATTCTTTGAACAGTCCAAAGACATCCCTGCTTTCCGCTTCTTTTCTTTTTTTGAATATTTGAATATCTAGCATTAAACAATAGATTAACTCCTAAAATCTAATGTTATCAGCAAATAATTACTTAGTATAATAATAATGATAGGCACATAATATACTTCTAGTACTTCAATATAGACGCTAATTAAAATTTATAAAAATACAAAAAGGTATTACTAATCAACATTTTACAGGGGAGAAAAGTGATGTTTGGAGAATCTAAGTAATGTGCACAGTATTATCTGACTTATAATTGGGTGCTCAAGATTCCATAATATCTGATTGTTTCCTGAATCATGTTGCACAATAACTAAATATTGTGCTATGCTACAACTGAGCAAACTGCAAAGGCTATTTGCAACTATCAGAAATGTAAGACAATTTAGAAAAGTGCATGATCACTTTTATGACGTATGCGTTCTCAATACCTGCTTTGTCAGATTTTCTATGCATTAAGTCAGTGTCCTGATGAAATTTCATTGAAACTAGAAAGTTATCTTTAATCATATGTATATATCTATACCATTAAGTTATGCAAATGAGCATATTATCACATTTTCCAACTTACATCCATTAGTACTTCATATAGATACTACACTATTTGAGCTCAATTTCCACTCATACTTCTTGTTGAAATTAGGCTTATCTTGTTAAACTCTTAGCACATTTTTTGTAAGACTTTTCTAAAATCAGAGGGGATGGATGCTGTGGCAAGGGACAGGAAGAAGAAATGCCCTGGCACATAATCTCCTCCAACTGCCCGAGGCGACCTGCCGCCATCTTGACCTTTCTTTCCTTGGGTCTCGCCATTTTGAAGAATCCAGGCATCTCCTAGGCACATGAAACATTCTTGGTTTTTTCCTTCATTCCCTGTTCCCTTGGCTTACTTTTTGGTGCAAGCATATTTTGCAGCTCCCAGAAGATAGGGTTCCTCCCTGCTAAACATTCTGGAAGACACAGAAAAGTTGAGAAATTAAATCATCCAGTGGTAACTACACTCATAAACTCATTTCTTTATTCACTACGAATGTTTTGCAGCTGCTCCCACCCTGGTTCTGGCACTGAACGCGTCAATGGATCTTCATGAATCGGGGTATCCTAGATCTCTTTATATCTTTAGTTTTACATTTTCAGGATATTGTCACAATTTCATTTCTCCAACTCTTAAATTTAAATATTCATTTAGCAACCATATTTTCAGTTTTTCTTAATTTATTATGGCAATTTTATTTTTAATATCCAAGAGCTCCTTTCCACAGCCTATTGTCTCATGACAATGTATATACTGTTCCTTCCCCTAAAATGTTCCAAAGTTATTAAGTGAAAGGTTGGAAATGATCTGGGAAGTCTGCCCTCAGTGTGTTGTGCTCTATGACATGCTGCACTGAAGGTGTGGTTCATAGACCTTTACAGGTATGCTAAGACTTTGAACCCTATTCTCCATGCAGAGGGGCCTCAGTAAAGTATTATATACTGTGTCCCCACCAAATCTCACCTTGAATTTTAATATTCCCCACATGGTCCTTGGGAGATACTGTTATACTTAGAGGTTTTGTTTCATTTTAGGAAACTTATTTTATAAAATCATTAGTGTTTCCTGTGAGTTTTAATCTCCTTTCTGCAGAGAGGTAGGTTCTTCTTTCATGTCGCAGTGTTTCATCAAATGGCCAGAGAGTCTTCTTTACTCATTCATATTTAAGAACAGGGCAATGCAAAGGCAATTGCTAAGTACAGAAGTCAAACTTAGTGACTCATGAGCTTTAAAGGGTGAAGATCTGGAGAAATGTCTAAACACTAGCTTTCATTTATTTAGAACAGAGTTTCTTATTTCTTCCTGAGTATTATTTCTTGAAAGAATAATTCTCCAATTCTTGTCCAGGGTGGTATGTCCCCAGGCACTCAGTTTTTGTGAAGGTATGGAATGTGCTATCTCTTGGGTGAGTTTTTGATTATTTCTGCCTGAACACATCAACTTGGAGCCATGTATTTTCTGCCTCCTCAGTCTCTTAGAGTTGCAGTCCTATGAGTTCTCTGGGATATACTTCCTCCAACTTGTTTCATCTATTTGTTTTTTGAATTATAGACGTGTGTAAAACTATCTTATATCCTGATTTTCTTCGATTTTTATGTATCATTATGAGTTTATAATAAACATACCTCACAATTTCACATAATTTCATGGTATCTTGGAGGCAAGAAGAGATGCTCATATGTGGTTGGTCTGGCATCCTAAACTGGAAGTTTTATTTATTAAATATGTCACTTGAAGATTAATTAATTAAATTTGTATTTATTTACTGTTCTTAATGATTAGAAATTTTATTACCAAGTAATGATTTTGCTTTAGAAATGTGTTTATCAAATTCATCCAGAAAATAAATCAGGTTTTGGTTTAATACTAAAATAACAATTTGTACAGATTTCAGATTAAATGCCCTTGAAAAAGTTTATATATCTTTATGCTGCAAATTTCAGCCTCCAATTCTCAACATACAGACTAGTGCGTAGAAAAGACAGAAAGACAAGTGAGTTCACAGAAAGACAGTAATAGTTCTTCTGGGTCTTTCAATGGCAACAGCACCAATAATAGCATCAAACAATTGACTCTACCCAAGCTCTCTTCCTTCTGATTGGAGCATCTGTCTCTCTTTTATTATTGCTCTGCTGCTTTGACTGAGCTCAAGTAGTTTTCACAATATGTACAGCAGTTCTTACAATGATAACTTTTGCTTTTCTTCTTCTCCTGATGTGCCAGTATTTAACGAGACTCTGTTCACATCAGAAAAAGATTTCCCTGGGTTTCCGTGGATATTTCACTACTGCTGAGTTGTTGTTATTATCTCTGTCTGTCATGCTCATCCTCATCTGGGTTCTCACTGGCCATTGACTTCTCATGGACGTCACTGTTATTGCCTTTGTCTGCCTGCTGGGTCTCAAAGTCCCCTGTCTGCTTCTCCCAGGGCTTTTAATCTATGATGTCTTTTGGGTATTTTTCTCAGCCCACATCTTTAATAGCAATGTCATGGTGAACATGGCCATGGCAGCTGGCTGAAAATCCCCTTTACGTTCTGTTCTGGAAGCTCAACCTGGGGCCTGGTGTTGAGCATGATGTTCCTCGCCTGTCTCTGCCTGGAAAACTGGTCTTCCCACATTCCACTGGGAGCCACTTCCTCATGTTGGACATTGGAGAGATTGTTATGCCTGGTCGTCTGCTATGCTTTGACTTTTGCTATGACGATTACAAAAAACAAGCCGTGGGGACTCCTGTGGTGGCCCTGGACCTGCCAACATCTCTGGGCTCATGCAGAAGGTCTTTTACTTTCACTGCACCCTCATGGGATACTTTGTAGATCTGCTCGCTGCTACTGTGGCCTCTCACATTCACCAGGCCGCCCAGCCTGGTGCCATTTACCTTATTGACACTCTGTTTGGTGCCATTTACCTTATTGCCACTCCTCACGATGTATTTAAAGGGTGACCTCCGGTGGATGTGGTCTAAGCTATTCCACTCCAAGACCAGTAAGCTCCCGATTCCTGGAAGTATGATGGATCACGTAGAAAGTGACCAGATGCCCATGATAGTCCTTTTCTCTCAACTTCTGGTTTTGTTTCCTCTCAGAACTGGCCTGGTATTCAGAGATATACCTGTTAAAGGAACTGCTGGGTGACTGGGTTTCACATTTAAAAGGAGCTTGTTTGCAGGACAGAAGTGCTGGAGCCCTGTCCTTCTCTTTCTGCAGATGTAGAGGTGGACACCCTTCTAGAGAGACAGGCCTCTCCCTGGTGCTGCTTCCTCCCTTTTTTTTATGGGTCTGTGCTACATGGTTACTTTGCGGTAGAGAGAGATGTGACTGTTTCAAAACTGAAAACAAGGAGTTCTTCAGACCTTTTGACCACTAAAAGGATGAAAAAATTAGCAAACCAAAATTCCCTCAATGAACCCTCAAAAACTTTGGGACCAGTTTCCCATGGAGATTCTTCTTTCCTATTTTTTGATTTATTACATATTTTCTGTGGTATGAATGCTTTCTTTCTTTTCTTTTGTTTTTGAAATGCTTTTTTTTTTACTAGACCAGAAAACTGATCAAATCTAAATCTGGACAAACTAGAAATAGAAAGTTTGGGTGATAGCAATACACTCTATAGACACATTCTAGCATCACTTCCACTTACCAGGTATCAGAGGATCGTGGTGCCTGCAAATGCGTGCTCCTACACTCCAACACACAATTACCCAAGACTCGGTAATTTATAAAGGAAAGAGGTTTAATTGACTCACAGTTCCACAAGGCAGGGGAGGCCTCACAATCATGGTGGAAGGTAAATGAAGAGCAAAGTTACATCTTATATGATGGCAGGCAAGAGAGCTTGTGCAGGGGAACTTCCGTTCATAAAACCATCAGATCCTGAGAGACTTACTACCATGAGAACAGTATGGGGGAAACTGCCCTCATGATTCAATTATCTCCACTTAGCCCCACTCTTGACATGTGGGGAATATTAAAATTCAAGGTGAGATTTGGTGGGGACACAGTAAATAATACTTTACTGAGGCCCCTCTGCATGGAGAATAGGGTTCAAAGTCTGAGCATACCTGTAAAGGTCTGAACCACAGCTTCAGTGCAGCATGTCATAGAGCACAACATACTGAGGGCAGACTTCCCAGATCATTTCCAACCTTTCACTTAATAACTTTGTTACTTGTGGCCAGGTTTTTACACCCATCTCATAGGGTTTCATAGGATTTAATTAAGGTAATTTTTATCACATGGCTTTAAGTTGTTTTTTCAAAGTAATGTCAAATAGGACATCATTTGATTATCCAGGGAACTCAATTATTGATACAAGTTAGCTTTTTCTCTGAAACAGAAATGGACACTCAATGACACAACAATAAAATTAAAATAAAAAACTGTATAAAAATAAAAATTCACCAAGAATTATTATTTATATTTAAAATTAGCTCAATCCCATGACATGAGATGGAAGGTAAATATAAATCAAATCATGATCTCTTAAGTAAATAGAGAAGTAAAAGCACTTATTATTTGCCTATAAAAGTTGAAGTTAGATGAGGGAACCATTTACCCAACGCTCCAGAAAAGTCCTTGCTAGGTGCTTAAAATAGGACTGTAAGAAATATGTGAGAGAGACAGAGAGAAAGATTGTAGAACAGAATCTGAAATAGATACATGCTATTCCTTTCAAAATTTTCTGCTGCAATGTTATTTTTAGACAGAATTACCATTTACAATTTTGTAATTCCTGTTTATAGTGTTTCTCAAATGATTATATAAATAAGTTTAAAGTAGAATTATTTTAGAAAATTGGGGTAAATCACTCTCAGAACAATTAGGTCTTCAATATTTATGTAACAGCTAACTCTAGAGTATTCCAGTATTCCCCAAAAAAATCCATAAAGTAGGGAGCCGTTTGAAAATATTATATAACAATGGAAAAACCAAAGGATATGTTTTTGGGGATTAGTGGCAACTAACAAAATAATTGACAAAAGATGTAGTAATAAACCATAATGCCAATAATATAACCTTATTTACAAGAGTCTGATATGATGGTAAATGCAATTATTCTCAAAATTTTAGACAGGAATAACTAAAAACATTACCATCTCTCTTTAAAACCAAGAAAACAATTTAGAAAGGGAAAGCAAAAAATGTCCAAATGTAGATTATAGTGTGAATAAAAAATTGTAAATACTATATAGCTCCACTGGATTTTGAAAATAGAATAATAACTTGTTAATTTCACATTGTCCTATCTTAGTGTGTGTAAAATATTATCATTCTCCAATTCATTTTCAGACAGATTTTGAATAGTGGCCTAAATATCCCTAATTGTGCTGGCTTATATTTTATGTCATTGTAGGGAAGGAACAGTATATACATTTCCTATTGCTGCAGAACAAATCAGGAGAAATGTAGCAGCTTAACACAAATTTAGCATCCCACAGTTTCCATAGGTCAGGAGCCTCGCTTGTTTTGGATAGGCCTTCTGCTCAGTGTCTCATAAGGCAGAAGTGGGTCCCAGCTGGATATATCCTCATCTGGAGGCTCTATTAAGGAAGAATCCACTTCTGAGACCTCTCAAACTGTTGGCAGAATGCATTGGCTACTATATGACTTAAGTCCCTGTTTTCTTGGTAGCTGTTGGCTGGGAATGCTCTTAGCTCCTAGCGACTCGCGGATCCTTGGCATGTGGTTTCTCCATAAGCCCCGCCCACAATATGGCAGCCTTCTTCAGTGCCCGCAGCAGATTCTCTCTCATGCTCTAAATTTCCTCCTTCAGATAAAGCCAGGCCCACTCAGGATAATTTTTGATGAACAGAAAGCAAACATATCTGGTGTCTTAATTTCACAAATATTCTATTATTTGAATATTTCTTTTCTTTTTTTTTGAGACAGCATCTGGCTCTGTCACCCAGATTGGACTGTAGTGTGCGATCTCGGCTCACTGCAAGCTCTGCCTACCGGTTCCCGCCATTCTGCTGCCTCAGCCTCCCGAGTAGCTGGGACTACAGGCGCCCGCCATGACGCCCGGCTAATTTTTTGTATTTTTAGTAGAGACGGGGTTTCACCGTGTTAGCCAGGACAGTCTTGATCTCCTGACCTCGTGATCCGCCCACCTCGGCCTCCCAAAGTGCTGGGATTACAAGCATGAGCTATATTTGAATTATTCAAAAAAGAATATTGGGGTCTGTCTCAAAATTTTGCTGCCACAGCCTGAGTAGGGTAATTGTAACCTTAAAAAGATTTGGATATATACCCAAAGCAAATAAAAATAGTTTTGTGAAATTCAAGAGCGACACATTCATCAAAATAACTGACAAAAAGTATAATTTATAACCCCAAATTTATATGTTTAAAGAATATAGTAAAGCTTAGAAGTATAGCTTTCAATTTAGTATTTAAAATATGTTTTAAAAAAATAATGGGAATTGATAAATTCATATCTCAATGAGGTAAAATCATTACAGAAGTAAATTCCCTAGAGGGAAAATTTTTATAATTCGTATTTTGATAAATTGTTTATCTTCTTGCATCACTCTGGTAACCGGTGTTCAAAATGGTAATAGGAAAACTAAAGACTGTAGAATCTAGTCCTCCAGCATATTTATCTATTTAAGAAAACAAAATGTTATATTTTATTCTAAAATACTACATGATAATAATGACTCTTTAACTTAGGTAATTGAATATTTAATCCATTGATATTCTTAAAATGTTTCTTTCCAAACAGACTACTTTTTTTTCAGTTTGGTCTTCTTTCAAATGTAACCATACTGTTATTTTTTTGTTTCTGCATTTTTATATTAATTGCAGTTTATTAATCAATATTGATAAGCATTTCAATGGGTATCAAGATCATTTGATTTGAGAAGCATTAAATCACCCGTTTATTAAGAAATGTTTCTCTTATAACATACAATGTATGTTACTTTAAATAATTTGTTGGGATTTTAACATGCTACATGAAAAGAATAGCATAAAACATGAACTTGATTAACCCATGACAGCTTATTCTCATTTTCTGTATTCCCTGGAGAAATGCTGCCTTCCATCCATATTCTGTGTCTAGTTCATGTTCAATAAAATCAAATGTGGCATTGCTTGTTGTCACTGAGCCATGTAGGTGCCTGGGTGGATGCCTGATCAAAAAGCTGCTAGGAACCTGCAAGAAGGAAGTAGGCTGGGAAGATTGGGAGAAAGTGCTAGAATGTTTATAATAAAAAAGAATGTAAAGTTAAACAGATAAGGCTTAATGAATGTATCCAGATATCTCCAAAATTGTAACTTTGTTTTGGAAGAAAGTACACTTAGTCAACTTAAAATTTCAAAAAGTTTCATTCATTTCATCCAATCATTGATGACCATGGTTCTACTGCTTATTTTCCTACTTTTCAGATGGATATGACTTTTCTTGCCACTGTTCTGTTTCACCCCATTCACATGTTTATTATTATTATTATTATTATAATTACAGTAGTCCATCTGACTCATTTTCTAACTTTCTGTGATCATTATTTTGCACAGAAACAGATTAAATGAGAAAAAAATGAACGTACTGTAATGGTGAAAGAATAATGATAAGAATGATTTCTTTAAATAAATTAAATATGTTTTACACACAAGCATTTATTGTTCTTTCTGCAGTATCCAAATTTTAAGGGAAAGGAATAATGCATATGCACATGATTCAACCTTTGTTTCTTTGTCAGGTTAAGTAGAATAGCAACAACAACAACAGCATTTCGGTTAGTTTAGTTCCTCCCACTTGAGGTAAGGTAATGTATTAGAAGGGAATGGGAATGGGCTCAGAAGTTAATTTTGGTCCTATCATCCAAAGTTTCTGGGTTTTGACATTGAAAATGTTATTTATTTAATTTCAATATTTCTATTATTTTCAATGGGAAAGTAGAAATGCGTATGTATCTTGGAAAATTGATATGATTAAATTAGGTAATAAATTTGGAATAGCTGTCCTGATGCCTGCCTTGCAGGAAGGCACTCCATGAGTGATTGCTATCCCTTAAATTGCTCTAGAGGCAATTTTATGGTGTCCTCATTGCTATAATAGTTGACTAATACAACTCTAGTGTCTACTAGTTAATGTATACTCTAAGTACAGATCTTTATTCTTAATTTACAAAAGAGTTTGTATAGGAAAGAGTTATATTCTTTCTTTTTTATTAACTGACTTCTATAAAGTATTAACGACTAACCTTGTGAAAGTGTTAAAGTACTTATGAAAATGTCTAATTTATTCCCAAGGAGCAATCTGTTTGCTTAAAGAATCTGCTTAAACAAATGACTTTATTAAATAACCAAATGTTTCTAAAAAGAATGGTACTAAAGAGGCAATACAAAGAATATTAATTACAAAATTTTCATTTTAGCCCACATGGGGAAAAATAAAATGGAACAAGAAAACGGACATAGAAAATGCTCAGTCTGTTTGGGTTTTACCTTCCAGACATTGCAGAAAACTTAACACATAAGAACTAATAGCATTTAAATTATAATTTACCTTCTCCTTTTAAATCATCTCTGGATAACTTATAATACCAAATATGAAGTGTTATTTAGTTTTATAGAGAATTTTAAATTTGTATTTATTATTGATCTATCGTTATTTTCTATTTTTTAAAATATTTATTTAAAATATTTTCTATCCACAACTGGTTGAATCCGTGGAAGCAGAAGCTGTGGATACAGAGGGCTGACTTTAATACATATAAGCCAAAAAAGAAACATGAAAGAAAAAAAGGAAGATAAAAGCAGGAAAAGTAATAAAACATACAGAGAAAAGGAGAGAAATCAAAAAGTCGAAACAAAAAAGAGAGAAAGGAATAAGGAAACAGAAAATTAGACAGAGAAGGTGAGGAATAGAAGGAAGATGGAAGTTAGGAAAGATGGAAAATGGAAAGAAGTGAGGAAGAAAAATTAAGAGGAAGAGGGAAGGAAGGAGGAAAGGGAGGAAGGGAAGGAGGGAAAAAGGAAGAAAGGAAAGGAGGGAGAGAGGGAGGGAGGGAAGGAAGGATGGAAGGAAGAAGAGAGGGAGGGAGGGAGGGAGGGAAGGAGGGAAGGAGGGAAGGAAGGACGGAAGGAAGGAAGG
>NW_016815828.1:632231-650557 GCF_001698545.2 Rhinopithecus bieti | reverse complement strand
GGAAGGAAGGAAGGAAGGAAGGAAGGAAGGAAGGAAGGAAGGAAGTCTTTATACATGTTATGCATTTAATAATACCATAACCTGTGCATCTTGTTCCAAGTTCAATTTGTTCAATTTGTTTCCAGTCCAGTGTGTGTTTCCTTACTCATGGATATTGAGCACAGAATGAAGGTTTTCAAATTTGCAAATTTCTGCTATTTAACCCAAATCATTTCCCCTAGTTTTTATTTGAGCTTTTTTTTTTTTTCATTTTTTTTTTTTTTTTTTTTTTAACAAACTAGGATTTGTCTTCCTATAGAAAAATGGAGATTGTCAGTGGAGAGAAACAGAATAAGAGGCATAAATTAGAGGCTGAGGAATTGCTATTACCTGTCTCGATGCATCACTCAATGGATTTAAAGGGACACATGACTGATAAAGATCCCAGGTATTAGTTACTTTGAGGTGAAGACTCACTGGATAAGTTCCATTGTAGCTGTCAGGGAGAGATGTCATTTTCAACAGTTTTGGAACTTGACTTGTGAGCATACTTTGCAATAATTCTGACTTGCACTTCTGGCTATAGAAATTTCTAAGTTTAACATAAATATTCAGTACCCATTTCTGCCTCCCTCAGCTGTCAGCTTCAATTCATCTTTAAAAATTTAATAACTTAGATTTGTATAGCACTTGTTTTCAAGTCAATTTCAGAAATAAAATTTCATTTTGTTCTCAAACAACCTTCAGATGTCAAAATTAATATCCTAATTATAGAGACAAAGGAACTCAAGTACACAGAGATGAACTGTTCTTCCCTGGGTTACCTGGACAGCTCCAGAAAGAAATAAGGTTACAACTCAACGTTTCTGATGCCTATGTTAGTGAAATGAAGATAATTCTGTTTTGCTTTGCTTTTCATTTTATAAGACAAGCATGTGTAGGAAGAAATGGACGATCTGTCTAACCTCTCCTTTCACTGGTCAATGCACTGGGTCTTCCTGTGTTTATCAGTCCCACTCTAATTATGCCTGTAAGTGCCTTGAGTGGGAAGATTTTTTTTTCTGTATCCTTCCTCACAGAAGTGCTCAACTTATAGTAGCAACTTAGGTGTCAAGTGACTCTGGCCATAAAAGGAACCTGGTAACAATCCCTTTCACATGCGTTAATACCTGAGTGTTATGGTTTGGCTGCGTCTCCACCCAAATCTCATCTCAAATTGTAATCCCCATGTGTCAAGGGAGAGGACTTGGTGGGGGGTGATTGGATCATGGAGGGCGGTTTCTCCCATACAGTTCTCGTGATAGTGAGTGAGTTCTCACGAGATCTGATGGTTTTATAAGGGACGGTTCCCCTTTTGCAATCTCTGTCTTTCCTGTCGCCTTGGGAGGAAAGTACTTGCATCACCTTTGCCTCCCCAGCCACGCAGAACTGTGAGTCAATTAAACCTCTTGCTTTATAAATAACCCAGTCTCAGGTGGTCTTCATAGTAGTGTGAGAACAGACTAATACACTAAGATATCTAAGTGGTCAGAGAGATTTAGAAAGTCCCATCGCACTGAAATCAGTACCCATTTCATTTGACACTTTTCCATTTTTCATTCACTCATGCCTTCATTTCCTCATTCAAATGTGTTTGCTGAACTGCTATTTCTTGCTATGTATAAACCACTGTTTCCAATCCAGCTAATGCATAGTGAAGTAGCGCCCCGGATTTCAGGAAGATTTGCCACCAAAGGACAAGATTTTTTTTTTTTTTCCGAGATAAAACTAAGAATGAAGAAAATAATGTTTAAAGATTCAAAGATAAGGGGGAAAATATATTATGTAACCCTTAACAACACTTGGAAGGTAGGAGACTCAACTTGCAAGAAATGGTTGAATTCTCATTCTAATTTGTAAGACATCCCTGTGGTTAAGGCTTTTGGGTGATGAATGAATCAGACTTTTATATGCCTGGGTAGTTAGGCTGTTTTTGTTAAATGATTCATTAAGCTCTGTAAATTCAGAAAGAAGAGCAAGTTAGAGGCAGTACAGTATTTCATGCATGCTTGTTAAGCTCTTTCTTTACATAATGAGCAGAGTTTCAAAACTTTTGACTACACTGCCACTAGCAATGAAATACTTTCCTGAGATAAGTGTGGTGCAACTTCCTGTTTCGAGAAGATATTTGCTGTGGATGGAGAAAATGGGTGAGAGCCAAGTTACCACGTGTTCCATTATCTCCAATGAATTTGTGTTGAGCATCAAAAATTATTTCTTGCCTATTTTGACAACTTTACTGTTTCCTTTAACACATCAAGTTGTAATTCATTATGACAAAAAGTTCAGCTCTTTAAAATATGTTTGCAAGAAACCTTAATGAAGTATGATTTCTACTTATTAAAAGGAGCAAATGCAAACACAATTTCTTAAATGTGCATGTATATTTGTGTGTGCTTCTGCTTTACATTAATCCCTGTGAAATATAGGATTAAGTTTATCATAGAAGTTACATTTTGAAAATAATGTTTTTGTGTCATACTTTAACATACATTTAGATAATACTGACAGTAAAATGCAGGAACTAACAAATCATAGCATTACAAAATGTAATTGAATTTGACTGGCTGTTGGTAAATTGGAATTTCATAGATGACATTACCACTAATTTAATCTATTATCCTAACAATATTAAGTAAAACATGTCTGAATTTTTCTATTGACAAGAAAGGAAAATTATCCACTAACATATTATAGGGATATTTCCATGGGTAATTTATTTATTTTAATCAATTCACTGCAATCTTCGTTAAATCTTTCTTAAAATTACATCTTCAAATATGCTTTTCATATTTATTACAATGGCCTCCCTTTATTCTTTAAAGAGATGCACATTATCTGCTATCATGGCCTGTGAAATTAAAGCACATCAGAGAATAGAAAGTATGTTCTTACATTGGAAGACTTTACGTTAGTTGCTGTAGTGAATCCCTACAATTTTTATATTGCCTTGTCCTTTATTTTGAATATAGTTCTAACCTTTTCAGACCAGAAGCAGGTCTCAGTTACCTGTGACACAGTTTCCAGTTCTCTGCCACGCCCAAATGGCTCAAGCTGGTGGCCAGAGTTAAGAACTTAGGGCATCTCTCCCGCCTAGCAGGTGGGGGCTCCCACTTTCCCACTGCCTCCTTTAAAGGGACCATTCAGGCATTTCCCCATGAACTTGAACTTAAAGTGAGCCACACCGTATTGCCTTACATATAGACTGCTGGTTGCCACATGTATTCTTTCTCTCTTCCTGACTCTTCATTCTTGCATGAATGACTCATTACTGCTCTCCTAACTCATTACACTCTCCTTTCCCAGAATCTGAAAGTAATAAATCCTTGAGCTTATTTTCTGTTGTGGTGGTGGGTTGATTTTGCACCTTCCATCTGAAGAAAAAGGGACTTCCCTAGCTGGGAGAACACAAGGTCAGGCTCCTGGCACCAGAGAGAGAGCCAGGCAGGCATAAACCGCGCACGGGTTAGACAAGAGTGATAAGGGCATCTGCTGGTATAATCAAGTTTCCCTTGTGAGTCACCTTCTGGTCGTAGATGAGACAACCAGACATTAGGCCATCTACCAGGTAATTGAAAGAGCTGTGAAAGGCACACTGCAAACACGTGGATCCACCTCCCCTTCATTTCCTAGTAGGGCAGGGCTGCTGGTGGATGTGGAAATGAAATCCCCGTTTAGCTTACGGCTCTCAAAATAGTTACATTACTGGGAACTCCTCCTCCTTACAATACGAACACTTAGGCTTTCTGTATTAGGTCTTAAATAGAAGTGAAAATATTTGATTTATATATAATTCTTTAATTTCCATGATTCACCCTCTGAGTAGAGATATTCTGCACTGATGCAGGAACTTGTGGCTAATGTTAGAAAACCTGCTAATATTGTAATGATGTAGGAATAAAAAAATATAATTGATTCTAAATGTAAAATATTAAATTTAAAGAAGGCTTTATGCCTTCTTTTTGCTTTCTGTTTATAGAAATAAAATTTTAAAATATCTGAATGAGAACTGTATCTTTAGTCAATTTTCAGTATATTATTCTGTGTAAGCAACCTAGAAATATTTCTGATTTCTTTTATAGTAATAATATTTGAAGTTTCTTCAGTTGCCAAGTATTTTCCAGTTGAGATCTCTCTCTCCTCTCAACCCTCAAAACCTCCCACATTTCCTATGGGAAATTTCTATGTTTTACCTTTACAATGTCTGGGGAAGAAGTTGGGATTCTCTTCACCTTTTTGTTAATGGTTAAAGATGTCAACATAATTTTACTTGTCATTTTAAAGCCTTTTAAATGCATGTTGGCACTATGGGTGGTTGTCTAATTGCCGGCAGGCAGCTGGTCTGATGTCCAAAGCATTAGATGAGGGGTCAGGACACCTGATTCTCATTACGTGTAATACTATACACCTGTGTCCAGGACCAACTTGCTACTGTTCTCTGGGGATTATTTACCTCCTCTGTAAAAGGAAGAGTTTGGAAATAATTTATTATATCCTTCCTACTCCAAGATTGCATAATTTCTTCTAAGGAATACTACCCATTAGTATGACTATTGCTTCCTATAAAGGAGCTCATTTTTAAGATGGTAAAGGGGCCCTGATACGTAAAATCTTGAGAGCTACTGAAATTTGAGAAGATCAGACCAAGTGTTTGGCAATAATTCTTTGCTGTTTTTGTTTTATTTGTCTTTAGCCCTTCGTTGTGTTATTACTTCAGGATGTGGAAGGAACGTAAAAGTTGAGTGGCAGAAAGGACAGCAAGAGATAAGAAGAGTAAATATTTTCAGTACTTTTTGATATTTAACAAAGAACGTCTTTGGCTGTAATGTCAATAAGAGTGAAGTGATAATTGAGCTTAGCAATGAATTTTTCTTCCAGAGAAAGGAAAAGGTAAATAATTTATTTACATATAAATAAGGCACTTTAGAAAATTTCCCTCTATATATGTTAGATGTAAATAAACAAAATGATGACTTATAAAACACATATAACTTTCAAGATCATAGCACAGGTTGTTTTTCAAGGTTCCAGAAAACTGACTGTAGTAAAATGAAGCATATTTTTTGCAGGTAGGCATAAATGATATCATTGGTCAACTCAATACAGAATACAGGACACCCTACATACATACTGACTGAAGCTAATGCTAGGTAAGAAAGACCTTTAATGAGATTTAAATGAAAATTAATTTTGATGAAAGAATAACATATGTAAACATAGGTAAATATTAATAAAACTTTGTGATTAGCCAGTGTCTTACAAATTGAACAATATGGCTATTTGCAATTTTCCCTATTCCTGCATGTCTGAAGTCTTAGAGTTTTTATTTTATGCATATAAAACTTACCCTAAAATGCTCCTGGTAGCATGCTTGACACTTTACATTTTGTGTTTGAACATACACTGCCTCAACTTGTTAATACTTATTTGTCATTTATTTTACCAGAAGCGTTTCACTTTCTTGAACTCTCTTCGCTCCACAATATCACTGAATATAAATTGATTATATTTTTAGCAATAATTTAATATGTAATTGTTGTAAACAAGAAGCATGGCTTGTATCATTTCGTGGTTGTATTTATGTGGATGAGTATTTCATTTTGCAAATCACAGTGACTATTAAGATGATACCAGAAGTAAAAAAATCACTATGGTTTGCAAGAGGTGGACAGTGGGGTTTATATCACCTGAATCACATTGAAAACATATACATATTTTATAGCTCAAAGATTTAGTGTGAATGATAAACTTTTCTGAAATTCTATTTTTGCTATGTTGAATCTTCCCTTAAACTAGTTTAGAAATAAATAGCATCATCCAACTATTAATTAGAAAAAATATTTCCCAAACGAACATAACCATAGTTATCTCCAAAATAATTTAGAAAATGTATGAAGCATTTTAAATAGAAAACTCCTTTTACTTTGACTTCTGGGAATAATGCAAAAGAGCAGATTGTCAAATCAGGCTTGAAAGAATAAGATATCATACTTAGAATTGAGCTCTACTAATAATTTCCAGCATTCAGGTAATGACAAGAGGCACAGGAAAAGTTGAAAGAGGCCCCAAATCTCTCAGCACAATTCTTCAACTACTCCTTATTTCAAATCTTTGCCCTACATATCACATATAAGTTTTTCATGTCTGAAGTCTTCAAATAATGCATGCAGTCACATTACTTACACAGAAAGCAAATATTATATTATGAATCAGCACCATGTATAGTTACATAGTCTAGCTGATATTTTTTGGATGACTCATTTAATCTCATGAATAGGAGCTATCCCTCATAAATCCATAATTTTCAGGTTCCTTTATTATGAGCAGCTTAGACAGACCAGGTACATCCTGTGAATGGTGTTCCATTGATAAGGACTCTCCCACAGCAAATACCATTGACTCACTGCCCAATAATCTGTATATCTACAAGAGATTAAACTGTGATAACTTTCTTTTTTTCTTTTCTAGAGTTATTATTTTGGTAAAATGAGAGAGTGCTTATTATTATCATCATCATTATTATTATTATTAGAGACAGTATGATCTGAGACAGTATCTTGCTCTGTCACACACACTGGAGTGCAGTGGCATGATCATAGCCCACTGCAGCCTTGACCTCCTGGGCTCAAGCAATCCTCTCACCTCAGCCTCTTGTGTAGCTAGGACCACAGACACATGCCATTACAGCTGGTTAATTTTCAAATTATTTGTATAGACAGTCTCCCTATGTTCCCAGACTGAGAGAATATATTTTAAATTGTTACTAACCATGTTTTTCCTACTTCTACTAATTTTTAAATTGCTTAAGTTTTGATCAAATAATATTTAAATAGTCATAATAGTGTGAATGTGATTATTAGAAAGTCATACCCCAGATGTTTCCAAAATTCTCAAATGTGATACACATTTTTTAATCTGAGTAATAAATATTTGAGGCCAGACGCGGTGGCTCATGCCTGTAATCCCAGCACTTTGGGAGGCCAAAGCGGGTGGATTACCTGGGGTCAGGAGTTTGAGACCATCCTGGCCAACATGGTGAAACCCTGTCTCTACTAAAAATACAAAAATTAGTTGGGCATGGTGACACCCACCTGTAATCCCAGATACTCAGGAGGCTGAGGCAGAAGAATCACTTGAACCGGGGAGGCAGAGGTTGCAGTGCGCTGAGCTCTTACCATTGCACTCCAGCCTGGGCGACAGAGCCAGACTGTCTAAAGAATAATAAATAAATAAATAAATAAATAAATAAATAAATAAATAACTCAGAAAATGTTCTTATTTATTTGATTGTGACAAGATTCTGGAATTTTAGATGTAAAGGGTAAGAAAATTAAAGCCTAGAGCCTAGAGACCTTAAGCAATTTTCCAAGGTTTCACATATGTTTAGTACAAATGCTTCTTTCACATATATATCACAAGTCAGTATTTTGTTCTCTCTACTATTACATATCTTTACTTTGCTAAATCTTATTTGTAAAGTTAATTTTGACCTTATTTTCCATATTTATTTCCCTTCCATTGACTTGCTGTATTACTAATTTTTTTTTTTTTTTTTGTAACAGTCCATTTTGTAAGAAAAGCTAAATTCATGGCACAGCGAAATTAAAGAGCTAAAGGCTGAAACTCAAATGAGCATATAGAGTCATACAAAAATGATGCCCCTATAAAACAACATTTTCATAATTGACACTTTGCCCTAAATTTAGACTCAGATAGCTATAAATTCTCTGAAGATAATTCTGATATCTTTAATGTAATTTCTCATAAAGTACTGAGAGTGTTATTTTATAGAAAAATATTATTATTTATAGATGAATAAGAATTGTATGAGAGGATATAAATGTTGAATTACATTTATTGACATGACTGATGACAAAATTTATCACTAAAGTCCTTAGAAATATTTGCCAATCCCCTTCTCTTATAATTGGGAATATTTATAAATAGATTAGGACATTGACAAACTACATGAACACCCATTGGTAAGAATAAACAAAAAAGATAAAAGAGATGAAAGTTTATATTTATAATTGAAATGTTTATGTTTATGTCTGTCATGCCATTCCTAGCAAAGTGGTTGCCCATTATACCAGAGACAGAATAACTTTTATGTCTGAAATACTGCTTATAAAGATTTTGAGCAAAGCATTTTGTGAAGATATCAAAAACAATTATCAAAACAGATACTGAAGTTATTGTGACTGCAATGTGCCACTCACGGATGCTGACCATTTATTGCTTTTTATAGAGGAATGCAGTTTTTTAGAAAGAAAATAGAGATTGAATATTTTATTCATTCAACATGAAGCATTTTAAAATTAACATCATAAAATTTATTGTTTGTTATTTAACCAGATCAAGATGAAAACACATTCAAACATCTTTTTTTTTTCATTCTCAAAAAAATTCTTTCTTAACACTTAAAATATCTTAAACATTTAAAGTGGATTGGACATGATCTCTGAGAGCTCTCTGAGATGACAGCTTTCTGAGAAAGACCTTTGCTCTTTTTAAACTATCATGATAATATTTTAAAGAAAAGTTCTAGGCCAGCCATCTCTGCCTGGCTTTCCATTTTGGCTTTCCAAAATAGAGAAAAAATAGAGAAATCCAGGTAGAGACATAGGGCTATATGTGTAAATTCTTAGGCTTCGTCCATTGTGATAACATTGCTTCATGGTTCCATGATGCCTGTACCCATTTGTTTCCAAAATCATACATGCAAATACTGCATGTGTTTCCACTGGAGAAGTTAACCTCAGTTTTCTGTTAGTCCTTTTACTATATACGCTAAGCAATGGTTTGGCTGGCTGCCCATCTGTATTGCCCATGGGAATATCATAGTCTATTGGCCATCACCATATGTTCCCGTAAGGACCTGATCATTCCAGACTGACTGCCATTCCAAATGTGTCACCCTATATGGTAATTACACCCATCTTGACATCTTGTTTCTGCTCCTCTGGAATCTATTCATCCTACTGGCAATACAGAAACCCTCATTTTTACCATCAGCTTCAACCATTAGAAAAAGACAATCTATTGAGTTAGTAACGATGCCAGCTGCCTCTCACAAGCATATTTCTTAGACAAGTTCACAAGGGCCAGAGGAATCGAGACATTTAGGATTCTATCCAGATATCTCTATTTCTAGCTTTGGTGTAGACATGGGACATTTGCTGAGCCTGAAAATGTTGCCTTCTCTGAAATTTGATCACTCATATCATTGAGTTCTGTGCCTACTTTCTGTTATATCAGTTCTCCAGCTGCAGGTGATGAGGGTCTCTTAAATGCAGTCATGGAGCCCTTTAAGCTTCTTTCAAGGTCATAATAAAGTGGCTTGAATCGACTCTTTATAATGCATCCACGGCATTCAGCAACAACCACCACCCAGTTGCATAGTCTTTAAAGTTACTACTCATACCTCTCAAATGTCAGACATTGCACATGTGAGTGCATCACCTTCAACACATATTATGCCCCAATTCACCCAGTGTAGACCTTCTGCAGGATGAAGCCAGGTAGGATGTGATATGCCAATGTTCAACTAAGTTGCCAAATCCATGTAGAATAGCTGCACCACACCCCGAACCGAGGGAGATGAAAGTTGTCCTTCAGCTGTTGAGCTGCTGAAATCCCTCTTCCTCAACATAGAATTGTCCAGGGTGGGTGGAGTATCTAACTCAAAGGCCTCCAATTGTTCTCGTTTAGCTCTGCAGATTTTGTTGAACAGATGCCTCTCTGTTTGCCGTAAGCTCTTTGGTCAATCTCCAGGAAGAACTGACCTGGAGGATTCTCTTTGCTAAGTTTGACCAATTAAATCGATTTCTCTCGTAGAGCGGTTTCCTTGAGCTTCTCGTACCACCATTCTGCAATTCCTGCCTGCCCAGGTCAGCGTTGATCCTTTTTTATGAACTTTGTGTGTCCATCATCCCTGCCAAGCTCCTGTGTGCTTTACTGCTACTTGCACCTGCAACCTTCTTCAGGGGATAATTTCTGGCCACCAGAGCCCCCTTACTCATATGGAGAAGTTGCAAGTGCCTAGGACTTGTCATTTCTCTGCTCCTGAGAAAGCCTGTAGCCAATAATTACTTATTTGGAGTGCAAACACGCTGCTCATTTGTCTTAACACAGAGCAGACTCAGGGGCATAATTTACATTCCAGAGCTCTCCACAGCATCAGGCTTCTCCTGCTTCCCTATCCTGTTTCTTATTCCCTTGACACTATTTCCTGGGAGCATTTCCTTAATAAATCACTTGCACTTGAATTCTTGGCTCAAAATCTGCCCCTGTGGGAACCTGAATTAAGACAAATATTTTTATAACATCCCCATGACTTTGCAAGAGCAGCACCTCACAAAAAGCAGTGAGTCCATAAAAGAAACGGGCTGAGACAGAAAAAGGACAGGACTCAGTATTAGATTCTTAATAATTTCTCTTCAGGAGATAATAAACAGCAAGGTAACAGAAATTTATTAAATGAGTCAACTAACTGTGTCAAGTTTTGGGCTAAAGGAAGTTCATTGTTGTGGAACCATGAAATGACAGCTTGCATTGTACATGATTTAAAAAGAGAATGGAGATGGGGCAGGGCTACACATACTGTGTTCAGTCCATTCTGGTTTATGTTTCTGGTCAACAAGTGATAACAATGGAATTCAGACGAGCTCTATTTCAGCAACCTTCCCTAGAACTTTAGGAGACTTATCTCAGTTATAAAGACTTGTCAGTTCCAGAAACATGGTAGCAGAGTAAGTCTCTGGATATTTAACTAACAATAAAAATGGGAGAAATTTTTCCCTTCACTTCTATAAATGCTTATTTGTTTTCAGTGTTAGTGTACCAATTTAGTAGACTTTATCAATTAAAATTTGATCCTTCTGTGTGTGTGTGTGTATCATTCTAATGGAGGATCTGCAAAAATACATATGACATATTTATAACAAAAAAATGTGTTATGAAAAAAGGGCTTGAAAGGAATACTAACATACTTTCAGGATGTAAGTGGGGAAGGGGCTTGTGCAGGACAATAGCCCATGGACTAAATACAAATAAATGGCCTAATGGATATTTTTATCCATGGGGAGAAGGTGGGAGAGGAAGGTGAAGATAGGGCAACATAAGAAAGATTACAGGCCGGGCACGGTGGCTGATGCCTGTAATCCCAGCACTTTGGGAGGCCCAGGTGGGCGGATCACGAGGTCAGGAATTTAAGACCAGCCTGGCCAACATGGTGAAATGCCGTCTCTACTAAAAATACAAAAAAAAAAAAAAAAAATTAGCCAGATGTGATGGTGCATGCCTGTAATCCCAGCTACCCGGGAGGCTGAGGCAGGAGAATCGCTTGAACCTGGGAGGTGGAGATTGTAGTGAGCAGTGACCCAAGATTGTGCCATTGCACTCCAGCCTAGCAACAGAGTGAGACTTTGTCTAAAAAAAACAACAAAAACAAACAAACAAACAACAAAAAAACAGAGCTTTTATGTTTTGTTGATTTTTTAAAAGTAATAAGCTTAGCAGAAGTTATCCTTTCGTCCACAAAAGCCTGGGAAGTACGTATAGCACTCACCTTTGTAACACAGAATAGAAATAATAAGCCAGTCCGGAATATTCATGACCAGTTTCAACAAGAACATTTTCCAGTTGGATAGTAGAAAAGAGAGGTAGTACTGTCTTATTTTAACAATGTTCATAAGTTGGATGTTAACTGTGAGTCTATCCTTGATGGCAAACTAATTTAAGAGCATAAATGTTGGGTAATTTTATATGAAGCAATATATAAGTCTCTAATGCTAAAACACCCTCTCAGATTCCAATAACAATGTTTCATTCTTGCCTGACTTTCTCCAGGTTATTGAGTTTCCCCAGGTATTGAGAAGATAACTTATAAGACACCCCAGAATTAAATTAATAAATTTAATTAACACAATGCATCATTAACTCCCTTGTTAGTATGAGAAACTGGCATATTTCTCTCCTGTTATTACCAAGTTCCTGAATTTGTGTGGGTTTGACCTAGTTTACAGTTGCTTAGTATTTGAGAATCATGGCATTTTTGCTTCCACATTGCCCTGCTAACTTTGCAGCACTCGTGCTACAATCCCCTGGGGATTTCTCACTTATCCCTGGGCCACAATACCAGGCAGTGGCGGTCTCAGCAATTAGTTGGCTTGCCTTTCTCACTCGGAAACCTGTGGTTCACCCACCAATCAATCACTAGGGGAAGTAAACACATTTCTTATCACCTGCAGCCATATCCTTTTCTATCCTCTTTTCTTGAAGTCTTTCCTTTTTTCCCTGGTGTCTCATACCCTATTTTTTTCAATCCAAGCAGAGTATTCTTCCCACCTTCTGTGGAAACATTTCCTCTTCATCTCACCTGTAGGATTGCCTCTGTTTGTATCTTCCAGAATACATCATTAGCTCTTCATTCTTTTCTCCAAGGTTATAGAGGAAAGTGACAACATGGCTTTAATTAACATGTTGCACCAGTTAGCTGGAGTGACATTGGAAGAGCAGTAAGTGATACGGATATGGTTTGACTCTGTGTCCCCATCTAAATCTCCTGTTGAATTATAATTCCCAGTGTTGGAGGCGGCGCCTGGTGGGAGGTGATTGAATCATGGGGGCGGACTTCCTCCTGGCTCATAATGGAGTTTTCACGAGATCTGGCTGCTTGAAAAGTGTGTGGCACTTCCCCCTTCTTTCTCTCTCTCTCTCCTGCTCCCACTATGTAAGATATGCTGGTTTCCCCTTTGCCGTCTGCCATGATTGTAAATTTCTTGAGGCCTCCTCAGCCATGCTTCCTGCACAGCCTGCGGAACTGTGAGTCACTTTCGTCTCTTATCTTTATTACCAACGCAGTCTCAGGTAGTTCTTTATAGCAGTGTGAGAATGAACTAATACGGATACCATGTTTGATGATGGCAAAAGGGAAGGCTCTATGCAAGCCGGAAAAAGCCCTGCCCATGAGCTCACTCTGACTTAGTGTTATGGACATTTCCCAATAAACATTGTTTGTCATTAATCCACCACATCGCTGTAACTGTGAACAGTAGTTATAGTGCTATCTTATGTTTAGAATATATATATGCTTGTGTATGTATATTTATGATTCAAGTAACTGACTTGAAATCTCTATACGTTTTAATCAGAAATATATTATCAGTAGTTTTCCATTGTCTTTATTTCGTTGTAAGGTACTGAGTAGGTATTCTCATCACATCTTGATAAAAGTAGGTATATAACTGAATAGGCCCAAAAAGCAATTGTAATAAAGTTGCCATCTGGTTTCTTCACGTGAAATTTAGTGGCCAGATTTTGGCAATGGTTTCTTTGTTGACACATATAAAACTTTTCCAGCAAATCTCATTATCCTTAAGCAGATGATACCATTGACCTTTTTAAAAAAATATTCCAAAAAATGTGAATTTTGTAAAGTCATTACACCCTGGTTCTTCCCTGTCACTGGCCATTTTTTACTCCTTTCTCCCTCTGTGTCCTATTATTCTGATTCGATGTTAAATTTTTATGTTCTTCAGGCTTCTCAATTCTTGGCTTTTTTTCCAGATATTCTTTCAGTTGAAATGCCTTTACAACTGGTTGTGCAAAAAAAGAAATTACTGGCTGAAGTAACTGAAGAGTCCCGGGGTGGCTTAGCTTCACTGAGGTACCAAAATGTGTTACCAAGATCCGCTTTGACTCTGCAGGACTGACTGCTCTCCTGCTCTGTGTGGAGGCTTCATTTGTACACAAAATATGCCAGCAAGGGGGCAAGAGCAGAATCAAACTGCAAGTTTCTGGATGCAAACCTAGGGGAAAACCCAAGGTTCCCTCTCTGTGAAGCCCCAGTGGTATTTGACTGATACGAGTCATTCTTAGTCTAGAGGATCCTAAGAATCAGTGGCATGTGCTAACTAGCTTAGGTTGGCATTTGGCAGTGACATTTTGGATAGGACAATTTATTGTGCAATAATGTCTGGGCATTTGGTGGTACTTACCATCCCTCAATCTAGGAAAATAAATACCTGCAACATCCCCTTCAGAATGGAGAACTACCAGGTCAGACCCATCAGGGCCCTTAAATTAATAATTCTGAATTGGGTAGAATCCATCTGAATCAATGCTGTGGGCTCAGAATGCAGGAGGATAGATTTCTGATAGGAAATGTATTTACTATTTAAGGAAAAAGGTGTGCATTGTGGCTGCAGTTAACGGATGTCCGTGATAGTGTTTCTCAATTTCTATACCCTTTCCTCAGGTATTATCATCCTCAAGACTCTAACTCTCAATGGTCAGCTAACAGCAGGATTCATCTACTGAGATCTAAGCCAATGTGTGCAAATAACCTCGACCGGTACTGCAGCCCCATGGGGTCTAGTCTTGAGCCTATCATTTCCCCTTCATCCTAAGTTTGTTATTCCACGTTATCTCACTTTCCATTGCCTATTCCGTGGTTCAGCACATACTGTGTCCTCTGCCAAGTCACATTGATTATGTCTGCTAAATATTGTTATAACCCATCCTTTCCATTCAAATATTTTTGTAATGCCTTGAGTTATCAAAAGAGAGTAATTGTATTGTTGCAGAAATGATTTATCTAACTCATTTTAGCATTTCCCTACTTATCTAATATGTAACTGCCAGAATATTCTTTCAGATATTAAATATGATTATTTCAGTACGTTGATACTATTTAGTGATTTCTGATCCTTTGTAAGAGAGATTGAACTATGACTGACTGTTCAATTATAGTTGGACACTTATATGGCCTATGGATTAAATCTGCCCTATTCTCTGTTTTTTGTAAATAAAGTTTTACTGGAAGACACTCAGGCACATTCATTTACACGTCGTCTATGACAGCGTTCATGCTACAAGAGTTAAGTAGTTACCTTTTATAGATTAAAATGTTTTGACAATTGCCCCATAGAATAAAATCCTAGTCTATTAGAATGCCATGCCCTCTAACATTTTGCTTCTATTATCACATCCTCAGCCATCTATATCTTGAAAACCATCTTACCATACTTTTAAATACCAGATTTGATTGGTTCATGGAACACAGCATGCTAGTTCACTAGTTCTTTCCTTAACCCCTGCTGTCTTCTTCATTTGATCTAATTTCAAATCTTATCCAAATACAATTACACTTTATTTCAAAACATTCATTTCAGATGTAGCTTCTTCAGAAAGTCTTCTGTGATTCCAGGTAGATAAAATATTAATAATTTCATTTTTGTTTTACTTCTCTACATTAAACTTTATTCTATTATTACAATTATATTTTTTGTTCATAAATTCATTTTTGCAATACCCTGTGAAACTTAAAAATAGATATTATGCATCATTAATATTGTTATCCCAAATCTCCAAAACATTCTCCTTAATATGGTAGAATCATAATAAATATTTGGCGAGTGCATAACTGAATCATTTTTAATTCTAAATTGGGGATGCCAGGTAAACACTATCCACACAATGGGCTTAACATAGCCTAATTTTGTTTGCGTACATCTCATTGTACCCAAGGTTACCTGTGGAGTTTCCATGATGCATGATGTTAATCAAAACTAATGTAGCTCTAATATTAGTGAGGCTAGCTACCACTTATTATGAAGAATTAAGTTTGATTTAGATAGGTAAGGTGATGATGTTGAGGAGTTAGTCTCATAGATGGATACTCATTCTCTTAGAAAGCCAGTACTATTAGAGATAGGTTTGGTGGATATGCCGTTAGATTCTGTAGAAGTTTCCTTAGCAATGCAAATACTGTCTATTGTAATTTACTAAAATAACAGCTAATGCTCATGGTTCGTTATTACAATGGTGATAACACCACTCTCTAACATTGTGACATCTTTTTGAAAGCAATATGATTTCTATGATTGCTTTAATTATAAAATACAAATTCTATAGTGTTTGGGTAACTCTTTGGCAGTCCCTGCCTCTGACTCCCCAACTTCTTACCGCTACACCCAGGGATGTACAAGGTTCAGGGTCACTCACTTTACTGAGCTTTTATTGATAAAGGCAGGAATGGTTTTGCCTTTATCTATTATCTATAAAACCAACAAAGATATATGATATTGATGTATTGTACCTCACCTCCACCATCTTGGTTAGATTATAATCAGTTTACTCATGCAGATAGCAGGAGGTTTTGTACTGTTGGAGATTGCACCTGGGAAGAATGACATCCTGGGTGCTTACGTTGCCTTTAACTCAGCTCTCCTCTTCTCTGCCCACTCCCTTGGTCCAATCAATACAGATGCCTTTCTGACATGTTCACTATCCCATGTTTGTTACTCTTGTGTAGTCTGCCTTGAAGACTAGAGACCTGGCCCAATTCCCATCCTGTTTCCTTGGGGCCCTGTTTTATGTGTCACCCTCCATAGAACAGGAGCACTTCTGTTTTCCAGTCCTCATTTGGCAGACTGACTCCTGTGCAGATATCTGTAGAATGTGTCCCACAGCTTCTGGAATTCAACAGTAACATTCCACAAAAGTATGCCTTGTCCTGTCAGTGAACCTTTGTTTTTAAAATATTGCTTAAATCATCATGAAACTTGTTAGGCCAGTTGGTACCATACATATCTGAATAGCTTACCCTTCTTATTATAATGGTATAGGCTGATCCATTTCCCAAATTGAGTTTGTAACATTTCAAGCTGGATCACAGTGTCTTCTGATTGAACTCTTCTGGAGTAGAATACGCTTAAACCTAAGCTTGAGTATTGTCAAAAAATATGTGAGTACTGCTTGGAAATGGGGGGAAATGAAAAAGATGAGTAATATCCAGTTTTTCTCAGAAAATATTTTCATCTTAATAGAAAAGGCAGTTTGGCCAGGCACAGTGGCTCATGTCTGTAATCCCAGCACTTTGGGAGGCCAAGGCGGACTGGTCACATGAGGTCAGGAGTTTGAGACCAGCCTGGCCAACATGGTGAAACCCCATCTCTACTAATAATCCAAAACAAAAACAAAAACAAAAAAAGGCAGGCGTGGTGGCACCTGCCTGTATTCCCAGCTACTAGGAAGGCTGAGGCAGGAGAATTTCTTGAACCAGGAGGCGGAGGTTGCAGTGAGTCAAGTTGGCGCCATTTGCACTCCAGCCTGGGCGACAAGAGTGAAACTCCATCTCAAAAACAAAACAAAACAAAACAGAAAAGGCAGTTAAAGGAAACAATTACATACATTCTGTAGTGAACAGAAATGAGTGCTGAATAGAATTATATGTGAAATATGGCATGAGTTTATACAAAAAAGTAATTACTTCTTACTAATGAGATCTAGGGAAATTTATCCATGTGACTTGAAATTCAGAGTGAAAATAATTATATATACATGTAATTACATATTGATAATTAATGGAGATACTTTCTGTTCTAATATCTTGTAAAAAGGTACAGATATGAACATAATGTCAAAATTGTATTACATATTTGTCGTACAAGATGTGCATGTTGAAATGAACCAATTAAGGATGAGTTTAATGCAGAAAAATAGGTCTGGAGAAATGGTGATTCATGCTAAGACAGTATATGGTAATAGAGGCTTTAAGCTGAAGAAGGATATGTTTCCTAGAGTGAATTTTTATTTCACAGCAGAAAAGTAGGTCAATAACATTTTAAATTTTAATGGCTGATGAATGTGGCAAAAAGTTCAGATTTTGGGCATTAGAACATTCCTCTTTGGTGATCTTAGTAAAAGTAGTCTTAAAAAAGATCTCTGAAAAAAAAGTAGCCTAAGAAGATAACTGAACAAAATTATTTTTTAAATTAACAAAATGATATAGATGTATCTATTTCTCCTTTTGAAATTGGGCTTAGATTCTGCTGAGCACTGAAACTGGCTTTCATCTCTAGACAAGCATGGCAAGTTTTCTTTTGTTTGTTACTTTCTCAACTTTCCCCAAATTCCACCAAATGTACTATGTCAGTCCTTTCAAGAAACACACTAACATGATTTTGAAGAGATACTTATTGATTGGGCATATTTCAATTAGAAACCATTACTAGCAAATTTGTATTCAAGTATGATGCTACCTTAGGGATTTGTAAGTGCTCAAGCATTCCTCTTTGAAGCCAATGATTTCCATATTTTTTATATTTCTTCAGTTTCATAGAAAGCAAAAAAATTATAAAAGAAAGCATCTCTCATGTGCATTATGACGTGGTTCATAATGTGTTATGTGTTCAAAATGTGTTAGTTTTACTGCCGTGGAAGACAGTGAATTCTACCATTGCTGCCTCTAGTTACACGGGCTTGACTCCAAAATCCTATTTTTATTTTTTATTTTTTATTTT
>NW_016815828.1:626874-628858 GCF_001698545.2 Rhinopithecus bieti | reverse complement strand
TGAGAGTGTAAGTGTCCAGGAAATTATCCATTTCTTCTAGATTTTCTAGTTGATTTGCGTAGAGGTGTTTATAGTATTCTCTGATGGTAGTTTGTATTTCTGTGGGGTCGGTGGTAATATCCCCTTTATCATTTTTTATTGCGTCTATTTGATTCCTCTCTTTTTCTTCTTTATTAGTCTTGCTAGCGGTCTGTCAATTTTGTTGATCTTTTCAAAAAACCAACTCCTGGATTCATTGATTTTTTGGAGGGTTTTTTTTGTCTCTATCTCCTTCAGTTCTGCTCTGATTTTAGTTATTTCTTGCCTTCTGCTAGCTTTTGAATGTGTTTGCTCTTGCCTCTCTAGTTCTTTTAATTGTGATGTTAGAGTGTCAATTTTAGATCTTATTTTTTCTAAGCACCACTTTGCAATTCGAAGACATAAAAGATGTCCTACCTGAACAGAAGAACTGGTCCTATCCTCACTCTTTCCCTTCACGTATGCTTTACTCTCCAAGTAAAGAGATATTTCCCTCCGGTTTAATGCATGTAGCTACTCAGGTTGAGTTTTATTAACATATAAAAACCAGTTAGTCAAACCCCTCAAAAGAGCAGACTTTAATTTTCCCTCGGCATTTTTTTAGGAAGCGTGTTTTCATTTGAAATGAAATCTATCATGGATTCTAACATTGTATGGAGAGTGTTGCAGCTCCTAAGATCCAAGTAGCTTTTAATCTGTTTTGTGGACCCTTGGGATATCATGTATTTTCTAGAAAATAACTGTACCATTGCACAGGTACTCACTACTTCCACAAGTGTTTTAGATTTTAAATAATTGTGTGGTTTTTTAAAATATATATTAGTAGATTTGTATGTGCTGCAATACGTCAAGGCTTTATTTCCCACTGCTTGTGCCAATCCTTACTGAAGCCAATTCAAATGTTTGGCAATTGACTTTTTCACTTAAATACTGATGAAACAGGTTATACTGAGAAGGATATTGTTCACTATTCTTGGACCATTTATAAGAATTTCTTTATGACAGTTGTTCACCCATGATCTATAAAACCGACAAGGATTGTTAATATTGATGTGTTGTAGAAGACTACTGAGTGCTCAGTGGGAGTATGAGAGTCTTAGACCAAACATTTTGAGAAAAGAATGAATATTAGTCTCTCTGGAAACATTTTCATCACTAATTGCTTAGTGTCATCTTTCATTTTTAATTATTCTAAAATTTATTAAGCATCTACCATGTACCAGACAGTGTTCTCAACTTCAGGTTAAATAGTGAAAAGGCATACAAAATTTTTTACCCCATGCATCTTACAGAACTCAAGCACTCAGTGTCTGCTTGCAACTTTAGAAAGAAATGCATATTTTCCTTGTAGTTACGACTCACAATGTCCAAACATTTAAAATGTAGTATCAAAATAATATAATGTATATCTGACTAGGTAATGCTACCAAAACAGAGACCAAAATCCTAATTATAATGAGGAAACATATCATTAGTGATGGTGGCAACTAGTAATATAATATTGAATAAATTTATTTTATCAAAATGCAACTTCAAAATTAAAAGTGCAGTTTGGGAAATTATTTCAATTATAAATGTATTTTGGAAGTATTCAACTACAAATAGCAATTTGTTATTGAAAATTTTCTTATTCAGTATTAAGAGGGATATATGATATGAATAACCAAGCAAATGCAAGAGAGCATGATTAAAGTCCAAAATTAATTTAATATAGTGAAAATTAAAGGGCACATTTAAATAGTTGATACTATCTGAAAAGAATAAAAGTTTTGCATCCACGTAAGTTATAATATTGATGCAAGGGAGGCAGTTTAATTCATGTAATGACTAATAAGCATATTGTGTTACAAAAATATATTTGTGCCTTCCTTGGAAGCTGAAGAAAGCAGCACTGTGAATGTTTTTCCCAACTGGAATAAGCAGTTTCTATTCTGGATCTCTCATTAAGTGGCTATCCTCTGGAAAA
>NW_016815828.1:614093-626294 GCF_001698545.2 Rhinopithecus bieti | reverse complement strand
AAAAAAAAAAAAAAAAAAAAAAAATTAAAGATTTGTGGGAATTGTTTATCATGTAAAAAACTCTACATAAACATTAAAGCTTGAAAGAAAAATAGGACAGATAATTTAGTTCTAATTTTTGCCTTACTTTTGCATGTGTTCCTAAGCAAATCCCTTAATCTCTTTGCATCCCAGTAGGTTAGCAGGTTGGAGAAAAGAAAAAGAAAAACAGGGTAAGGGGGTTTTCAGGGGTGGGTTTGAAGTACAGTTAGGTGCATTACAGAATATGTTAGAGAAACCTCAACAAGAAGTTGGGAATGGAGCAAAGAACCAAAGAAGGCGATGAATGAAGGCTAACAGTATTTTAAGCAATACTAAACCAGAAATAAGGGATTCGGGCCAAAAATTAGTTAAGATAGGTAAGGATTTGAAAAGGAAATAAGTGAGAAAATTAGAGAAAAAATATAGACAGTTTAATAATTGACTATCAGATGGTGTGGAGTAATCTCTAAAACACAAATATTGTTGCAGGGTTGATGATACCAGTGCGCTGTATTGAAGGAATGTCCATCATAATCTTCAATAGAAAATATTTTGTCTCAAAATACCACAGAATTTGAAATTCCATCATTTAACCTTTATTATTTTGATTTCTGAAAGGTTTAGTTCTTCAAATTTCCCTAAATAAAACATAAGTAAACTAAGGACGAGCTCTTGCGGGGATGAGATCCAAAAGGAAACACAGAGAAGTATCATACACTTAAAAAATAAATCCCTTCTCTGATTCTCCAGCTAGTTAGCAGTCTCCTCATTGGTGCCACCTTGGGTGACTTCGCTGAAGCTGCACTTGGTTCATGTTTCTTCATTTAGCCTGCATTCTTTAACCCTTTGTGACTTTTGGACTCGTATTACAGGTTCACTGAAAGTAACAATACTCATCACACATCTACAGAAGTAAAAGGCCACCAAATCCCCAGTCACCTTGTTTTTGTAACCTCCTTTCTCCAGCCATTGCTAAGCTGGGACAGTGGTTTATCATTCCGAGTCACTAAAAAATTAAGAGACTAGTATTCCACTGGTGAGGCGCCATAGAGAACAAGGCATTCCGATTGAGATGGTTTGGCTCTGTGTCTCCACCCAAATCTCATCTCGAATTGTAATCCCCATGTGTTAGGGATGGACCTAGTGAGAGGATTATGGGGCAGTTTTCCTCATGCTGTTCTCCTGATAGTGAGGGAATTTTCATGAGATCTGATGGTTTAAAAGTGGCAGTTTACCCTGAGCTTGCTTTCTCTCCTGCTGCCTTGAGAAGAAGGTGCCTGCTTCCCCTTTGCCTTCTGCCACGATTTTAAGTGTTCAGAGACCTCCCCAGCCTTGTGGAACTGTGAGTCAATTAAACCTCTTTCCTTCATAAATTACCCAGTCCCAGGCAGTTCTTTTATATTGGTGTGAGAACAGACTAAGACACTGATTATGATTTTGCCAACACAGAATGTGTTGATTTCATTTTACCATTTCTGTTGAACTGTTTTAGATTTCTGGAGAGCTAAAAGTCTGCCATTCAAAATGTACAATAGTTAATTGTCCGTCCCTAGAATTTGTTCAAAGGTACATCCAGGTTTTGTGAGGCCTATAACTTATACAATCTGGGCAATAATCCTTTAAAAATGCATATAACATTAGTGAAACTAAATTAGGTGGAAGTCTCTGGAAGGGGCCCATGACATTGAAAGGCCCTGAAGCTTAATCTTCATTAGCTTCACAGTAATTCAGCCTCTATACATGATATAATTGGTCCTCACTTTTTAGTGAGCAAGGAAGGAATGGTAAAATCAGCAACTGGCTGGACTTGAAGCAGCAAAAGAAGTCTAAGTTTGGCTCTGCCATCGGGCTCACTGATTGCTTTCACAGACTCTGAGGCTGAGGATGTTACCACTAAAATATCAAAGAACAGATGAGGTCTAGAGAGCAGCAAATCCCAACTCTTTACTTTTTAATTTGACACTACCCAATGTCTTTGCATTGTAGTGTCTTTCATTTTTAAAGGTTTACTCTTACTGGCATACAAAACAGGCTGGATCTGCTTTCCAGTGGTTCCAAAATGGAAAACTTTTTGTGTCTGCATCTATTCTTACACTAAATATTTTAAACAGGCCCTTGTATCCTACTGTATCATTTGTCCAACTATTAATTATTTAAGTGTCTGTTTGGGGGTGAATTGTGAATCCCAAATAGATATGTTGAAATCTAACCCCTAGAACCTCACAGTGTGACCATTTGGAAATAGATTGTTGAAGATAAAATTAGTTTAGTTAAGATGAAGTCATACTTGACTAAGATGGGTCCTTAATCCACTATGACTGGTGAC
Source organism: Rhinopithecus bieti (assembly GCF_001698545.2). Taxonomy (NCBI): domain Eukaryota; kingdom Metazoa; phylum Chordata; class Mammalia; order Primates; family Cercopithecidae; genus Rhinopithecus; species Rhinopithecus bieti. Next base: position 623,947 of record NW_016815828.1, on the reverse strand, counting down.
CTTATGAGAAAAGGAGAAAAAAACAGAGACACAAGCACACAAGCGAGAATGCTATGTGACAACAGACATTTAGACAGCTGCAGCTACAAGCCAAGGAATACCCAGAAGTGCCAAGGAACCACCAGGAGATAGAAAGAGGCAAGGAAGGATTTTCTGCTACAGGTTTCAGAAGGAGCATGGCCCTGACAACATTTTGATGTCAGACTTCACACCTCCTGAACTATGACAGAATACATTTCCGTTGTTTTAATCTACCCAGGTTGTAGAACTTTTCATGGTAGCCTCTGGAACCTAATATGGCATCTAATCCCAATTATGGGGCCTCAGTGCTAGGCATATAGCAAAGAATGTGATGTTATACACCCTGTGCTTATGTAGTTAATCTATTGAGAAATATTGACTCTAAACATTATTTCTGTCTATCTATCTATCTATCTATCTATCTATCTATCTATCTATCATCTATCTATCTATCTATCTATCTACCTATCTATCATCTATCTATTATCTCTATCCATCTGCTTAACAAATGCAATAAGAGAGGGAATAATTCTTCAGATCCTACTTTATCTCTAACATGTGGAAAAATATCAAACATGAACCTCTTGTTCTGATTATTTAAAAAAAGATAATTTATATAGAAACTCTCTTGGAAGCTTGAAAGAATACCAAATAATGGTTGGAAGGCAGTGCAGTGGCATTGAACGACTGGGGTAAGCCCAATGCTTTTGATCACAAATGACAGCAATCCAGCCAATATTTCTTTAAAGTAAAAAGAAAACAAAACAAACCCAGGAAATTTAATCAGAGGTTTGAGTAGCTCCATGAAGAGGAGCTGGCTCAGAACAGTCATTTGTGGACAGTAGGGAAAAAATCATATACGAACATGAAACACACCAGTAGAATTATATAACTAAGAAATAGAAGTATATTTTGCCTGATGGACAAAGAATGTTGCTCAGAAGAACAATGTTCACAAAAGGCTTGCCACTCTGGGCTCTCCACTTGCTCTTGAATCAAGCCTCTCCCACTTATTACTAGATCTTTGGCAAGTTAGTACTGCGAACCTCAGCCATTATTTTCCAAGCTAAGATAGATATCGCTATCCTGAAGAGTTTTTGTAAAGATTGATTTGGAAAATATCTATAAAACATATTTCTTCATTGGAATAGGTAACCAAATCGGTATTTTTTATCATGGCAAGCAGAAAGTTCCCAAATCCCATCCCTTACCTTTGTTCACTTCCTAATCCCATTATGTTAGGCTACATGGGAAAGGGGAATTATAGCGTCAGATGAGATTAAGGTTGCTAACCAGCTGACCCAAAAATAAAAAATAGGGAGATGACTCTGGGTTATTTAGCTGGCCCCAAATAATTATGGGGATGCTTAAATGAGAAAGGGAGAAGTGTAAGAATCAGTGTCAGAGTGATTTGATGTAAGAAAGACATGACTAGGCTTTGAAGATTGTGAAAAGACAGGCCAAGAAATGAAAGAAGCAGGAAGCAGCAAGAAAACAGGTTCTCACCTGGAGCTTCCTGCAGGAAATGCATTCCAGCTAAGATGTGCAGTGAGCTGAGTGAAACCAGTTTTGAACTTCTGACTTTTAGCACTGTAAGACAATTTGTGCTCTTTTCAGCCACTATGTTTGTGGCAATTTGCTGTAGCAGCAATGGGAAACTAATATAGTTATTTTAATCTTACTGAGAAACATAGGACACCTGTTAGGATGAGCAAAGTAAGAGACTATAGTAATGAAGGGGAAATACATGAAAATAAATTCATGAAACTTGCATAAAATCTAAGGAAAATGTGGGCATATCATAGGTGATTGCGATACGCTGTGATTAAGTGATTGACAAAGATAAAATGTTTTCCTAATTGGGACATTAAACTTATGAAAGAGTTCCTGGAAGGGTATAGGTGCTGGGGAGTTTTATGCATCTGAGATTGTGTGATTTTTCTTACCTTGAGAAAAATTAGGGAGGAAATAGAGAAACTGAAAGGAGTTCAGGTTGAATAGAGTTGAAATTCAAAGAGTGAAAAAATGAAAGAGAGTTAAGTCAGATAGGGAAGCACTACACTACAAGTACACTGTACTGCACACAGAATTTGACCTGAGTTCCTCCTTTCCTGGCCTATCTTATCCATTTTATATGCTATACTACATGATACTACTATACCATACCATATCACATCATGCTAGCAGCTGTAGAATCATGTAGAAAAGCATTAGAATACTTTCGCGAGTCTTGGAACAAGTAACACTCTTGAGTCTAATAACACATAACTATTGAGTCTTCTAAATGAATAAATGTAATTATAATGATGAGTTAATCATTTGTGTTACCATGGGTAAGTTGGGTAACTTCTAGAAACTATTTTTCTTTAACTGATAGAAGAGATAAAAAACAAAATTCCTTCCTCATGGTTTGTTTTTAAGACTAAATGAAATAATACAGTTCCTAGCACATAGTAATGAATAAATGTCACTATCATAATATAAATAATAATTATTATGTTACTGCAATTACTATTATTATGACTATTGTTAGTATCAACCCTGAAAAGATTTTGAAAACCATTTTTAGAAGCTTGAGCTTTATCTTCAATGCAAAAAGGAACCAAAGAGGATTTTCCGTGGAAAGAAAATGATCTGATTTGCATTCTACAATAATCACTTTGGAAATAACACAGAGGGAACATGAACACTGACCTATTCTCCCTCCCACTATACACTCAAACCACACTGAATGAATACAAGGTATAAGCCCCACAGATGGAAAACAAGGAGAAAGCACCCTAAGAAAAAGATAATTTTGGAAAACAGCAAGACCAAGACCAGTGCATGAGTAGGAACTGATTTTTCAAGGCAAAGTTGAAACCCAGATGTCTATAACAAGGAAAACAAGTCAGCCCTCATGGAATAGAACCTCTGAAATGCTCAAACTCTAAGGAAATGTACTTCCCTACAACCGGGTGTTCAGGGAGGAACTGAAATGAAGAGAAGTTTCTACTCTTTCAGCCACTGTTGCTCTTCCCGGGTCCACCGCAGCAAAAAGATGAGAGCCCTAAAGATTCTGGAAAAGTGGAAACAAGACCAGCTGGGCTGAGAATGAAGCACTGTACTGTAGAAGGAAGTTTGACTTATAACTGCACATAGAAAGGAAAGCCTCTTTGCCCACTGGACATCTAGAATTTGGGCAGCCAAGCAAGCTAATTCTTTTCTGGTATGTGATTGGAGTGTTTCTCTCTGGGGAATATTTGTTTTTTTTATTTTATTTTATTTTATTTTTTTCTTTTTCTTTTGAGGCAGAGTCTCGCTTTGTTGCCAGGCTGGAGTGTAGTGGCGGGATCTCGGCCCCTGCAACCTCCGACTCCCTGGTTCAAGCGATTCTCCTGCCCCAGTCTCCTGAGTAGCTGGGATTACAGACACGTGCCACCATGCCTAGCTGATTTTTGGATTTTTAGTAGAAACAGGGTTTCACCATGTTGGCCAGGATGATCTCAATGTGACCTCGTGACCCACCCACCTCAGCTGTCTGAAGTGCTGGGATTACAGGCGTGAGCCACGGAACCTGGCCAGGGAGTGTTTCTAATTAGGAAAACAACAACAACAACAACAACTCTCATTGATTGTATTTTGTGCCCTTGGAAGAACCTGCCAATTCTGCCATTGTTACCTTATTGTGGGGCAACACATTAATGCCTTATAACTAATTACTTCTTATTGCCCTTTATTTTTTTTCTCATTAGAATTTCCCACTCTTCACAACATTGTTTATGTACATACAGGCCCCCTGAATTATTTTGTTTTGTAATGTTTCCCTAGTTCCTAGAATATTGCCTGACCCTATGTATTAGTTAGGGTTCTTTAGACAGAGCTAATAGGAGAGATAGATAGATAGATAGATAGATAGATAGATAGATAGATAGATAGAGAGATATATATAGATATATATATACACACACACACACACACATATGGTTTTATTAGGATAAACTCACAATCACAAGGTGAGGTCCCACAATAAGCTGTCTGCAAGCTGAGAAGCAAGGAAGCCAGTCTGAGTCGCAAAACCTCAAAAGTAGGGAAGCCAATAGTGCAGCCTTCAGTCTATGGCTGAAGGCCTGAGACGCCCTGGCAAATCGCTAGTGTAAGTTCAAGAGTCCAAAACCTGAAGAACTTGGAGTCTGATGTTTGAGGGCAGGAAGCATCCAGCACAGGAGAAAGATAAAGGCAGGAAGACTCGGCAAGTCTGCTCTTGCCGCGTTCCTCTGCCTGCTTTATTCTAGCCATGCTGGTGGCTGGTTAGATGATGCCCACCCAGATTGAGGGTGGGTCTGCCTCACCCAGTCCACTGACTCAAATTTTAATCTCCATTGGCCACAGCCTCACAGACACACCCACAAACAATACTTTGCATCCTTCAATCCAATCAAGTTGACACTCAGTATTAACCATCAGACCCTGTGTATATATATATATATATATATGTAGGTATACACATATGCATATATGTATATATATGTATATTGTTTAAGTAAATACTGAAAAATAAACTTTTACTTTCCCATGTTGTATGTTCTTTACAGACAAGTAGGGAGATCAAACCAAAGAGACAGATAAATGGATCTCATATGATCAGAGGCAATGCAGTGAACAGACAAGAACTTAAAAGGAAAACTAAATAATGAGAGAAAAGATACTACATGTTACAAGAACAGATGCTATGAAAAAATCAGCAAGTACTCCAAGAAAGAACTCTTGGAAATTATAAAATATACAATTTTTTTTTAAATGAAGAGTACTGAATGACAGTCTTGAAAATATAACTTGGATATTAGAAATGATCATCAAATGATGGCGAATAGTAAACAAAATAACGGAATTAGCTCTGGAAGCCCAGTGTCTGACTAAGAGAAATTTCAGAATAAAATTCCCAAACATAATAAAAATGAAGGAGAAATTAATGAAAGGAAGTGAAGGAAGCCAGTGAAGTGAGGGAAGGAAGGAAGAGAAGAAAGGAGGATTCAGAACCAAATGATTTATCCAGATTGCATAGTGCCCATGGATAGCTCAACAAAAGGAGTCAAAATACTGTACTTTCAGTAGACAACTTGATGATTATTCATTTCCTTTGCTAAGACAAGGTAGATAAATAGCATCCTAAATGGGTGTGATTTGTTGTTAAATAATGTCTTTCCTTGTTCATTTTTCTGAGTGTCTGCTTATTTTCTGGTATGCTGTTTTGTTTTAATAATAGAAGAAAAATGAGCATGTTCTAATGTCAAATCAATTAATCAAGATAGGAAGAACGTGAATATACCAAGAGAGTGTATCCATCACAAATGATTACATCACCATTAGCAAAATGTCCGATTTTTATTTTATCCATATTTATTGTTACAATTCTGAAGGGGGTTTCATGACTCTAATATGCAAAGGGAATAAAATTTTTGAAGGTCCTAAATTGAAATGTTTGCTTACAGTCTTTTAATTTATCTCGTTTACATATATAAAACAATTGACAAATTTTAAGTAATTTGCCAATTTTTAATTGCAAATCAAATGTAATTAAAATAAATAATTTGAAATTGGATAGCTTGATTGTAATTGTAGAAGTTATACATACAACATAAATATTCTGTCATTAAATATTGTTTTGTAATTAATATTCAGTAGATACTATTACAGACTTAATAAAACCAATACTAAATGTTATAATGAACTAAGTTATTAATATATCTATCTGATAGAACATTTTAAAAAATTAATCTATTGAACCCAAACATGAAAATGCAGGTTAATTTTTTCTGATAGTGACTTACACTTGATATTTTATTTTGTTTAGTAATTGAATAGAGCTGAAAATGGAGAGTTCCCCTTCTTTACCGTAAATCAGTGAACATCCTTCTTAAGTCATGTGGCTTGATTAACACTCTAGACTGGAGATCTCAATTAGATATATAACTAAAAAATGATTCATTTTGAAAGATGCACAAGTAATTTTAATACATTGACTTTCAGTTTAAACAAATTGTAATGTTTAATTGCAAATATAACACCTGCATTACTATATATATATTTTACTTATCTCTTCACTAGTTACTCAAGAAAATGACACCTAATTTAAGAAAGGAGTAATGGGCTATTATTTAAGATTGATGTGAAAGTTAGTCAATCACACACTTGTCTCATTTAACTTTTTTATTTAATTCACAATCCTGGGTCTTACCAGAAACTGATGAGCTAATTTGTTTGCTTCTGAGCTCGTCAATGGGATTCCATTAAGTTAAATGGCTTTGCAAAGGAAAATCTATAAAGGAACAGCAAATCTACTGGACATGATAATGAAAGGGACTCTGAAAATAATGTTTTACATGAAAGCTACTCTAAAACAGTTCAATACTAGATCAATTAAGCTGGAGAAAATAATTCAGTTGGGATAATTGTGTTTTACTGAATGTTTAAATGTTTGTTAAATAAAATAGTTTATTCTGATTTGTGAAACATCAAATGATAAAGTTAATTATCATTAGTCCACTTTGTAAATCTGAGGATATTTACCCTAGAAGACTGTGATAGCCAGGTTGATAAGCTAAATATTGATAATGCGTGATTTAACATTTCTCTGTTACTTCATACCTACTCTTTATTTTCCATCCTTTCCTAATTAGGTTCAGTTTTGCTCCAATTAATTCTCATCACAGCCTTTTTTCCACTCAAATTAAAATTGAGTTTTGAGGACTTCTTTTCGAGCCATGCTGGTGTAACAAAGTCTGTGTTTACCTTCTTATCTTAAACAATTAGAAAGATTGACAAATTTTGTGAATTAACACAACTTAAACGTGAGACACCAGGCAATGTATGTCTGTGATGCCCAAGAAAAGATAAAACAAGTGAGATAAAATTTTCATCGTTCAAGATAATTTCAAAACACTCATTCTGAATCATGGATCAGGGAGCAAAATCTAAACCAAAGACAATTTTCTTGCTGAGCTGAGGTGACAGAGTATAGAACTTAGAGAATCTGAAGAGGCTAGAAGTTTCAGAACAGAGTTTTTAAGAAGAGATAACTACCGAGAACAATGGCCTTAGAATCTGCCTAGGGAAACTCTTTGAGTAGTTGCTAACTAATGAGAGCTATACACATAAACTGAAAAATCTAAGTGGTTGAAGAAAGTATGCCCTCAACACCCTAAACTGAGCAACTCTCAGAGTTCACATAGATATGGGAACTGTTCAAATTTCTAACAAGACTTTCAAAGATCCCTCAGAGCATTCAAGAAGGCCACATGAAAAACAGTCTTTAGTAGTAGAGACAAACTCTGTCTTACTAAAGGAGAAAACTAGGCTTGCACTAATAAAGTTTAAAAACAAGGTATCAAAGTTTTTAGCTGAACCACAAATAACAATGACCACAAAAAATCTATATACTCAACATTGGAAAATACACAACTTTCAAGATGTAATAAAAATTCCTAGGTGTATAACATGTCAAGAAAAAAAAATCACATTTATAACAGTATCTAAACATTAAATATTTAGGAATAAATTTAACCATGGAAAACTATAAAACATTGATAAAAAGTCTTAAAGAATACACTAATAAATGAAAATATTTCCCATATTCATGGATTGGGAGAATCAATCAATATTGTTAAAATGTCCACACTACCCAAAGCAATATGCAGATTCAATGCAATTCCTATCAAAATTCCGATAGCATTCTTTTTTTTTTTCCCCCGAGACAGAGCTTCGCTCTGTCACACAGGTTATGGTGCAGGTGCGCTCTGGGTTCACTGCAAGCTCCGCATCCTGGGTTCACGCCTTTCTCCTGCCTCAGCCTCCCGACTAGCTGGGACTACAGGCACCCACCACCACGCCCAGCTAATTTTTTGTATGTTTAGTAGAGACAGGATTTCACTGTGTTAGCCAGGATGGTCTTGATTTCCTGACCTCATGATCTACCCACCTTGGGCTCCCAACCAATGGCATTCTTCACAGAAAAAGAAAATAAATCCTAAAATTTGTGTGAAACAAGAAAAGACTTAATAAAGCAATCTTGAGCAATAAGAACAAAACTAGAGGCATCACAATATTTGATTTCAAAATATACTACAAAGTGGTAGTAATAAAAGCTATAGTAATAAAAGCTACAGTAATAAAGTAATAAAAGCAGCAGGGTAACAGACACATAGACAAATTGAACAGAATAAAGAGCCCAGAAATAAATCTATGCATCTACAGTAAATTGATTTTTGACAAAGTTTCTAAGAGCACACTTTAGGAAAGAATAGTCTCTTTAATAAATGGTATTGGAACAAACATATCTAAATACAAAAAAAATGAAATTACATTCTTATCTCACACCATGTACAAAAATCAACTCGAAATATATTAAACACTTAAATATAAGACATAAAATGTAAAACTACTAGAAGAAAACATATAGGAAAGCTCCACTACCTTACAAAAATCACTGTGTGGGCAGTTATTTATTTATTTATTTTTTAATATATAAGCCTAAAAGCACAGGCAACAAAAGCAAAGATAGACAAATTTAATTACATTAAACTTAAAAGCTTCTGCATAGCAAAGGAAACAGTCAGCAGAATAAAGGGACAACCTATAGAATTGGAGAAAATATTTGTAAACAATACATCTAGGGCTTAATATCCAAAATATATAAGAAACGCAAACAACTTGATAGAAAGAAACCAAATAACCTTATTAAAATATGGGCAAAGTGTATGAACAGGCAATACCCTAAAGATGACATACAACTGGCCAACAGGTATATGAAAAAATGCTCAACATTACTGGTCATCAGGAAATGCAAATAAAAACCATGGGATACCTGTTAGAATGGCTAATATCAAAAAGAAGGAAAATAACAAGTGTTGGTGAGGACGTAGAGCAAAGTTTACTCTTGTGTACTGTTGGTGGGATTGTGAATTAGTATAGTCATTTTGGAAAACAGTATAAAGGTTCCCAAAAAATCAAAAATAAAACTACCATATAATTGGTAACCTCACTACTATGTATATATACAAAGGAAATAAAATCAATTATATAGTTGAGATACCTGCACTCCTGTGTTTATTGTAACATTATTTACAATAGTGAAGATGTGGAATTGATCTGTGTGTCCATCAATGGATGAATGAAGAAAATGTAGCTACACTCCCCCCACCAAACACACACATGCACGTACTGAAATATTATTCAGACTTCAAGGAAATATTGTCATTTGTGACAAGGAACCTAGATGACATATGACATTATGTTAATCAAATAAGTTCCACTCAGAAAGACCAATACTGTGTGATCTCACATGTGGAATCTAAAGTAGCTGAACTCATAGAAGTAGAGAGTAGAGTGGGTGGTTACAGGAGCTAAGGGCAGGGGAGGAAATTGAGATGTTGGTCCAAGGATATGAAATTTCAGTTAGAACAAGTTGAAGAGATATTTTGTACAATAGGTAGATTATAGTTAATAATAATGTTATTATATTATTGAAATTTGCCAAGAGAGTAGGTTTCAAGCATTTCACCACATAAAAAAGAAAAATATGTGAAGTAATGCATATGTTAATTAGCTTGACTTAGCTATTTCACAGTGTAAGCCCATTTCAAAACAAAATATACATGATAGGAATATACAATTATTGTTTATCAGTTAACAGAAGAATATGCAAGATAAAGAATGATATTGAAATATAAAGACCATTTATTTTTTAATACTGAATAGATTTTATGCTAGATTAGAAATAAATTAATAAAGCTTTTACAAATTAGAATATAGAACTAAAAAATTACCTAAAATATAGGTAGATATTAAGATTAATA
>NW_016815828.1:609706-612165 GCF_001698545.2 Rhinopithecus bieti | reverse complement strand
TGAAGTTATTAAAGAAAAATGTAAAAGACTTAAGAAACAATGAACATTTTGTCAACACTTCTGATATATTGGATATGAATTGTAGTTCAAATAAATGCATTATTCTTGGTAACTCTCATCTGTCTTCTACAATGTCCAATTCTTTACCTGTAGTAGGCCTTCAGAATGCATTCATATTTATACCGTCTATAAACAGAAAAACCTGTTAAACAAATTGACTCAAGTGTAAATAATATTTATTTGTTTCTCGTTTCTTTATTTCTTTTTTTGTTTTATCTGTTTAGTTTCAGTCTTATAAGAAAGGAGAGAGGACACAGGGGTGAAACATGTTCTTGAAGATAGTGGCTGTGTTTCAAAAATGATAGAAATTATGAATCTTCCTATAAATAAGCACTACAACAATCCACCAGAATCGTTAAAAAAAAAACCTATCTAGCAGAACATAATGAAAATATAGTGTTCCAAAGTAAAAGAGAATCACAGTAAAATCAGTAAGAGAGAAAAGAAAGATTACTTACTGTTATGCCTTGGCTCCGCGTCCCCACTCAAATCTCATCTTGAATTGTAATCCCCGTAATCCACATGTGTTGAGAGAGGGATCTGGTTGGAAGTGATTGGATCATGGAGGTGACGTTTCCCCCATGCTGTTCTCTCGCTAGTAAGTGAGTTCTCATGAGATCTCATGGTTTCCTAAGTATTTGACAATTCCTCCTTCACACGCTGTCTCTCCCTTGCCACCATGTTAGACATACTTGCTTCCCCTTCTGCCATGATTGTTAGTTTCCTGAGGCTTCCCCAGCCACGCGAAACTTTGAGTCAGTTATACCTCTTTTCTTTAGAAATTACCTAGTCTCAGGAAGTTCTTTATAGTAGTGTGAAAACGGACTATTACACTTACAAGGAACGGTTGTTAGACATGCAGCTGATTGCTAATCAACCATAATGAAAGTCATAAGAGAAAGTATTTTTAAAATTTTTAAAAATATATAGCTTGGCTTAGGATTCTGTCAACAATATATAAACTATATAAACTCTTAATTTTACTATATTTATATATTACTAATATTTACCATATTACATATGTTCAGTGTGCAAAAGTTTAAAGTCCAGTATTTATTTTTCCATTTACAGTAGCTTGAATTATAAAAACAGGTATGCTTTCCGCTTTCTAAAATCTTGTGACATCTTCTCCTCTATTATTTACTTGCGTTTGGTCCTACTTAAATTTCATTCAAATGTCTGTGTTGGTGATAACAAATTAACAGGAACTTAATCCTGTATTACAAATGAAGATGGACAAGAGAAATTCAAGAGTAAATCACCTGCATATCGTTCTTAGTAGTATTTCATTTATATAATAAAAATGGAAAATTTATTTACTGTAGCTTTCTTATTTTGATAAGGAAACATGTCTATGCCTACTTTTAAAAATAAGACTTCTGCAGCAATTCTTTCTCTGTGCCACGGTCACACGATACATTTTTCTCCTCTTTGCAACATAACATTTGGTTGAGAGATCAGCTATCAAGACTGATATGGGTGACAAATTGATTGACGATGATCAAAGCAGAGTAGAATCGCACTTGCTCTTTGTGGCTCCGTGGCCACTTCTTTGCTAGTATCAGGCAAGTTTAGTATTGTCAGAAAAATCAGCGAATAGAATTTGAGGCAAAAGCAATGAAAGGAAAGATGGATAAAGAATGTGACATTATTTGCCCTGGCACTTTTGGGACAATAACTTCCTGGCAAATTTATCTGTGCTCAATCACCATGACACAGAGGGAGGAGTGAGATCTCTGCACCAAGTCCTCACTCAAATTCAGATTCTGGAAGACTTGACACGGAAGAGCAGTGAAACTTGTGAAATCTGCCACTTAGCAGGTAATATTCGGACAGCCAGATATAATGTGTAATAGGTGAGAATAGGTCGTCTATCCCTAGAACCTTGAGGGAAGTTACAAGGAAAAAGAAAGACAAGAATATTCACTATCAGTTTACTTTAGCCCAGGTTCCATGTGAACTCTCCTTGCCAAAAAAGTTTTCATAAAAATTATTCCATTTCACATGAACTGACTCACATCTGAAGGTAAACATTTATTTATCTGTTTAGCATGCAGGAAATTATTTTTAATTTTAGGATACATAATAATCAGTCTTAAGAAATAAGGAGGAAATCACATTTATTGTGTGTAATAATATAAAAAATTTTCTGATATAGGAGTTTTACTGTGTTGTTTTATTTATTTTCTTTAGTTATTTTAGTAATTTTCCTGAAATTAAAAAAATGGATAAAACTAGAATATTTTAAAAAGCAATTTCAAATAAGTAACTCTAAACATTTTTCACAACAATAATATTGAAACCATTATTTAAAAATTTAGCTACTCATCCTATGGCTTCTTTAGAAACTAACTTTATTTATAATTGATAGTTACCTATTTGTAAATACAGGTTTTTTA
>NW_016815828.1:587995-608853 GCF_001698545.2 Rhinopithecus bieti | reverse complement strand
CATTAAAATTAGTTATATGGAAAAGAATTCCCAGAAGACATTTCTTTTCTAACAGAAGGTTTATAAAACTTTAAATATTTTGGGACTGCTAAACCTCCCTTCAAAATATTTTGCTAATTTTAAAATTTTATATACAGTGTATGAGAACTCAAATATCCCACACATTTGTCAAATCTGATTATATAATTTTAGAACGAAAATATACCGCAGATCTATTTTGCTTGTTTTAACATCTAAGGAAGACATCTGAATGTTGTTTTAATTTGTATTTCCTTGGCACTATTAAGTTTTAATTTTGTTTCATAGTTTCAATGACCACTTTTAGAATTCCTTTTTTTAAATTGAAAGACTGTGTATCTTTTTTGTCTTATAGGGGCCAGGGGGCGGAGTCTCGCTCTGTCGCCCAGGCTGGAGTGCAATGGCACAATCTCTGCTCACTGCAACCTCGGCCTCCTGGGTTCAAATGATTCTTGTGCCTCAGCTTCCTGAGTAGCTGGGATTACAGGTGCATGCCACCATGCCCAGCTAATTTTTTGTATCTTTAGTAGAGACAGGGTTTCACCATGTTGGCCAGGCTAGTCTCAAACTCCTGACCTCATGATTCTCCCGCCTCGGCCTCCCAAAGTGCGGGGATTACAGGCGTGAGCCACCGTGCCGGCTTATGTGTATCAGTTTTAATGAAGATCAAGTGTTATTATTGGAGCTTGGTTAGGAAAATGAAAGACGTCCAGTATATTTTGAACGTTGAAGGGCCTTTTCATTTTCAAAAGATAGAGGTTAAAGGAATTAGTCATGTGTAATGGAAATGTCCAAGGTAGGGCCCAGGTGCTGCTTTAATGATACAGTCAGGAATCTGCTATGCTTTGTTTTGCTTCTTTTTTTCAGTTTTAAGGGGAATTGTGGGGAGAAAGAGGTCTCATTTTGTTGCTCCAGGCTGGCCTCAAACTCCTGGTCTCAAGCACTTCAGCCTCCTGAGCAGCTGGAACTACAGGCAGGCACCACCAAGTCAGGGGCGTTTTTTCCTTAAGGATAACATTTCTAGTGACGACAAAGACCACCTGCAGCCCCGGCATGATATTCATCCCATCTCTCACCAATTTTGTAGTAATTATATTTATCCCAACTCACGCACTTCCAGATCAAGTGGAAGAGTTCCTTCTGATACCTCTCCCTGACCACACACAGTGGTACAACATATATTTCAAGTATGGGATGAATCCAACCAGACTTAAGTACATTTGTATATATGGCATGGATCACATACCAATCACTGAAGCAATCACTGTAGACTGAAGAAAGAGGGGTGGATCCTTAAGGAACAACAACATGCTATCTCCTATAACTTCATTTTTCATAAAATTGTAGTTTTCACTATACTGTAAATACGAAAGTAGAATATAAGCTTCACATGCAACGCACATGAACGCGCGAGCACACACACACGAGCATGCATATACACACACACATATTCTCCCAAATATGTTTTGTTTAAAAATAACAGGAGAATGAGTGAATGTTTTATCGCCATTTTACGAATAGTAAAATATCAGGGGAAAATATTTACTGATGTGTAAAATAATAGATATCTGCAATACAGACAAATCTAATAAAATTATGTGTGTATTTTTATATGAAATAATCAGAGACTAAGTTACAATTTGACCTGCAAGCATACATTTCACTTCTAAGGAACACACCATATTAATGTCCAAAACTCACATGATAAAATCCAGCTTTAGACCAATTCATTCATTTTTTAATAGGTATAGCTATTGTACTATTTAGAAAATCAGTATTAAATAAATTATCTCTTATTATTAGTTCAGTATTCACATATTCCTTTTATCATTTGGAGCTACAATATTTAAGACCTACACTTAACTTTGCTTTCACTGTATGCCTTATTCTCTATTCTCTCTAAATAAAATCTCCATTCCATGAAAATAGAACACAATAAAAATGATAAGATTTGGGGTTATCTTGTTACCGAAGTCCCAAAATGCATATGCCAGCAAATGCTTTCAGAAATTAAAAAAGGAAAAGTTTATGGTTCATTTTAGGCAAATTACTAGAATAATATGCAAAATCTTGATATTGGCTAAGAATGTTTCAAAATCAGAAAGGACATTAATCCTCATTATGACAATACACTCAACATAATGTAAGCAATAAATAAAAACATATCCATACCTATTCCAATTTATTGAGAATAATGAACAAAAAACCCTTCAACATGACCAGAGATAATATAGAGACAACTGACAAGTGATACATTGGCATTAAACTTATCATCATAAAACAGATGTCAGAAGAAAATATAATTTCATACACACCTGTTAAAATTTATAGTGAAAATAGAGAAATTTTAGAGAAATAAGGACTAATAGAATTTAATATTTTTGGACCCTCATTGAGAAAACTGCGTAAACATTTTGTTCTCTTGGAAGAAAGAAGCAGAATAACAGAAACAGAAATATTTTGGTAATAGGTAAAATATATTGGTAATTTAAATACATACTTTAAAATAAAATAAACATTGCTTGGTTTAAATAATAAATTTTAAAAATAGAATTTCTATAAAACCATCACAACTAAGATAGAGTAGTGGTATAATCATTGCTTAAAAGATTTGCAGGCATGTTTTCATTGAAATAATAGACATATGAAATAAATTTAGACATAGAAAAACATTTTAATAGTTACATCAGAAAAGAAAGGAGATGAAAACTGATTCTCCATATTATTTTATTTAATCTATACATGCATACATGTGTATGAAGAAGATAATATAATCATTCCAGTGTGGGTGGTGGGCACATGTTTTCATTGAAACAATCGCTGTACTCTTTCTGTATATTGTTAAAATACAGTTTTGAGACATTTGCAGGTAAAAAAAAGTATCAAAAACAGTGAATAATGTATTACCAGAGTGCCATTTTATAATACTTCTCTTTTATATTTCAAGTTTGTATATTTTTTGTTTCTATATTTCTCAAGGTTTTATATTTATTGTTTGCTCACAAGGAGTCTTTGTGGTGCCTCTGCAATATGTATATTTGCCTCAAACAATTAAAATAATTAAAACAATTAAAAAATTATAAGTCAATATGGTTATGTAAACTATTATACTACATGTTATAAAATTCCACACAGTCCATGACTACCTTTCTATAATACTTTTTATATTTCAACTTTGTATTTTTCTCTGATAAAAAAAATAACCTAGCAAGTAGTAATTAAAAGATGGAGCAGAATCAGTGTAGTCAGGTGAGAGAGTACATTTGCAGTCCTAGCAGGACGGTCCTCAGTCTATGGAATCCTGATCACAGCAGGCTTTTCATTAGCAACGGGATTTTCCAGAAGTCTGTGTTAGTAAGTTAGTGGCTTCTTTTCCTTGCTGTTCAATTAATCCAAATTTCACCACTGGAAGTATAAACCTGTAGAGACATTTTATGATTAAGACTTACAAAATCATCTTCAAAGCATCAGGAGCCAAGACATCTCTACTTACCCTAGAATTTAATTGAATTGTTTTCAGTGAGCTGAAAAACAGTGTTTTTAATTTTCACTTTAATGTGTAATTATGTCCCAACATATACAGAAAGTTACCTGACATTAGTTAATAATATGTAATTATTGCAGCCTTCTATACATAAAACACCTAACAGTTTTTTGAAATGCATATTGTGTAAGAATAAGACATCTATTTAGACAAGGGTATGAAGAGTATTAAAACAGTATCAGGGAAACAGATATGAGACCATACATATAATTATTTGATTTTGTATTCATTTGCTTTTCCAAAGTTTTTGTGTATTACCCTTAAAAATATATATGTATTCAGTCATTTTGAAAAGGTCATTTTCTCTGTTGGTTATGGACAGGTGTCTTCATTATTGCAAAATCTGTGAGTTGAGCAATAATTAAGGCAACAGCTGCACTCGGGACACGACGGGCAAAAGACATAACAGCATTTGTTTTCCGAATACTTTGTTTTAGGAGAATGTCTATTGGTAACAATCCACGAGATAAATGACACACTTTAGACCACCACACTTACATCCAATCCTCATAAACACTTTCCTAAAAATTATCTACCTGCTGTCTTGCTGAGGTGTGTTCAATTATATTTTAAATCTAAATAGATGTTCTGGATTGGCATTTAGAACAGAAGTTCTACTCCCATCAGCATTTTATTTTATGAATTTGTAAACCAAAACAAAAATTCTAAGCCCCTCATTTGACTGAATGGACGCCCCCCCTCCATCAAGGGTATGCCAAAGAATCCTGAAAAATTAGTTCAGGCCATTGATCCAGGAGCTAAAAAGAAATTACTTAGGCAGTTAGTGAGGGTAAGAGAGTCCTCGGTAAGGCTTCCCTTTTAACAAAAAGCAGCTCCCAAATCATTTCTTTTCTAATAAAGAGCAGCCTGTAAAATTGAGCTGCAAACATATAAGCAAGCTTGAAGCTTGCATAGGTAAATGCAAGCAGCTGCGCCAATAGGAAAAGACTACCTGGGGGCCCGCCATGTTCATCATGAAGGTTCCTTCTTCCCTTTTCTTCGTTGTCCTGTGTGCAGTAAAAAGGCAGGCAACATGGCGCCGGCCAGGTAGAGACCCCATCTGCATAATAAAAGATTAGAGTGGAATGGCCAGTTTCTTGAGACCCCATCTGCATAATAAAAGATTAGAGTGGGATGGCCAGCTTCTTCACGCACTATACACACATCACACCTGGTCCGATGAATCCTTCAGGCCCTATGTAAATCAGAACTGTCTCCTCAAGCTTCTCTATAACCTTGTGCATTTCACCACAAAACCGGAAGACCCAGTTGGGAGCCCCTATGTCTCTGCAGGAGAGAGAGCTTTTCTCTTTTCTCCCACCTGTTAAACCTCTGCTCTTAAACTCAGTTCTTGTGTGTCTGCGTTCTTGATTTCCTTGGCATGAGACGACAAACCTCAGGTATTTACCCCAGACAACAACGCCGCTTTACTGTGACAGGAGATGAAGGTCAGATGTGCCTCATTTTCTCTTTTGGAGCTTACACACAACTGACCAGCATTAACGTTCAAATAGAGATCGTAAGCCTGATGAAACAGTTTTGTAACAGTAAGATACCAAATTCCAACATGACTCTGGTGTAACATCACATGACAGATAAAGAAAGACATCAAAATATTTTACCCAAAAATGTGGTTTTTTTGCCATATTTTGAAATGGCCCTGCAAAGCTGTTTTTGTTTTGTTTTGTTTTGTTTTAATTTATGGAGGAAAGTTGCAAGTGTAAAGAATCTCCATTAACATAACTAGATCTTCCCCTTTCAGCCCCTCCCAATCCTGAAGAGATTAACTGAGAGTCTAGCAACTTTTAAAGATCTGAATAGGAAATATTTGCCATCTATATCATCTCTGAGGGTGGCCATCTATAAGACTTTATCTATATAATAACAACCTTGAGTATTTTAACGATGTTGTATGCTGTATTATCTCTACTCCAATGGTCTCATTATCTGGGGTGCATTTGAGATTGGTTATTTCACGGTCATGGAAAATTAGGACGTGGACACATAAATAGTGACGTTCAGAGTGGAAGTTTAATAGGTGAAAGAAAGAGTATAGTTCTCTCTGTTGTAGAGAGAGGGGTCCTGAACAAATTTTCTGTTTTTTGTGGTGAAATGTAGGGGGTTTTATAGACGAGCTTGAGGAGGTGGTGTCTGATTTACATAGGGCATAAAAGATGGGTTGGACCAGGTGTGTCATTTATATAGGGTGTGAAAAATTGGTTAGGGTTAGGTATGTTATTTGCATAGGGTGTGAAAAGTTGGCCATCCCCACCCTAATCTTTTGTTATGTAGATGGGTTTTGGGTTTAGCTGGTGCCATGTTGTTTGTTTCTTTATTATATATGTGGTAAGAAAGAAGGAAGATGGAGCCTCCTTGTTGGATATGTCTGGCTCCTCCCAAGTAGCCCTTTTTATTGGTGCAGTTGCATTCACCTGTGCAAGTGATTGCATTCACCTGTGCAAGTTTCCAGGTTTCTTATCTGTTTGTTGTTTGATTTTTCAGTCTGCTCTTTGTTAGAACAACAAAAAAAATAATTTCTCAGGCAGCTTTTTGTTAAAAGGGAAGCCTTGGCAAGGACTCTTTTGCCCTCACTATCTGTCTAAATATTTATTTCTAACTCCTGTATCAGTACTTAAAAATACCAGAAATGAACCTGGAAGGTTTAAAAATCACAGATATTTTCTTGGTATTCCTCCTTGTCGAAAGGTACTGTTTGTGGTGCCTTGGCTATATGTATATTTGTCAGAGCAGCGTGAACCAGAGCAACTCCATCTTGAATAGGAGCTGGGTAAGATGAGACTGAGACCACCTGGGCTGCATTCCCAATTAGTTACAGCATTCTAACTTACAGGATGACATAGGAGGTCAGCACAAAAT
Organism: Rhinopithecus bieti; assembly: GCF_001698545.2. Taxonomy (NCBI): domain Eukaryota; kingdom Metazoa; phylum Chordata; class Mammalia; order Primates; family Cercopithecidae; genus Rhinopithecus; species Rhinopithecus bieti. Next base: position 602,414 of record NW_016815828.1, on the reverse strand, counting down.
ACAAGTCATAAAGGCCTTGCGGATAAAACAGGTTTCAGTAAAGAACCTAGCCAAAACCCGTGAAAACCAAGATGGTCATGAAAGTGACCTCTGTCCTCATGGCTACATTCCCATCAGTGCCGTAACAGTTTACAAATGCCGTGGCAATGACAGGAAGTTACTCTAGATGGTATAAAAAGGGGAGGCATGAATAATCCACCCCTTGTTTAGCATATCAAAAGAAATAACCTAAAATGGGCAACCAGCAGCCCTCAGGCCATTCTTTTATTCCTTTACTTTCTCAATAAACTTGCTTTCACTTACTTGATGGACTCACCCTGAATTCTTTCTTGTGTGAGATCCAAGAACCCTTTTTTGGGGTCTCGATCTGGACCCCTTTCCTGTAACATACTTGCATCAAGCAATTAAATCATCAATATTATTTTGTAAACTAATGTATTATGTGTTATAAAATTCCATACAGTTCTTTACTACCTTTCTAGAAATACGGTAGTTTTCTCTTGCATGTTCTTTATAGGAAAAACATTTCAATCTAGGAAATCTACAGTGAATTGAGATCCAGGGTCCTTCTGGCAGAAAAGATACAAAATATAAATTTTCATGTGGGTCCAAAGTTTATTAATGTATAACCCTGGGAGAAAAGAGTAAATGAAGTAAAATCGAAGAAAAATACAGTACATCTTTTGGGCATGTAGCTATCAGTTGAGATCAACTGTGTGTCTTGCAGACACTATCAAGATGAACTTGGGAAGAATACTCAGGTTTGTTTCTCCAAGTATAAGTCATACAAGTTGAATGTTTTATGCCTTTTTAGTAAAACAGTGTTGGATTTCTCATGAGAATGTGAATGCCGACAGAGAAGCAGCTTTTAATTAAGAATATAAATAATAACATCCCTCAGGAGGGCTGTGGAAATAAGCCTCAGCATCAGAATATTAACGTTTTACTATTTTTTCCTATTCAAAGTGTCATTTACGTCTTAATTCCTACACTGTAAGCCAAATTACTAAGGAAGCTGTTACAGGAGAGGGGCTGTGGTCCACACCCCAAGAGAGTGTTCTTGGATCTAGTGCAAGAAAAGAATTCAGGGCAAGTCCACAGAGTAAAGTGAAAGCAAGTTTATTAGGAAAGTAAAGGAATAGAAGACTGCTTGCTCCACAGACAGGGCAGCCCTGAGGGCTGCTGGTTGCCCATTTTTATGGTTATTTCTTGATGACATGCTAAACAAGACATGGATTATTCACGCCTCCCCTTTTTAGACTATATAGGGTAACTTCCTGACATTGCCATGGCATTTGTAAACTGTCATGGTGCTGATGGGAGTGTAGCAGTGAGGACGACGAGACATCCCTCTTGTGGCCATCTTGGTTTTGGTGGGTTTTGTGCAGCTTCTTTACTGCAACCTGTTTAATCAGTAAGGTCTTTACGACCTGTATCTTGTGCCGACCCCCTGTCTCATCCTGTGACTTAGAATGCCTTCACCATCTGGGAATGCAGCCCAGTAGATTTCAGCCTTATTTTACCTGGCTCCTATTTAAGATGGAGTTGCTCTGGTTCAAACGTCTGTGACAAAACTTCCCATGCTTTTTGGATCTGACATTTGAAAATAAAACAAATGTTTACTTCCTCGAATCATCATCTCCTCTGACTCCATTAATGTCTGGAGAACCTTTTAACTTCTAAAATTCCCAGTTTTAATTTGTGGGGCCAAGGAGGTTTGCTGAAAATCACTGACATGAGGCAGATTGATTAATAGGAAAAGAAGCACACAAATTTTCTAACGTGTTTACATGGGAGCCTTCAGAATGAACACTCAATACCCCCTCACTTCAATAAAGTACAAAAGCTTATATGTCATCCATAGGTTACAGAAAGAATGTGGGCTCAGAGCATGGCCTAAAACAGGTTTTACTGGCAAGATGGTTATAAGAGGGAGAAAGGAAGAGGCTTGGCTAGCAAAAGTGGTCTTATTATGCAGATATAAACACCACAGGTAACAGTCCACAGAAAGAATAGATGGTAAATGGTTCTTGTCAGACTTGAAAAGTGCCAGCCTCACAATTATTCTCGCCTATATCTTGGAACAGATATAAATTTCCTCCACAAAACATAGCATTCCAGGACTGCTCCAGTCTACTGGCCCTGCAGCAACCATTTCAAAATATGTCAGACAAACATATTTTGGGGTGAATTGTTTTATTTCCTAATTCATAATGGAAGACACTCCCGATTTCTTCTTTTTAAATACTGAATCAGACTGGCATTCCCAAGAAGAGGCTGTAGCAGCTGCTATTGTAATGAATGTAGATTGTATCATCTTTCTTCTCCAGTCTGCATCCTGATGTGAATAGACTCAAAATGAAACCCTGGCTGAGACCAGTTCAGCAGCCACAGGGGTACAGTGGGGCTGCAATTCTTGTATCTGATTTGCTGATTGAGACTCTGCCACCACTCAAAAGCTTTGTGGCTCAAGTTATAGTAAGATACAGGGTGGACATTAAACAGTCTGCCTATGTGTATTAGTTTGTTAGGGCTACCACAATAAAGTACCACAGACAAAAGCTTACATGACACAAACTCATTTTCTTACAATGCTGGGTGCCAGAAGGTCAAGGTTTTGGCAGAGCTGGTTTCTTCTGAGTCCTCTCTCCTTGGCTGGTAGATGGTTGTCTTCTCCCTGTGTCTTCACAAGGTCTGTGCCTCCTAATTCCCCTTCTAGGAAGGACACCAGTTCTATTGGATTTGTGCCCACTTGAAGGACCTCATCGTTTTAACTTAAATTTCTCTTTATCTCCAAATGCAGTCATATTCTGAGATATTGATACAGGAGCTAAAAAAATTATTTAGGCAGATAGGGAGGGTGAAAGAGTCCTCAGTGAGGTTTTCTTTTAACAAAAGCAGCCCCAAATAATTTCTTTTCTAACAAAATGCAGCCTGAAAAATCAAGCTGCCAGCTTAGGTAAGCAAACTAAAACCTTGCATCAATAAATGCCAGCAGCTGTGCCAATAGAAAAAGGATACCTGGAAGCCAGGTATATTCAACGTGGAGATTCCCTCTTCCCTTTTCTTTGTCGTCATGTGTGCAGTAAAAAAGCAGGCAATGTGGTGCCGGCCAGTTAGAGACCCCAACTGCTTCATAAAAGGATGGGGCAGCCAGCTTCCTTGTGGGCTATGTAAATTGCACACTTGGTCCAACCAATCTTTAGGCCCTATGTAAATGAGACACCACCTCCTCAAGCTCATCTCTAAAACCCTGTGCATTTCACCACAAGACCAGAAGACCCATCTGGACACCCCTCTCTTGCTGCAGGAGAGACAGAGAGCTACTCTCTTTTCTCTTTCTTTTGCCTGTTAAACCTCCACTCTATTTTTGTTTGTTTTTGTTTTTTAGACAGAGTTTCCCTCTTGTCACCCAGGCAGGAGTGCAGTGGCACAATCTTGGCTCACTACAACTTCCACCTCCTGGGTTCAAGCGATTCTCCTGCTTCAGCCTCCAGAGTCGCTGGGATTACAGGTCCCCCACCACCACGCCCTGCTAATTTTGTATTTTTAGTAGAGGCAAGGTTTCACCATGTTGGCTACATTGGTCTCGAACTCCTGATCTCACGTGATTCATCCGCCTCAGCCTCCCAAAGTGCTGGGATTACAGGCATAAGCCACTGCACTGGCCTAAACCTCCACTCAAATTCACTTCTTGTGTGTCCACATCCTCGACTCCCTAGGCATGAGACAATGAACCTTGGGTATTCAGCAAAGACAACAATGCCGCTTCACTATGGGCAGATAGGAATTCAGCATATAAATTTCCCCGGATATGATTCAGCCCATAACACTATGAACAAAGAATTTCACTCTAATTAGCCTCATTGTTCGGGACATGTTTGGAATGTCCTGGCCTCTGATTTTATTACGCCCTGTAATTCTTCATCATAGCCGACCAGGGCGAGAAATTCTCTTTCTAGCCTTGATGCGGCAAACCTCCGCGTTGAGTGGCTTATGGAAGGGCCACGTGGGAAATAACTGCAGGAGACTCTTTGGAACCGAGAGTGGTCCCTAGCAGAAGTCAGCAAATAAACGGCACCTTTCATCCCACAGCCTCAAGGAAACGAATTCTGACAGCAATTTCAGTAAGTTTTAGAGCAGATCTTTCCCCAGTGGCATCTCAATGTGAGAATTCAGCCTGGACGACACCTTGATCACAGCCTTGTGGTATCCCCAGCCCACAGTCAAGTGAGGCAGCTCTGGGCGGGACTCTCTTCCCACGGAAACTGTGAGACAGTCAATGTGTATTGTTAGAAGCTGCTACTATTTAAAATAATTTGTTACACAGAAATAGAAAATTAATATAGGAATTCTTTTAAGTCATACAGTAAATATCTCCAACCAGAAATAACCCAAAATAATTGTATATTTACTTTTGAAATAGAGGCCTGTTTTTGTTTCTTTGAAAATGGTTAGGTCTTCCAGGAATCTTAGAATTAATAAGATCTTACAAACTGTCCTAAAACCCCAGTTACCAACTTAAATCTTTCGTGTTCCCCTCTGCTTAGCTTACTTATTTCACTAGGTTTGTGTTGATTTTATTATTTTCAGTCTCCTCCATCCTCCAGCTCTCTCTTCTTGACTTTTCTCCCTTTCTCTACCTCTCACTCTTTTCTGATTCCTTATCTCTCTCTCTGTCTCTCTCACTGTCTAGCTCTCAAACTAGGTAAAGCCTAGCATGGAAGTAGTAGAAACAAATGCTCATTTGTTGCTAAAGCAGGTTCTAAATAATGACCTGACAGCCCTACGAAACTGTGAAATATATACGGTATAATGCACAATTTATACCAACCAAGGGAGTAACAACACAATTCGTTTATTAGCAAATTTTCAAAGTATTTTTCCTCTGTTAAACTACAGTGAAAATAATAACTCTACTGACAGGAATAAGTAGAAATGTAATTTATAATTGGTGAGTTAATTGATGAAAATATCCCTAGGGCAGATATTGAGCCAATCTTTTGCCCAAAACTATGATATATGAATGTTCTTTTACAAGTGAAATGAATAACACAACCTTAGGAGTATGTGTGTGTATGTGTGTATATATAATATGTATGTATATATACACACACAGGCATATGTATATATGTATGTGTGTATGTGTGCATTTCTGTATTATATACCATTATTTGCTTTTGTTTTTATGTTTACGTGAGTAGAGATTTCACAACATATTTAGATTATAAAAATGTTGAGTGTGTCAAGATAATTACTTGGCCTGCTTCTAGTCAGAACTGAATTAACAATATCTCAATATAAAATGAGAATGATAGGCTGCCTGTCAGAGGTTGTGAGCAAGGTGATAAGAAAGACTGAGATGGTTAATCTGGATAAGATAAACCGGTTTTATACTCTTGGAATTTATGATTTATGGTGGAGTAGTAGCTGTAAGAGAATGCGTAGTTTGTTTAAAACAGAAAGGAAGAAAAAGATCCAAAACACTCTTGAAGGAAGAAAATAGGTAATAATACTACAAAATATAAATATAGTAATGTTTATGAGGAGGCTAAGTCACAATATTTTGAAATAATAAAAATTGGGACATAATCACTATTATCTTTAATTGGTAATGTATATTTTCTTAAAGTATTTAGTCATCTTACTTCTGTTCATAGAGACACAAAAATATGTAGAAAGTTTACAATCTCTATGAAGACATGTCACAGTATCTTCTTTCTGGAACATTTTGGGGACATGAGAAAACATTTTTTAATAAAAAAATGATTTAACTCAATGACAGACTTTATTTGAATTCCACTAGGTTTTTCATTAGTGTTCTTTCAATCCAAGATCCAACATAAGATACAAAGTTGCATTTTTCCTTCCTGTCTCCTTAATAAAGCTAGGATACATTCTTTAATTTTCTATGTGTGGGGTTTGATCTTTCCTTGTGTTTCCTGAACTAGACACTTTTGGAGAATATTGACCTGGTATTTTATAGAATGTCCTTCAACAAGAATTGTCTGATGATTTCTTACAGATAGAATAGGGTTTTGGATTTTTTGGAAAATAAGACAGAGATGAGAACTTTTTATACAACATATTATTAGGAAGTACAAAATATCAATTTTATTACTAATATGTTAAACATGATCACTCCATTAAGGTGGTGTCTACTAGGTTTCTCCACTGTGAAGTTACTGTTATTCCTTTCCCATACACTGTTTAAAGCAACATGCTAAATCTAGGCCACTCTCAAAGGAAAGGGAATGAAGAACTACCTTCTGGAGAGAGGAAAATCCAGGAATTTGTGGGCCTTAGTAATTAATAATTTTTTTTTTTTTGGTGGGGAGAACTTAAGCTCTGCAAATATGCTCTTTTTCCTTTAAGTTTCACCTACTAGGGAAAACTGTATCTACTAAATTTCCTGAGGCATATTTTACTGCAATATTTTAATGATGATTTTCTATTTCCCTTGTTCGTTTTACATGTATTATTTAGAAATCTTTTGTAGGAAAGATTTGTCCCTTATTTCCCATGTAATTACTAATAGCTCATTTATTTATATCAGTATGGACTCATAGGTATTTATTTTGTACTTTAAGTTATAAGACTAAAATATCATTATTTTGTTGATTTAAATTATTTCAGCTTTAGTCATTGTGAAATTTTTGTTTCATTTCTGGAAAAAAACCTAGTTTTTTATTTAAAAATTATGATAGGAAATGAAGTTGATATACAGGGTGTAATAGACACACAGCCAATGAATACAATAAGGTTCAGCTTCTTAATCACGAATAACGATTGCACCAATGAAATCACCACACGGGCTCAAACTGAGGTGCTGGTTTTAACTTTGCACAACATAAACATACTCTTTTAATTAAGTTAAGCCTTTTTTTAATATTAAAGATGAATACTGGTTTATCTTAGCTTTATTAATGAAATGTCTCAAGGTGGAACAAAATATCTGCCTAGTAGAAAAGCAAAATCCTATATCCAAAATTTCTTGAATAACCTTGGTTTCCTACACGGTCTTTTGGTGATAATTGCGGCAAAACAAGAACATAACGTTGATAATTAAGTAAAATTAATAAGAACTAAGTAAAAATTAGTAAACATTAATAAGCAACAACATAAAGGTGACAAGTAAAATTAGTAAAAAAAGGATTGCACCATGTTTTAGAAAATGATACCAAATCATGCAATCCAGCGATGAATTTACTTCTGATATTTTACTTCGGATCCTTGAGCAGTGAACTCTGTAAGCCACAGGCTTACATAAATCAAAATAGCTGAGTAGATCAGTTGTTTAATATATCGAACATATTTGATCTTCTTTTAAAAACTGAATAACCTAGAAGGCAATTGTTTCAAGTTTCCTTTCAGGTGAATTTGCAAGATTAACTGCCAGTAATTCAGAGGCTGCTTCTCTTATCATATATTGCCTAGTTCTTTCCATTTTGGAGCATTTCTAAGCTTTTTGCTTTTAACTTAGCATTTAAAATCTTTTGCAACAAAATATATGATTTTATTATTTGGGTATATTGTGAATTAAAGAATACTGTTCGTAATCCCAGAAATTATAATTCTCTTAAGTATAGTAGATTTAATGTTGACAAAATTATAATACCGAGTATCAACTTTTTTATTAAATAAATACAGTTTCAGAACGATAAAATATACATTTAACAACATAAATGGAGGTAAGAAGAATTACATTAAGTTATATTAATAAATGAATGGCATATCAGAATTCATGGGTTTATTTAATACCTTCAACACATCTGGAGTATGTCTCATTTTCTCTTTGTTTTTTTTCTAGGATCAGTGTTTACAATGCTTTGAATTTTATTTGAGATGGATTTGAAATTTTAAGTATACATTAGGAATAATTGATTGCAGGATATGTGAGTAATTGGAATTTGTTTTTCCCTTTTTTTTTTTTATTTTTTAGAAATTTTTTAAAATACGATACTGCGTGACAGGAACAAGCCTAACATTTTATTTTTGAGGATCGGATATTGAGATATCGACCATGGCCTATTGGTTCTTTTTTTCCGGTACTTGCTCAGTATCTAATACGATGTGACTGTTTCTTGAATGAACAGATGAATGACTAAATGAATGGGATCCAATGCTAGAACAGCAATGATTATTGTATGAACTTTTTAAATAAGTTTTGACTACTTTATTTTCATGTTAAAATAATGCGGGCATTCCCTGAACTACGTGAGTAGAGGCTAAAGTATAAAATGGAGTAAATTTTATTGTTAAAGATATTTTATGACATTAAATTTCTCCTTAATATCTCTGAATATTTATGACCACTTTCTAGAAGTGGCTTCTTTGACATACATTGTCTGTCAGTTTGATATGGTCCCACTCCCGTTATTACTTGTGGTAGAAAATGAGAACATTTAAGATAACCTTTAAGGAAGATTTAGGATGAGATTTATTGAGCATTTAGTTGAAATGCTGAAGGAAAAGACAAGACTGGAGAACTCACTGTCAAATAAATACTTTGGCCTGAAGGTGACTCACCTCACTTCTCACAACCCATTGGCTGGAACAAATTGCATGTTTCTTTTGAACCACAAGGTGATTATGATCCTCCTGTAAGTTTAGAGATGTTGAGAAATTGCTGTGGGAGGTCTGAGATACAAGATGAGATAGAACGTGAAAAGATGAAACTTTTGCCAAAATTATTTTCATACATGCCTAACATGAATTAAAATATATCAGTTGAACAAATTAAAATGACTAGGTTTCCCATGGTTTTCTCTCTTATATGAATGGTAAAAATATTATGTATTTATACATAGTATTTAGTAAAAATATTATATATTTATTGATGTCGTTGTGCCTTTGTTGTTATGAGATTTTCTTAATTGGCTAAGAACGATCATCAAATTAATATTTTAAGTTAAGATTTTCAAATGTGAGTATTTTAAACTTAGAAGAATCATAAACCCATTTGAGATTAAAATACATATTTGAAGAAAACAGTAAATATTTTCAATGCATTCTCAATGCAAGATCTCAACTAATAATTACACAATAATAGTAGTAATAGGAAGACAGACTCTTTCAAAACGGAGATATCAGAAAGAAATACTATGTGGTATGACCAAAGAGAAATACTATACGCTATGACTGAAGGGTCTCCATGATACTGTGAAAGGAAAACAAAGAAACACATCTTAAAATTATTGAGTTAAGAATATTTGTGTTTTTTTTTTCTTCTGACAAATGTGGATAATTTTTACCCTACTTGGCGTGCAGGATGCTTTTTTAAAAAAATGCTTTTAAGTTCTGGGTTACACATGCAGAATGTGCAGTTTTGTTACATAAGTATACACGTGCCATGGTGGTTTGCTGCACACGTCAACCGATCAGCTACATTAGGTATTTCTCCTAATGCGATCCCTCCCCTGCCATCCCACCCCACAACAGGCCCCTGTGTGTGATGTTTGTTCTCCTCCCTGTGTCCATGTGTTCTCTTTGTTCAACTCCCACTTATGAGTGAGAACACACGGTGTTGAGTTTTCTGTTCCTGTGTTAGTTTGCTGAGAATTATGGTTTCCAGCTTCATCCATGTCACTGCGAAGAACGTGAACTCATCCTTTTTTATGACTGCATAGTATTCCATGGTGTTTATGTGCCACATTTTCTTAATCCAGGCTATCATTGATGGACATTTGGGTTGGTTCCAAGTCTTTGCTATTGTGAATAGTGCCACAATAAACGTACATGTGCATGTGTCTTTATAGCAGCATGATTTATAATCCTTTGGATATATGCCCAATAGTGGGATGGCTGGGTCAAATGGTATTTCTAGTTCTAGACCCATGAGGAATCGCCACGCCGTCTTCCACAATGGTTGAACTAATTTGCACTCCCACCAACAGTGTGAAAATGTTCCTATTTTTCCACAACCTCTCCAGCATCTGTTGTTTCCTGACTTTCTAATGATCGCCATTCTAACTGGTGTGAGTTCTGGCTGGGGCAATCAGCTAAGAGAAGCAATAAAGCGTATTGAAATAGGAAGAGAGGAAGTCAAATTGTCTCTGTTTGCAGATGACATGATTGTATATTTAGAAAACCCAATCGTGTCAGCCCAAAATCCCCTTAAGCTGATAAGCAACTTCAGCAGTCTCAGGATACAAAATCGATGCACAAAAATCATAAGCATTCTATATACCAATAACAGACAGAGAGCCAAATCATGAGTGAACTCCCATTCACAACTGCTACAAAGAGAATAAAATACATAGGAATACAACTTATGAGGAATGTGAAGGACCTCTTGAAGGAGAATTACAAACCACTGCTCAAGGAAATGAGAGAGGACACAAACAAATGGAAAAACATTTCATGCTCATGGATAGGAAGAATCAATATTGTGAAAATGGCCATACTGCCCGAAGTAATTTATAGATTCAATGCTATCCCCATCAAGCTACCACTGACTTTCTTCACAGAATTGGAAAAAACTAATTTTTAAAACACATATTTTTTCACATTCACTGAAGTATAATTTCTATGTAATAAACTGATCTTATTTGAAGTGTACTATTTCATGAGTTTTACTGAGTGTATATCCTTGTATCAACCAACTCAGTGAAGACACAGGACATTTCCTTCTTCTTTCTTTTTAAAAATTTTGACTTTTATTTTACATACAAATGAATATAAGCAGATTTCTTACTTGCATATATCGCACCCAGGTAGTGATCATAGTGCCAAACAGGTAGTTTTAAGATATTTCATAGCCAGTCAGGCACAATGGCTCACGCCTGTAATCCTAGCACTTTGGGAGGCCAACGTGGGCAAATCACTTGAGGAGTTCGTGACCATCCTGGCCATCACGGCAAAACCCCAGTTTCTCCTAAAAACACAAAAATTAGCCGGGCATGGTGGCACATGCCTATACTTATAATCCCAGCTACTTGGGAGGCTGAGGTACAAGAATTGCTTATACCCAGGAGGGAGAGGTTGCAGTGAACCAAGATTGCACTCCAGCCTGGGTGACAGAGTGAGATTCTATCTCAAAAAAAAAAAAAAAAAAAAAATTCCATAGACACTTTTGTTTTGTTTTGTGTTTGGTCCATGATCTATTTTGGCTCATTGCTTTTATAAAATGTGCACTAGTAGTAGGGAAATTATGGGAAAAAATAGAGTATATTAAACAGAAACAAAACACGACATATTTACATGAACATGAAAATAAAAGTAAATTTCTTCTCAGACAAGAATATGTTTATATATAAAATCAAGGCAAAAATAATAATAGTAAATTTAAGCAGTTAAAAAGTAACTGGGCTAATAAGTTTGGGATAGCTGATGTTATGAGAACAAACAACTCCAAAATATCAGGAACTTAAAGCAATTTTTAAAAATGCATTCACACAACATGTCTGATGTGGACGACCATGGGGACTGGTCTCACTGCTGTTACTCCAATATCCAGCCTTTCAAACCTCTGCTGCCTGAGGATGCTAGCATCTGAAAAGCAGATGTAACAGTGTACCACTGTAGCAAAGGAGACTACTTGCAAGTTAATACATTGACTCTTAATCCTTTGCCACCTGGAAGTGGCAAAGGATAATTTTAATCAAATTTCAGTAGCTGAGGCAAGCCATGTGGTCATACCTGTCTTCAAGGTTGAAGGAAAATATAACTGTCTAAGTGACACAAAGAAAGGAGAACTAGAAAGTTCTCTAAGCGTAAATAATATTGAGCACAGACACCCCAAAAGAGTTCTCAATATTTCATCTAATGGAGATCTTTATGGATGTAAACAATTGTCAAAAATTTACAATCACCAGTGCCTTCCTATACCGTATAAAAGATACATTGTAAAAACACTGAAATAATTAAAGCCAATACAAAGAAGAGATTTAAAATTCTCTATTTATGAAATCCAAGAAACTTGAAGTTATATTTCTGGGAAATCTTTATTTTGTTAGTTTTATTTGAATTGTTCATTCTAATTATTAATACAAGAAAGAAAATAAACCATGCAAATAATACATGCAGATCAGGTATTTTGCAAGAGAATAGCACTAGTGATGTTTGATACTTATTTCATTTCATATATTGGTCATTTAGAACAATTACTTATGTTTTCTTTGTTTTTTTAAATTTTTTCAAGTGAAACAAACAAAATATCATGTTTGATAGTACAATTACAATCCAAACATGAATAAATAAGAAAACCATTGTTCAGTTAAACAATGTAAAATTTAATAATTAGTATCTCCATAATCTACTGAAACCCTCAGGACATATGGTAGTGCTTGCCAATAAAGCTGACTGCATTTGATTTTTTTTAGTCAAATAAATTATAGCTACATTAGTAACCTTGGAAATCTGTGCTCCTATTTAAATGCTGAAAGAATAGGATATTTGGACAGAATAAGTAATGCATTTTGGGAGAAAGAATTTGTACGTTTTACTTTCTTGTAAGGTAGAGTAAGATTTTTTGTTGGTTGGTTTTCCTTTCTTTTATTAAAAAATATTCCTATAAAAAAATCTCTTAACCATTCACTTTTATGTGATTTAAATAATCAGTTCTAGGAAAACAGCTAAATTCTAGTCCAGAATCCTTTTGACAGCAAACATTCACAAAGCTCAAAGCAACACATTATTTACATGAAATCAAATATTGTTAAGTTAGGGACCAACTGTTTTGTGAGTACCCTGTTTTAATGTTGGCTAAGCCCTGGAGTTGCAAAGATAACTACGTCACACTGTTTCTGCCATCAAGGAACCTGCGTATATGTATATAAAGTGGTAGGAAAGAGAGATAAACTAACACATAATTCTAACTTACTATCGTAAGCCAGAAGAGTTATCCAGAATGGTCTTGGGACATTTTACTCTGAGGTATCACTTTCTCATTTATAAGAGGTGACACACAATCATTACAATCATGCCTTCCTCTATTTACTAACTTTGAGAAAACTAATTATTTATTTATCTATTTATTGAGACAGGGTCTTGCTCTGTCACTCAGGCTGGAGTGCAGTGGCGCAATCACGACTCACTGCAGCCTCACGTAATGCTCCCAGCTCAGCCTCCCTAGTAGCCGGGACCACAGGCACATACTACATCACCCAGCTAATTTTTCTATTTTTTTTTTTTTGTGTGTGTGGAGACAAGGTCTCCCTGTGTTGCACAGGCTGGTCTGGAACTCCTGAGCTCAAGGATCCCTCCTGTCTCGGCTCCCAAAGTGCTGGGACTACAGGTCTGAGCCACCACATTCAGCCAAGAAAACTGATCTTAATTGGGGAAAATTTGTATTTTACAATTCATGAAGGCATTCACCTATTACTTATATTTGTTTACATTCTTTCAGATTTGACCAACAAGGATACTCATATATTATTCTTATTTAATAAAACATATTTATATTTACATTTAGATGAATCTGTCGATAATAGTGTAAAGTCCTTTTTGGTAAGATAGAATAATGCCTCTTATAACAGCAAATGTTAATCATGTAGAGAAAGCAACCACTGATGAAGATGGATCTAGTCTGACCAATTTGTTTTGTGAAAACATATCTTTACAAATATTTAGTTATTTAATGTAAAAAACTAATAATAGATTAAAACTATAATCTACTTGCTCTAGTCGTTAAGTCACTTGAGAAAATAGAAGTATGGAATGAATGAATTACAAATAAAAAAAGTGCAGACAGCTTGAATTTTAAATCTTGCTGATCGTTACCTCAAAATATTAAAGACAGCTGGACATAATGTTTATATAGAGTTGTTTTAAAAAGTGACTTTAATTCATTCATTCCCTGAGTTCATTCTGAGTCCAGGGTTAATCTAGTTACAGAGCTTTGAGTAAAATGTTTACCCTCTCCCATCCTAAACTGTATCTTTAGAATATGGTAATAATAATAATAATAATAATAATAATAATAATAACTACTAGGTAGGGCAATTCTAAGAATGGAACAAAATCAAGTATCTAAAGTGTTTGAACTATTGACCGACTCATAGAAATATCTCAGTACATCTGAACCGTTAATAGTAATAACAATGATTACAAGGAGAGACTAATCACATCTCGTGAAGATGAAAGTGGGCTTACACAACTCAGTCAACCAATAAGATCAATAAAGCCAGAAATCACTTTATGATTTTGATATGATTACCTCACTTTTTGACCCTATGACTCGTTAGTGTTCCAGAAGGATCTTTCAAAACAGGATTTGCTAATATTTATTTATGAAGGACCAAATTCTAAGATTAAACATTGCCTCACCTCAGATGATCAATAAAAGAGAGATCATACAGGAATATGTAAACAAGCTTCCTGAATTAATCTAAAATAATCTCAGAGAATGGAGGTCCTTGAGAGCATTTTATTGTTTCCAAAGGCAACAAAACTGATGGGTGTCTCCCTCCCTCCCCCC
>NW_016815828.1:555432-587628 GCF_001698545.2 Rhinopithecus bieti | reverse complement strand
AGACCTGTCGCGCCGCCTGGATGGGAGGGGCCGGGTCGGGGCTCACTGGGGGCGCGGCCGCCCGTGGTCACGTCATTCTCCTGACTCAGCCTCCCAAGTAGCTGGGACTACAGACGCCGGCCACCTCGCCCGGCTAGTTTTTTGTATTTTTTAGTAGAGACGGGGTTTCACCGTGTTAGCCAGGATGGTCTCGATCTCCTGACCTCGTGATCCGCCCGTGTCGGCCTCCCAAAGTGCTGGGATTACAGGCTTGAGCCACCGCGCCCGGCTCCTCTCCCCTTCTTTCTTCCTTTTCCTCTCTCTCTTGTTCCTTTTCTTTCTTTTTATAATTAAGTCTAGAGCTGGCCCATCTCAATCATCAACGCAACACACAAACTTTCTGTTTAGGAGTGTCTGTGTGTATATATGTGTGTGGGATTCCCTCTGGAATAATGCTTCACAATTTCCAATGATACATTTTCTGAAACCTTTCTCTAAAAATATCTTACTTTTAAATATTTGAATATCTTTAATGACAGTGATCCCTCTTAAGCCATTAAAATGGTTCTTGAATATGTCTTATACCCTTACGTTATAAAAATTGTGAGTTAAGGGTAAACTTCACAGGTTGAAGTTTAGCCCTGCATCTTATCAATTAATATAAATTATCAAAATCAATGAACCTTTGCTGCAAATTATATTAGTTCTTTTGAAACTGACAGAATCAATTTTGATATTTTATATATTAATCATTTACTTAATATACACAAATAATTAGAATGAAGCTTAAAACTCTACATAAATCCCATAGTAAGAAATTAAAGAATTCAGGGCAAGAAAGACTATTGATAATTAAGTAATAAATCAAAGATAATATTAACAGAACAATACAAACAATATGAACCCATGTGATAATAGAAGGAGACAATGCCTCTAATATTTCTGAGTGGCCGGATCAAAGAAAGGAACATAATGCTTTCCAGTGATTATTGATTTAAGGATGGACATGATGCAGGAGGATATGATCTTCTTTAAGAAAGAAGTTTTCTCTTTCTATTATTATTTTAAATTTGATCATTTGCTACAATTTGTAAAAAGTGAATAAAGTGATTTAAAATGTATAATAGTTCTTGGAAACATTCATACAATTATAAAGGCTGTGGTTCTTTTAAAATACATTTTAGGTAAAAGTTGCTAAGTATAAACTAACAAAGTTAATTGGAATTGATACAAAGAAAACTTTTAAGTTTTTTTTTAAATAATGTAGAAGGAAGATGTAAAACAGACTTTTATGCCTTACTAACATAAATGGCAAATCATACTAACAAAAGTATACATTATAATTCTTCATGGTGTATATAAGATGCTGTGAAAAACAAACAAACAAACAAAACAACAACAACAACAACAAAAAGATGCTGTGTATCTAATATATTTACTACTTCTAAATAATTTGCCCCCAAATTACTGCTTCTTTATTTAAAATAAGAAAATAAATATTTTTGGAAGGTTATTTAAATATGGTATCATTGGCTGTGTATGTGTTTAACTCCTAGTTTACATTGTCTGATACTATTTTCTCAGTTATTAATTAATAATGTTTCAGGTATATGTAGTTCTTATAATTTATAAGATGCTTTCTTTTATATTGCCTGATTGTTTATAACATGATTGCATATATGTTAACATGTTAATTCCTCTAATAACAGTGTAGACATCCTATGGTCAAGAATCACATCTTATAGAGTCTTTGATGGGTGAGTACATTTGTAGGCACCCACCCATTCTCATGACATCATATTTTGTGATCTAGTTCATGGAACAATAATCAGTGAAAATTACTGGAATGTTTAACGTTTTCTGAGATAATTTATGGCCATCTTCTGTATGTACTTACAGATCATATTATCAATACATTCTGCTGACTTTTGCTAGCATTAGGAAAATGAGAGTTGTTTTCTTGACAAAGAAAGATCCTTTTCTACCTCCCAACTCTTCAGACTTCTCAACTGTGATGGCATAGAAAACTTTCAATGAAAGACTAAGCTGGATTTGAAAACAACTCTGGCGTGCTGGCTGAGGCTGCGACTCAAATCATCTTAAACTTCATATTGTATTACTATGAAGATAATCTGGAGCCGAAGAAACACTCTCCCCGTCTGAGTATTTGAATAGCTGCAGGCATAGGTACCAGCCAACAACTTAATTATGGATTTAAAAAATTGGCATTAATCTTTTTTTTCCTGTATGTATTCACTTGTAATGCCACAAGTCACAGTAAATTGCTCATTAAACTTCAAGCAATGCTATGTAATGCTTGGTACCATTTATAGGCAACACTCTCCAAAGAACAATTAGAGGGAGTATTATGACACAGAACAATGGAGACAATTATTTCTGAAGTTTATTAATGCTAATTAGCATATGGCATCTAAGACAGCTGCTGATACTTCATTGCTAAATACTGAGGGACTAATTAGTGCTTGATGTTAATTAGCTTCTTCTCATGTGCATTGTCCTTAGATGCATATGCACTGTCACCATCGGGCTATTAAAAATCTGGCCCTGCACTCTGCAAGAACATAAGGTGGCATTTAGGAGTTCTTTCAGAGTGTATGGCATTCTTTCCTAATACATATACCCTTAGTAGATTCCACAGGAGCTTTATAATCCACTCTTTATTTAAAACCTTCTAGTAAATTATGATTTTTTTCAATGCTGAACAGAACTGTTTACTTTATCTTGTAATTTTTCATGTCCTGTCACTCACAAGTTAATTCAAATGCTAAAGATCACTGGCATAAAAATATTTTGGTTGTAATTTATTTAATAATCAAACTGATTTTGGCTTTGCCTCTCACTTTATATTTAATCTTTTATTTATGATTAAAATACATTCTTAAACCAATAGGTCAAATATGCACACTTTCCCCATTAACTGATTTAATAACATTTTTAGTTTCTGGGTTTTTTTCTTCAATGACAGCCAAATACAGTTTTTTTTCTTTTAAAATCTGAACCAAGAATTTACCCATTAAAAACTCATCTTTTGAAGACGATGTGTAGGTTAAGCCAGTGATCTAGGAAGTGTTTTCATGTCAGTCTTAAAAACTTTTCAGTGACACTTTTTGTTTACTTGCTTTTCTTCTGGTTTGGTGGGTGGGTGACTCACATGATCAGTTTGTTCACCAAATTTCTCTACTTGTACACATGTTGACATTTTCTTTCAGGCATAAACTTCCCTGTGATTAGTAAATGAACTTAAAAGTTCAGTTTACAACATGAAGCTCTGTAAAGGGTGACCACAAATATATAGTACTCTGATATTCTAAAGAAAATCTCTGGTTTAATTACACACAGTGTTTTTATAGTGCTATATGTATACACTTTGAATGATTATTAACAATACTTAGAGTTAATAATAATTGTCCAAACATTTTTGCCCATAATTTTATAGCCTTGAAATATTTTGGCACTTATGCAATTTGTATAAGAGCATGCCATTCAAAATAAAGGAATGAAACAAAGCTATCTGCAATGGAAACTGTAGAATCACCTGCCAAAGTAACAAACTGCAAAAAATAAGTATCTAATAGGCCAGAAAACATGCAAAAAGAGGGATAATAAAATAACAAATAATGAGGAAAAATAAATTTTAAATACACTTCATTCACATTTTAAAATGCCCATTACAGCTTTCTAGATTGTAAAAACAAACAAAATGAAGTAGAAACCAAAATTTTATTTAAATGAGTTCCAAAATTGGGATGACTAAATCTCATTTAATTCCAGCGTGTAGGGATTTCCCCGAGAGACAGGTTCAGTGTGTAGAAGAAATGAATGCCATTTGATTTCTCATTAGGATCTTTGGACTTAGGAAAACAAGGAATATGCACATTAAAGAAGCTGTCTTTTTATTCTTTTTCTTCCTCCTCCACTTCCAGCTTTTCTTCATTATCATCTCATTTTTTTACTTTCCTTCCAAAGGAAAAGTTTTCAAACAAGTGAGACTTGTTTTCAAACAAGTGAGACTTCGGGAGCTATAATATGGTTTAGATTTATGTTCCCACCTAAATCTCATGTTGAACTGTAATCCCCAGTGTTGGAGGAGGGGCTTGGTGGGAGGTGAGGTGATTGGATCACAGGCCTGGATTTCCCCCCTTGCTGTTCTTGTAACAGTGGGTGAGATCGCACAAGTTCTGATTGCTTACAAGTGTGGAGCACCTCCCGCTGAAGATCTGATTGCTTACAAGTGTGGAGCACCTCCCACTGAAGATCTGATTGCTTACAAGTGTGGAGCACCTCCCACCGAAGATCTGATTGCTTACAAGTGTGGAGCACCTCCCACAGAAGATCTAATTGCTTATAAATGTGGAGCACCTCCCACTGCTTCCTCTTCCTCCTGCTCCAGCCATGCGAGACACGCCTGCTACCCCTTCACCTTCTGACATGATTGTAAGTTTCCTGAGGACTCCCAGCAGTGCTTCTTGTACAGCCTACGAAACTGTAAGTCAACTAAAACTTTTTATTATAAGTTACTTGGTCCTAGGTATTTCTTTATAGCAATGTGAGAACTGTTTGATATGAGGTTAAATGTGAAAATATGTTACTTAAAATTCAAGTACTTTTAAGAACTCTGAATGTTGCAATATCAAATGCATCATGTAACCAACATAGTATAATGAAGCCCAAACTTGACTCCTAGTCTATTTGTGGTACTGGGCCTCAAAGTCTCAGATTCCTTATCTGGAAAATGAGAATTTTTCTGCTCACACAACCAGTAATTAAGAGTGTGTTCTCTGATTGCCTTGCATTAGGGGGCTGTTGTTTCAAGGGGCTCTGTGGCCTTAGGAGATTCTTTAATAGCTCTGTGTCTCCACCTTTCCATCTGTAAAACTGGAGTGACAATTTGGCTGGCCTGTCTTGTACCAAAGAGTCTAGAAAACAAAGGCTAGGGAAGTATTAAGTGACAAAAACTTCAGTTTAGACATGCATAGTAATCATTTACCTATAATTCTGGGAACATATTTCACTATATTGAGGGCTTTCTTCTCAAAATTCTTGTCAGTGACCCCAAAGCTGAATTTTAGAAAAGACATTGTACTGACATTTTTTAATAGTCTCAGGACTATTAAATTAGCGTCTTCAGCCTTAAATTTGCTTTATTACACTGTGTATCATTTGGGGTGGAGAATAGCAAATGTCATCTTAAGATATTCGGCCTGTGAGAGGCCTATAAAAAAACAAACTCCACTGTAGCTCATATTCAGATACAAACAGAAAATAACTGTACCTGACCCAACTGGGTGATTTTTGAATGATCCACAGCTGAATCATTTTGCTTTAGAATACCTTCCATTGTAAATTATCTGTCCCTTTGAGATGGAAATCATCTCCCAGCCTCCTGTGAATATTTTACAGCCCAGGAATGTCTTAAGTTCCTGGGAACCATCCCTTTGAAATTCAATCAGCAAGCAAGATAATGTTCTTTCTCCCAGGTTCTGTGGGAGGGTAGGAGCCTAACTCACCAATTATCACCAATTACCAAACACAGGTGGTCTAATTACATTGACCTACCTTCTCCATCCACCCCCTTATTTTTTCAGTAGCTCATTCTTGTCCTTGAAAGTATTCCTGTCTCTTGATTCAATGAAATTAAGTTCGATACGTCTATCTTACATCATCAACCTTCTTGAGTAAAGTCTTCCTTGCCTGTTTAAGTCTGTCCATTGTAATTTTTCTTTAACACCTTTAACACCTTATATCAATAATCTTGAAATGTTGATGAAAGCATTGTTGGAAACATCTATATTTTGTCTTTCAAAATTTTTTATTAATGTTTCAAAAATGTATAATATGTCTATACATTAAATAATTTCAACTTTGTCAAGAATACAACTAAAAATACTCAATTTGAGTGTAAGAATTGTAAAACAAAAACTGATACAGGTCTCAATTCAGAAGTTTATTTTGCCACGGTTAAGGATCCTGACCCATGACATAGTCTCAGGAGGTCCTGAGAACATGTGTCCAAGGTGGTTGAGTTACAGCTTGGTTTCTTGTGTTTTAGAGAGACATAAGACATAAGTCAGTACATGGGAGGTATACTTTGGTTCAGTCTAGAAAGGCGTGACAATGCGAGGTAGGGGGGGCTTTACAGGTCATAGGTGGATTCCAAGATTTTCTGATTGGCAACTAGTTTAAAGAGTTACTATCTAAAGACCTGGAATCAATAAAAAGGAGTGTCTGGGTTAAGATAGGAGAACAAAGTTATTATGCAGACGAGGTCTCCTAGGTAAAGGTTGCCCTTAAGGGCAACATGGCTAATGTTTCCCATCCATATCTTTGGAAAGTGTTAGACTCTCAGCTAATCTCTTTAGGATCAGAAAAAGACCTGGAAATGGAAGGAGATTCTCTACAGAATGTAAGTTTCCCCATAAGGGACAGCTTTGCAGAGCCATTTCAAAATGTATCAACATATTTTGGGGTAAAATACTGTATTTCTTTCAGGGCCCTACTATATGTCATGTAATGGTATACTAGAGTCAGATTGGAATTTGGTATCTTACTGCTTCAAAGGGTCAGTTCTGTCAGTCTGAAAATCTCTGTTTTAATGTTCATTCTGATCAGTTGTGGCAGAACTCCCAAGGGAGGAGAGTATAATGGGTCATATCTGAGTCCCCACTTTCTGTCATGACTTATACTAGGGTTTCAGTTTTTGCTGGGTTCCCTTGGCCAAGAAGAGGGGCTGTTCATTCAGTTAGGGACTTAGAATTTTATTTTTGATTTATAGAAGCTACCGTGCTGTGCCCAATATGACTTAGATAATAATGGTTTCATAAGATTGCTGTCACTTGTGATATGTATGGGTTTTGATTCCTAGTTATTAATGAATTATGCCTTTAAGAGTGATTGCAAATATAAATGAAAAATTTTGTTTTGCTTTGCCTTTGCTTTGTTGGGGAAAATGGTAGGTGTTATTTTGCTTTAGGTTTCTATTTCTTGTGTCACATAGTCACATTCGATTAAATAGCTCCTCCCTAAAATCTGTCCTAACCTCTGTACAGAGCTGTTATCCTTCTGACAATTCCCAAAGGTTATAGCAATTAGAATATAATATGTCTTTGCAGCTAAAATTCAAAAGGTCTATTTTAATTATTATACTTTACCATAGATCAATAGCCCCCATTAAAATGATACTTTTTTTCTTTATGCTGACCCTGCTTTGACTACCCTTGTAGTGAGTTGCAGATCAGATATAGCTAAAAACTTGTCTAATTATTTTCTTCTACTGAAACATCTAATTTAGCTAGGGGAAAAATAAAGAAGCTCACATTATTTTTTTAAAGAGAAGAATATGACCTCTGCCTGATAAAAGTAGATTAATGATTTTAATGAAGCAGCATTCCTAGGATTGGTGCAAATAGAAGCAATGGCCACTAAGGGCTTCCAGGATGTTATGACTACAACCATAGGTGCAGCACGAGAGGCGGTGACTTGCTTTTAAATGGCCAGAACAGGTTTTACCCTCTGCTATGCTATTGCTATTTAGGCTTTTACTTTGTGTTCTTTCTCCACACAGAAATATATCTTTATAGCTGGATAGTAAAAGGAGATAAAATCTGCTCATGAATTTGGAGAAGGAAGTCATTGATACCTTTGTGAGGACTTCTAAGGCTATAAACTACTGAGAGGCAGTTTCATTTGGCATGGGCGGTTACTGAGTGTTAACTCTAAACTAGTTTCATTTTATAACCATTAAATAACATATAACTGTTCTCATTGAAACTCCTTAAGATGAATCATTTCTAGAAAACTACAAATAAAACAAAAAGTGGCAAAAGGTGGTGAATATAAGGAGATCCAGTGACACATGTTTTGTAAAAATTATCTGACACTCATATTTCTATACACTGTATGAAATAATATTCCAAGATGAATCAGGCTGAAAATAAATCACCGATCAGACAATCTTGAGCTTATTCTGAAGCACCAAAATGATTAACCTAAGGCACAAAATAATTACGTTGCTAATTTATATAACCTTCGGTCATTTTTTAAGTCCTTCAATTATGAAAGCTTTGAATCGTGATGTTGTGAGCAGCAGCAGCAGCAGCAGCGAAGATCCGTGTGTGTCTCTATTCCACATTGTCCTCAGCATCTGGATGTGTCCCACACACAGACTGTCCACAATGAATGTTCGGTGTATGAATGAATCAAGCAACCATTCAAGGGATTTTAATTATTTTAATAAAAAGGAATTCTAATCCTCAATAGATGAATATATTCAAATAGGTATGGGCATTGTGTACACCAGCACCTATAAAATACATATGTTCATGCATATTTATGATACAAACATACATATGATACAGACATACATAGTATGAGATCCAGTAAAGCCATATTGCAACTGGTTGGTGTTTTTAAAGTAAATTATAATTTATAGAAAATATATTTTGTCAATTAATGATAGTTTAGAACTAGCTTAATGATGCGGTTTGGCTCTGTGTTCACACCCAAATTTCACCTTGAGTTGTAATAATCTCCATAGATCAAGGCTGGGGCCAGGTGGAGATAGTTGAATCGTGTGGGCAGTTTCTCCCATACTCTTCTCGTGATGGTGAGTGAGTGACTTCTCAGTGATCCAGTGGTTTTATACGGGCTCCCCCATTTGTTCGGCACTCATTCTCTCGCCGGCCACCGTGTGAAAAGGCACCTTCTGCCATGATTGTAAGTTTCCTGAGGCCTCCCCAGCCATGCAGAACTGTGAGTCAATTAAACCTCTTTTCTTTATAAATTACCAAATCTCAGGTATTCCTTTGTAGAGGCGTGTGAACGGACTGATACACTTAAGCTTATAATACAAAATATTTTGAAGTTTATATAACCCGAATTATTGTTTATATGTAATTTATTGCTCAATATTACGCTACCATTTTTAAAATAAAAAAAACTAAGGAATATGTACAGTTTTTTCCTGTGTAGTTGTAATAGACTTACAGTGTTGTGAAAGTAGCTATATTCAATAACTGAAGGTGCCCTGTGATTCTTTTTCTCTTCTTACCCATCAGCTTATTACTAAACCACAGTAAATAAGACATTACAGCAAATTAGGGCATTTAGAAAGAGTAATATGAAGATTCATTTTAATATTCCATACCTGTACATGATTGTGATGGTCTAGGTTAAATCAACTATTGTGATGATGACATTAAAATGCAGTTCAATCAGATAAACTGTAATATATAAATAATATATATTTCTTGTGTGTGGTTAAAATATATAATTATTTTGAAGAGTAGTTAATGATATTTTATTCATAAGTTTGGAGGAGTAGTTAAGGATATTTTATTCAGTAAGTTTGCAGTAAATACGTAGCTAGAGCATGCAATTTTTTTAAATAAAGAATTTTTGAGCACATCATATTATCTCTAACCAAGATTAATTTGTTGGGACTGAAACAGCAGTATCCCAATATGAAGTAGCCTCAGAAACAAAAGTTTCCCTCTGATTTCCTGAGGGGTCTCCTGTCTCTGGCCCCTCAGTCTCACCTGAGCAAGCTTGGAAATTAAAATCGCTCTTCCCCAAGACAGGTCATAGAAACCAGAGCCTCTTTGGCTCTGGTTTGTGAAAATATTCCTCTAATTTCCCCCACATTTCGGTCTAAAAACTGGCCATAAAGGAATTATCTGAACTACTTTGTTTGATTGCACATCATAAGATCCTCATCCCAGAGAGAGTCCTACCAGATACCCAGAAGAAACGCTGCACAGAGAGGCCAGGAGAATCTAAAGAGAAAGACCTTGCTGGGTTTCTCCACTGAGTCCGTTAGCATTAGATCACACCAATTTGTCCAAGCATAATCCTACATAGCTGTCCGTACTTCATTGAACCTGAACATAAAAATGTATAGTTTTACCTGTATCTTTGGGTTTTCATTCTGAAGGCTCCGGTGTCATATACAGATATGATTAAATACATTTTTATGCTTTTTTTCTCCTATTAATCTGCCTTTTTTCAGTGAAACTTTTACATAATATTTCATTACATAATTTTTGTGAAACATTCATTATAGTGAAAATCTTAGTCTTTGAAATCTAACTGCATGGCTTTGGAATTCAGAATCTTTCTACTTCAGTATCCTATTTAATGTGTTTAAATGTTCTGTACTTTACTACGTCCAGTGGTCTATCACCTACCTTTCTATTCATATCTACCTATCAATCTCTTTATTATTTACCTCTCTATTGTCTATGTGTATCTTAATTATCTACCTATCTACCTACCTATCATCATTATCATATATCTCTAGCAGTGTGGTCTCTTGATTTATATCCTATTTGCATTGTAATAGACATTGAGGATGAAAGAGTCCCATTTAGGTATACTAGAAAATATATAAGCATTCTAAACTCTGTTTTCACAATAGAATTCCCTGGCAGGGTTTTATTTATTTAACTATTTTCTGTGTGGATGTCAGTTCTTATATTAAGCACAGCTAAGAAAGATTATTTGAGAATGGCATTTGTAGAACTGATAAGTTAAAGATCTCCAGAGAGCCACTTTCAAGTAGGGTATAATAGCTTTTAAGAGACTACTGATCTCCCTAAGCACCATTTAAAAATTGAGATACAATTAAAATTTTTTCTATTTAAGGCACCAGAGAGTTGAAGAAGCAATAAGTAGAATGGCTAAAATTCTGAAGAGAAGAGGACTTCAGAGAATTTTGCTGATGATCTATAGTTATTCTGATCATTGGGAATATTTACTGGTTCTGAATTCAGGTTGAGAATCCACAGTTGGGGAATGGGGAAATCAGAAGAAATCTGGGTAGTTTCCAAAGACTGTACAAAACACAAAACAGAATACAAAATGGATGGTGTAAGAGTACCAAAACACAGTATTTCCCCAAGACATCGATGGAGTTAAGAAACTGTGCCTGGTAGGGGGCTAAAATCTTAAGCCAGAATTTTCTAAGAAGTGGAGTGTAGAGTTTTCTGCTATCTTACAGTGCTGAGAAAGCAGAAATTAGAATTTGGGATTATGGAAAAGGGCCATGTTGAATAAATCTGGCTATTTATAAAAGTCCAACAAATGCAGCCTGGGAATAGGAGGGTTTCAGCCTTCGCAAAAGTACAGTTCTGTCAAAGGCAGCTCAGTCCTTGTTTTGATAAAGGTGTTCGATCCCATTCTGACTAGCAGAAGAATGGGTGATCCTTTAAAGATGGCTAGTGTCATCTATATTTTCTAAATTTTTATATACTATAGCTGACATTCAGTTGAAATTAAGAGAAATGCCAAGAAACAGGATTGTATGATTAAAAAAAAAAGAAAAGCAAAAAATAGGAATTAGTACTCAGCTGTTTGAACTTATATTAATGGAGTAAGTAGAAAATGACTTTAAAATACATGTGATTAAGTTGTATGAAAGTGACTAAGAGGCTTTACAAATTCATGGGAAAACTGTATGCTATTTAAGAGGAAGAGATACATCATTTAAGACTAAAAATACAATGCCTGAAATGAGGTTTAACTATAGAATGAAACAGATTAGAAGTCAGGGTCATGAAACTTAAAGACAAGGGAGTAGAAAAACATTCTAAGAGGCAAATGTGACAATGTGAAAAGACTTAATATGTATGGAGATAAAATGTAAGGATAAAAAAAAAGACAGCATCAATATTTGAAGAAAATAAAGGCCAAGAAGCTATAAAAACAGTGAAACAATTGAAATCTGTATATCCAATAACTACTTCAAATGTCAATAAATACAAATAATGAGATAACTGCACCTAGAAACATATTCTTAAAATCGCTAGAAACATAGGCAATAAGAAAATGTTTAGAGCAGCCAGGTAATATGATACAATTTGGTCATTGAAAGCATCAACAATAGGAGTAGGGGCTGAGTATACAATATACATAATGGAAGTCAGAATACAATTGAATTATGTCTTTCAATTGCTGGATGAAAACCTCGAATTCAACAATAAAAATATCAATTAAAACAAAGGCCTAATTTAGATGTTTCATATCCAGCTCTAAACAAGATAGAGCAGACATATTTTTCTTTATTCCTACTGCTAATTACATTTAAAAGTCCTGGATATTATGTATCAAATAAACATGATAATATTCTGAAAAATTACTGAAGGCTGGCTGAGGACAGTAAGTTCCTTCAGTTTTCTTTTGCTTTGTCTCCTAAACTAGATGCTGGAGGAGCTGGTAACCTGGACATGCCAATAGATACAAAAAATACACCAAGGAAAGCCCACTCTCTAGCTAAAGGGCCAGTAAAAAATAGCCCAGAAACACAGAAAACATTTGGACAATAGCCTTACTACTCTAATCAAACACTGTGGGGGAGAAATGGCCTATTCCTACCCCATCAGCAAAGGCTAAGTGGGAGGTCAGACTTTTACTCTCTCAGACTTCAATGAAGTACCCCTACCCGTTCCACTAGGCTGTTGTCACAGAAGAGTGAGTGGGAGATGAAAGTTGGAATTATTTGACAAGAATTTTAAAGCAGCCATCATAAAAATAACTCAGCAAACTAAATACAAAATTTAACAATACTCTTGGCAAAAATACAAGACAAGGAAATAGAAAGAATAAAGAACCAAATGGAAATTTTAGAAATGAAAAGTAAAATAAATATTTACAAAGGAAATAATAGATGGGACAAACAGCAGAATGCAGACACAGAAAAGAATCAATAAACTTAAAATTAAAACACCAAAACCCCATCAGAACAATAAAGAGAAACCGACCAAAAAACAAAAACTAAAACAAAACTGAAAACAATAAACAAATAACAGAAGTCAGACCCTCAGCTCTGTGGACCTATGGAGCTTTGATAAAGATGTTTTAGATATGCAAAAGGTGAGAGAATTTTTAATTTTACTCCAAAAAAGAACCAAGTTAGAGAAAAAACTTAAAAGGAGGAAGAAAGGCAAAATTTAAAAAGACAAATAGTGTGTTTAAACTTAGCAATGGTAATTAATACATTAAATAAAAATAGACTAAACACCCAGACTAAAATACAAAGATTTTCAGGTTGCTTAGAAACCCAGTACTCTGTCATATGCAGTTGAAAAGAAACAAAAATTGAAATATATAAATATCCAAACAGATAAAGAGGAAAATAGCAGAAAATTATAAGCCATGCAATCACTAATTTAAAATGCTGACATTGATATATTATGAGAAAAGTAGACTTTAAGAGTTCTGTCAGGGATCAAGAGTCATTTTATAATGACACAGTGTACAAGGAAGACATAACAATCATAAACATATTTGTACATAACAAACCTATAAAATACAGTGTGTAAGGTGAGAGTAGAGGCAAAGGACTGACAGAGCTACAGGGTAAAAACAGAAAAATTATGATAGATTGTGGTTATTTAAACATTCTTCTCTCATTGAGTGGTAGATCACTAAAAAAAAAAAAAAAAAAATGAAGATGCCGAAGAATAGATCAACTCTATCCACAAGTTTAACTTACTCGATAGTTGAGTATTGTACCCAACAAGTGCAGAGTAAACATTTTTTTTCCAAAGTGGACACAGAAAATTTGCAAATAGGCCATATTATGCAGCATGAAAAAGCAAATCTTAACAAATGTCAAATTCTTAAAAGCATATAGAGAAAGACATCAAAAATCATCTGATATCTAGAAAAGCCTAACATATTTAGAAATTGAGCAATAAACTTCTAAACAGCTTGGGGAAAAAAATCATGAAAATATATATATTTGAAAATATATTTGCTAATAAAAATATTGGGAGATGCAGCAAGAGTATTGTTAGGAGGAAAATTTATAGACTTAAATGCCAATATTAGAAAAAGAAGTTACTTAAAAGCCAGTCTTATGAATAGGTAAAAGCTGGTGAATTAAACCTCAAAAGTGTAAGACGAGAAATAATGAATAATTTTACAAAAGTTAATGACATAATTAACAAGCATTATGGAACATTTTCAAAGCCAAAATCTGATTCTGTAAAATAAATTGGTAAGCCTTGGTGAGATTTAATTAAAAAAAAAAATTCCAACATCAAGAATGCAAAAGTTACAGGCCATAGATCTTAGAAATCTAAAAATATACTATATGTAATTTATAATTATGTACTATAGTATTAGTTGGCATTATATAATTATATATATGATGAAATGTATTATGAACAACTTTGTGTTAAGTTCAGTAATAAATGAAATTTTTTCTGTGTAAAATTCAATTCAGAAATTGAATTGAATCAAACAATAAATACAAAATCAAAATAAAACTATATTTAAGGGTATCACACTCTTATATATTAAAAAATTGAAATTCATAGTCAAATACATTCCAAACATAAAAGGCCAAGCCTGAATAGTTTCACAAAAATATTGTCAAATTCGTAAAGAATAAATATTAGCAAGATTACAGAAAACTTTTAAAATACAGAATTAATAAATGGTTACCACCTCGTTTTGTAATTCTAGCAACATCTATATACCAAAACTGAAAAGGCTATTACAATTAAAATTTCTAGAGTAGTATCCCATTTTAATGTAATTGCAAAATCTTTGGTGAAATGTTTGCAAATTTAGTCCATTAATATGTAAAAAGATAAAAATCATGACTGAGTAAAAATTATCGTGGATATGCACTTTTAAAAAATTAATATGAGGGCTGGGTATGGTGGCTCATGTTTGTAATTCCAGCCCTTTGGGAGGCTGAGGCAGGCAGATCTCAAGGTCAGGAGTTCGAGACCAGCCTGGCCAACATGGTGTAACCCCATCTCTACTAAAAATACAAAAAAAAATTAGCTGGGTATGGTGCATGGTGGTGCATGCCTGTAATCCCAGCTACTCAGGAGGCTGAGGCAGGAGAATTGCTTGAATCTGGGAGGGAGAGGTTGCAGTTGGCCAAGACAGCACCACTGCACTCCAGCCTGGGTGACAGGGTGGGACTCCATCTCAAAAAAAATAAATAAAATAAAAATTAATATGAGAAAGCAGAGTAATTAACAATTAAAAGAAAAAGGGTAATTTCATATAATTAACTCAATAGATGCAGAATAAGCATACAACAAAATTCTATATCTATTGGTGATATAATTTCATGTCTAAAATATTAGGAACAGAATGAAATATCTTCACTCTTTTGGGGTATTTAAAACCCCTTTCATATTTGATAATAGAATATTGAATGCTGTTCCCTATACATCCCCTAACATTAGGGGCTCTCTTTTATTCTACATTGAACTGGAATTCTTAGACATTAACATTATGCACATACTATAAAAAGCAGAAAGATTGTAAAGGATAAAGTAAAACTCTCCTATTTGTAGATGACATTGTTGTTTATTGTTTAGTTTACAAATTTGGTAAATTATCAAAGTCAACAAAATAAAAGCCATTGCATTTATATATGGCATAAAACTTCTGAGTACCATTTACATAAAGATAAATAATTGAGTAACTAGGAGAAACCTAAAAAAATGCTAAACCTATAAACTACTATGTACAAAAGCCCTGTTGAAAAAAATTCACAAATGCCTAAGTGTATTTATTTCACAACATAACAAAAATTGGTAGAGCAATATATCACATTCATGGGCTGAAAGAATTAATATTGATATGGTGCCTTTCTCCCAAGATTATTCTACAGAAGAAATGTTATTTTGACCTCAGTCACTGAAGACTTTTTGAACAAATTGCAATGGAATTCTATCATGTACATGTAAAATCAAAGGCTCTGAAATAACCGCAACATTCATGGGGGAAAACAGCAAAATTAAAGGGCCCATATTACCTGATTACAAGACCAAATCAAACTTTCTGTAATTAAGACAATGTGTGTTAGTGAGAGGTGAAGCCAGCTGGGCTTCTGGGTCTGGTGGGGACTTGGAGAACTTTTGTGTCTAGCTAAAGGATTGTAAATGCACCAATCAGCACTCTGTAGAATGGACCAATCAGTGCTCTGTAAAATGGACCCATCAGCAGGATGTGAGTGAGACCAAATAAGGGAATAAAAGCTGGGCACCCCAACCAGCAGCGGCAACCTGCTCAGGTCCCCCGCCACGCTGTGGGAGCTTTGTTCTTTCGCTCTTCACAAAAAATCTTGCTGCTGTTCACTTTTTGGGTCCGGTCCGCATTACCTTTATGAGTTTTAACACTCACCGCGAGGGTCTGTGGCTTCATTCCTGAAGTCAGAGAGACCACGAACCCACCGGGAGGAACAAACAAACGAACTTCCTTAATTTGATAAAGAGTAACTACCACAGGCGGATCACGAGGTCAGGAGATGGAGACCATCCTGGCTAACATGGTGAAACCCCGTCTCTACTAAAAAATACAAAAACTAGCTGGGCGAGGTGGCGGGCGCCTGTAGTCCCAGCTACTCGGGAGGCTGAGGCAGGAGAATGGCATAAACCCGGGAGGCAGAGCTTGCAGTGAGCTGAGATCCGGCCACTGCACTCCAGCCTGGGCGACAGAGCGAGACTCTGTCTCAAAAAAAAAAAAAAAAAAAAAAAAACATTCGATGATTATAAAATAGTTGCTCACCATCTTTAATCATCAATGATATATGTAAATCATTAAACTACCTATTGACATCCACCAGAAGCCTAAATGAAATAAAAACTACCAAGTGGTGGTGAAGGTTTTGAATAATTGGATGTCTAATCCAACACTGGTGGACATGTGTGCAGGTGTAAGCATGGTGGAAATCCATCGGGCAGTGTCTGTTATACTTGATAATGTGCAAGCTCTAATTATCTAGCCCAATGGAAAGGCACGGCTATCTCGTTAGTCACTGGAATAGGGCCTGTGAGGAAGCACCTGGGTACTGATGATACCTTGATTTTGGACCTGAGTGCTGGTCACATGGACATGCTCCCTTTGTGACAAATGCATCGAGTCTACAAATTTGTGTTCTTTTCTGTGCCTATGTGGGCTTAAAATGAAAAATTGTGTTCTTATAAAAATCTGAAAAGAAAAATTGCAAATAAAATTCAAATATAAACAATAAGCCAGATCTAGTGAGTAGAAAGAAAGCTTGACTGACAGGTAAAACATAACTCAGCATTTTAACTGCTGTGGAACACATCAGCTAGGGTAAAAATCCATACTGATAAATACAATTTATTTCAAGATGGGACATGGCAGCCTCACTACCCGCTTGGCAACAAAAATAGGTTCCATAAGGGATCGCAACTCCTGGAGAAATAACAGGGAACTGACGGGTTTAGTTAATATATCTGAATGGTGGAGAAAAGCTTGAAAAAATTCTGAAGAATTATACATGAAATTATTTCATTCTTAGCTATAAAAATGTCCTCCCAGTTCCATTTCCTTTTTATTTACCATCCATGGACTCTATTTGTCATGTTGTGATATATGACACTAGTACATTTCCTAAATGGTATGAAACAAATTTACATAGACCTTCACATCCTTTTACCAGAGTGATTTTAAAAGTAAATGCAAGTAAATATATGCCAAAGCAAGAGGATTGCTTGAGACCAGGAGTTTGAGACCAGGCTACGCACCATAGCAAGACCCTATCACATAGAAAGACCCTATGGCTACAAAAATAAAAAATTAGCTGCACATGGTGAGTCATATACATGTATGGATCATTCTTTTCTTTTTCTTGTAGCTCATTATTCAAAATTTTATTCAGGATATTTTGTGTTAAAGAAGATTATAGATTAATGTAAATATTATTCACCCCAGGGGTAAAGAAGAAAAAATTGCCCTTCCTCTTTGAAGACACTAGTGGTGTGTATGGAGCAATCTAATATATAGTTGATTTGATTCTTGGCTTTATTGCAGATTCATCTCCAGCTTCAAATATATATGATTAGGACACTTTTTATCAGGGCTTAGAATCTGAGCACCAGTGAAATCCCAGATTTCACTCTGCCCAGTCTATTAGTCAGAGTTCTCCATAGAAAAAGAACCAAAAGAATGTGTATATAATACCCCGGATTTATTATGAGAATTGGCTTACATGATTGTACACACAAAGAACTCTCACAACATACCATGTGCAAGCTGGAGACCCAGGAAGAACAGTGGTGTCATTCATTCCAAGTCCAAAGGTCTGAGAATCAGGAGCCTTGAGTTTTAAGCGTAGGAGAAGACGGAATGTCCCAGTTCAAGCAAAGAGAAAGAAAATACACCCTTGTCTCTCCTTTTGCTTCATTTAGTCCTTCAGTAGATTGGATGCTGCCCACCCACGTTGGTGAGGGTGAATCATCTTTGCTCAGTTTAGTGATTCAAATGCCACTCTTCAGGAAACAACCTCACAAACACACACAGAAATAAAGTTTACCAGCTATCTGGGCACCCCTTGTCCCAGTCAAGTTGATGAATCAAATTGACCATCAAATGCAGCCTGACAGTTCTTTTGCTCTTCATCCTCCCCTCAGTTTCTGAAATTCAGGAGATCTTTCTTGCTGTCTGCCCATGCACACGGCAAAGGCTCTTGCACCTGGGATATGGGGCAGAGGACTGTGCTCAGCCTGTCAGCCCTGCCCCATGCTCTGGAAGTTGCATCCTTTGTTAATGCTCTATTGAAAAACCTGGCTGGTTGTACAGACACGGTCTTTGACTGTGGCTCTCAGAATTCTAATCTCTCACATCAGGCTATAACTGGCTATTACAAGTTTATTAAAAGTTAGGCTAGTTTACCCTTACCCCCATCTGTTGAAATTATTTTTTCCTACTCCTATCATTTCAACAAAAAATAAAACAGTTGTGGAGCTCTTCGATCTTAGCAAAGCTTTGACACTTTCTGAAATTCAGTTAAGATTCAGTTTATCTTCAACTGTATGATCAGTAGGAAGAAAGTGTGATTTTTATAACTCATCCATCTTATTCTTGTTTTAGGGTGGGTATGATGACCTCTTCTGATTTTATATCTTCACTGAAAGCAATGGGCTGTTTTTGTTTTCTTGTTAAAATCAAAATCTGAAAGTTGCAGAATTATTAGCATCTAGCATTTTTTATTATATTCCATAATTTTAAACAGATACACACTGCTGAGTTGTCTTCCAATTTATAACTCTATTGCCATTCTTAAATATCTCTGCACTGAACAAATAATATGTGTAGTCACTTTTATTTCATATATGATTCAATTACTTGTGGTTGAGAGGCTGGTTACTACTGCTTCTGTTTTATACTATGGTTCATCACCTATGCCTGACAGCATGTTTCTGAAATTGTGAAATAATGGGCTATGCAATGTGAAAACTTTAAGATAGCTGCAGGTGTTTGCTGTAGTTTCATGAGTCTTCATTTGAAACTAAAATAGTCAGCATTCTCTTTTTTAAATTCTTGTTTGTGTATCCATAAACTACTGAAATTAGAGTCAAAAAAAGTGTGAGTATTGAAATAGTTCAACTCTGACTTGATCCCTAGATAAATAAACAGTCATTTCCTTTCAATGAACAGCCAGTGCACTGAAAATAATTAGAATCGATGTATTCTGCTTCCTTAGAAGAAAAGCTTTTCTTTTCTGTTTTGTTTTATGAAAATCTTAAATGGAACTTCGTTGACAGCTTATCCACTGACATGCTTCTACATGATTGTTTAAAGAATGGGTATGGCAATTAGTGTCTTTTTTGTACACTTTGCAATTTGTGGGTAAATCTGTTTGCCTCACAGAATCTGGTATTTTGAATTTTTAGCCAAACAAATGTCAACACATTTATATTTTAAGCTTTTTATTTTGCCTTTGGAAAAGCCAACATTTTCAAATAATACCTTCATTAAAAGTATAGTTTTTGCAGTTATCTTTTCATTATTTTGTCTTGGTTGCCTTACAGTTACAAGTTTTCTTTCCCCATCCTTATAACTATTGCAATTAATTGTGGAGTTTCACAATTTTAAGCATACAGGAATGTAACTATAGAATATTTTCCAAAGAAGACTCTCAGTTACGGACAACAAAATGGAATGAGTTATTTTTGCCTGTGCAAAATCTATCTTGTGTTAGGTTTGCATAATAAACTGCTTAAATGCTATATTAGCCAAGGTACTTGATGCTCATTTCTGTAACAATCAAACTTTCAGTAACATGGCAAAACAAAAGCTTATGTATTCCTCACATTGCAGTCAATGTAAGGACACGAGTCTCTGCCCAAAACAGTATCGCAAGGAAAGAAATTACTTCTGTCTTCTGGATTCTTTAGCTAATGGCACCAGGGTTATCCTGAGATGAACACAATGGCCTTTGGAACTATTGACTGCTTCCTCATAGAAGAGTCAAAGCTTTTCTTTCGTATTTGTTTGAACACATCTAGTTATATAATGATCCTACTTCCAAAGAAGCTTGGGAATTGAAGAGGACACTGATATTGATGAGTTTTTATAATTCCTCACACAAATAGGTAGCCAAGTCAGAAGTGAAGGCTGAGAAGTCCCAGGGTATGGGGACGATTCTGTGACTTCCTGAAGACCGTTCTCAGAATCCATGTGGGCATAGCTAACATTTGTTAAACAGCTGCTATTTGTGAAAAAGCCTTATTTCATTTTCTGATTTGATCATTACAAGAGATCTCAATTTGGCATTGTGTTTTTCTTTTAAATTTGAAAGATTAGAAAATTGGATATCAGACATAAAAAGTGGCTTCAAAACTATATAAGCAGTGAATCCTAGACTGTGTAGAAGAACACACACATGTGTGTGTTTTTTTGAATTTGTGTGCTTTTGTGAAGATTTCATGTTGCCTCTATATATTGATCATGGAGGATTCTTTTCAGATAATTCCATAAAAATGTTTTTGTTATAGTCGTTAATTTTAGCAAGAGGTCTACACAGGAAACCTAGCACCCGGATTTAAAATAAAACATGTAACTTGACTTTTATCGTGCTCATATGTGACAGAGATCTACTGCCATAATACATTTTGTTTTAACATTATCTATGGCTGAGAAAAAAGTTGTACAATGCTAGAAATACGCTAAAAATTGACATAAATTTTCATTAAATTTAGAGATTTTCCTGTGTTTTCTGGAATACTAGGCAGGGCACAACAGCTATAAATTAACGTATTTATTAACAATATAAACTTGCTGCTAATATAAGATAAGGATAAAAAATGATTTTTCTTTTTTGACTTGATATAAATGTGTGCATAAATTTATTAGCAATATTGTGTTTTAATTTTGTTTTAAAATTGATAGTAACAATTCAGTTACTGTAAGTGAATGACTAAAAACTTCATATATAATCACTGTATTTAAACAATAATATCGATGAAGTAACATAAAAGAGAAAATGTACCACCTTCTCCTTTGTGCCACGAATAAAGGAAATTATTTATTTCTCTGCATGTCAGTTTGTATCAATAGACATGTCATTGAGAGAGTTATAGGGTATTTGTCTTTTCTACATTAAGCATTCATCAGTGCCTGATATAGATTATTTTCTAACTTATTGAAGTGTTTGAATATAACTGGGCATTTTCCCTCTTTTCAGTCACCACAGGGAACTCAGAACTGCCAGTCATTTCTTAAGCTCCAGCAATTGAGGTCGTTGGTGACCTGAAGGAGACTGATTTCAGTGGAATCATGAGGAAGAAACATACTCAAACAGAGCTCGAGAGACAATAGGAGGGAAGGAAATGTAGGCAGGGAGCCCAGATAACCTTGGAGCAGTAATTCTGTATTTAAAACTGCAGCAGAAAAACGCAGCTTAAAAGACAGATTCCAAAAGGGCCTTTTTTTTTTTTTTAAGATAAGTAGAGTGTATCATTAATGCTGGAGGGGACAGTGGATCAATTCATCGAGCAACACCCTTGCTAAGGTAAGACTAGATGGAATGGAGCATACAGCAGGAGAGTCCTCATTCTGTAGAAACGGGGCCATGTTTCCAAATTAAGAGAAGGGAAGGCAGAGGTGAAGTTGGATGAACAGGAGTCGTGTGGTTTATTCTCATTGTTTCTATTTTCTGTATGAAATAGAAAGTCGAGAATGTCAAGAGCATAAAGATCTTGAAGTCTTGAGTAGAGAGAAATTATGAAATGCATTTATATGAAAGGAGATTGAATGGGATAGAGAAATTGAGTAGAATTAATGTATAACACCAAGAGTCTAACGCGATAGGTCAGAGGTCATGGATTTAAAGTAAATTTGTGTCTTGCTGTATATTTTTCTCTAGGCACTTTTGGCTGTGAGGGTTCAGCGAGAGTTAGAGAAAAGTTGGTCTTAAAGGGAGTTACGGTTTTGCTAGGAACGAGGATGGCAAAACTGGCAAGGGAGTGAAAAATACGCACGACAGGGATCCAGCAGCTGGACCACGCCCCCTTCACCGGATTGAAAGGAAAGTGAGGTCATAGGACTGGGGAAGAACAGTGAAAAGATGGCAGGATGAATGGATTGCAGGTCTTGCTCAGATTAAAAAGTTGAAGTGAAGGTAGAAAGTCTTCACCTGAACAAAACTGGAAGTCATAGAGGAGAATGCATTAAATTGTGATTATGAAGGGGACGTGGCTTTTAGAAATGACCGAGGCCTAGTGGGGGTCATGGTGGAGTGGAATGGGTGACAAATCAACCCCATCTAAGAGACTGTAGGATGGGAGGATTGCCTGTCCAGTGTTGAAATTTTAAAAGTTAAAGAGGAGTAGGAATAGGGGGAAGAAACAGAACCAGAACATGGAATGTTTAAGGAAAGTGATGAAGCATTGGACTGATGTATTCAACAAGGAATGGTAGGTGATAGAATCTTAAACAGCTAAAATAAAAGCTAAAAGGTTTGAAGGTAGAGGGAAGGAACATGGTCTGGTCTGGAAGGAGGAATATGGAGTGAACATACATGGGAGCTGAAGAAGTGGATCTCAGAAAAATAGACAGTAGATTGGTGATTGCCAGAGGCTCAGAAGGGTAAGGGGGAGGGTGATGAAAAGAGGTTGATTAATACTGGGTTGTAAAAATTAGATTTGACAAAGGAGATAAGACCTGGTGTTCAATAGGTCAGTAGGGTGACTGTAGTTAACACAAATCTATTGTACATTTCAAAATAGTTGAAAGGGGATAATTTGAATGTTGTTAGCATAAAGAAAATATAAAGGATGAAGGGGATGGGTACCCTAATTACCTTGATTTAATGAGATGAATGTATCAAAATATCACATGTGCATCCCTTATGTGTAAATAATTCACCAAAAAAAAAAAAAAAAAAACAAAGTAGAATGAAGACTGTATATACTATGCCTCCAAGACAATGACTCCTGGGTCAGCGTAAATTCTGAAGAGAAGTTCAGGGAGGTACAGAGTCCTTATAAGAGATCCCAAGGGTCAGGGTAAGAAGAAAACTGAATGGAAGCTTGCAGGCATGGGGGATTTTTTTGATGAGGAGTCATGAGCTCCAGAGGACACTGTGTGGGGAGGCTTCAGAAATCGGTGTAGATGGAAAAAGATCATATGCAATGAGACACTGGAGCTTGAGAAAAGACTGGTGGCCCTGGGCTTCTTGTGGTGAAGGAAAAGAGGAACATCCCCAATTGCAGTGGCCTAAACGCCTATGATGGTGAGTCTGGAGTGCCTCTTGTGGTTGGGGTTTCAGGAAAGACAAACGTGGCTCTAGAATTCTTAAAAAGTGAAACAGTCAATCTTTCTTTCATACCCAATAGACTCTGATTACCAAAGAGGCAAATACAGAATCATTGGTAATCTGCCTTATTTCCCATCACTTTCCTCTTCACATAGGAATCTGCAAGTTGTCACAGAACTTTAGGTTTAATTGGATGAGGTGTATTACAATAATTAAATAACAGTTTAAATTGCCTGGTGTTTTATAACATTTAAAGATTCTTTTGATGGCAGGACGCAACACCCTGACAGATAAAAGATGGAACTCTTTTTCATTACATTCAACTCCAAAGGACAGAAGCCTGCCGTGGCACCACACGGAGGTTGCCCCAGGAGCAGGTGACAGCAGGCTGGCGCTATGGGGGCAGCTTAGGTGTGGCGAGTCTGTGGGGTGAGCTAGGTTTCCCAACCTTCCTGTGGAATGGCTAATTTAAATCATTTTGCTGTCTTCGGCTGTCTGGTGCCCGAGCCTGGGGTGATTAGGGCTGATGCGTAGTGGACCTGGAGGGCTAGAGCCCGATAAAGAATGTGGTTGGGGGTGTGAACTTTGCTGCTGAAGAAGGGAATGGAGCCTTTAGCCAGGGCCTCAAAACTGGGTCAAAACAGCATTTAAGAAAAGGTATTATGCCCAGCTAAAGAAATTGCCAATCAAGGAATTTAAGATGCTTTCATCTTTAACTTGAATAACAGACATAGCTAAAACTGAGTTTTGATACGAATTAGACAGCATTATATATCTATTTGTACTATACAATCACATAGTTCCATTTAGGTTAGAAATTGTGGAGCGACTATACTTTTGCTAGTTTTTCTCAAGCTACATTGGCCACTTTATAAGTGACATGGCATGCTATTGGTCATGGATCGATATGCCCTGCTCTCTCCCCAGGTTTCAGGTTAAGCACTAATGCATTCTAATAGTCAATTGTTACTTTTTTTAAAGATGACTTCTCACCAAATTCTCACATATCAAATTTCTGAAGCAGAAATCCAACATGAGGGATTCCTTAGGGCAAATTTCAGTGCCAGTCAAATGTTATCGGGAACCATCATGAGTCACTCTTGCTACTAAGTGAGTGTCAAAAACTGACGTCTTTGGCTTACTGTGAAAAGTTCCTGTATGTAATAGTTGTGAATTATATATATTCATCAAAACTCATGCTTACAAGTTAAAATGTTCAAATAATATTTCATTTCAAATACAGTGTCTAACAGGTGTTCAAAGTGACACTTGAGTACTGCTTTTTACGAGTCTCTGTAGATTGTGGCATCTGGCAATATATTATTCGTAATTTCAATTTCTCAGTGGCATACTTGGAAAGTATCTGAGTGACTGTCTTCAGATGAACATGGCCCTTGTGTCAAAATAAAAGTTCAGGCTCTAGAAAATTACAAAATTATGAAGCTCTTTATACAACACTAGGATCTGCCTGATTTTTTGCAATGCAAATAAAGGAAGCAATCTTAGTGTAATTCATCTGTGTTTGAAATCCCCTTGCACTGCAGTAAAGTGTTCTTTAATTGACTGGTAAATCATTCTATGATCAGGTTAGCAAATTGTTTTTCTCCTTTTTTCTGTGCTGACTCTGGGGAGCACTGGGCTGTTTTATGGTGACTATTGTTTTAGTCTTCTTTTCAAATGAACTGCTGTAACCTCTATCAGATAAACAGGTCCAAAAGGAGAAGTATTAAGTCCAGGTGTGATAATTCAAATACTCCTAGAATTAAGTAAATATAACACTCTTAACACATTATTATTGAATTTGAGACTTACTAGCAACTGGAAGATTCAAGCTTTGTGAAAGCCTGCTTCCCCCAAGAGAAATTTGAACGCAGCATGTTTGCTAATGACTAGGTCTGGGTTTACAGTCTTTCTTCAGACCAGGCCTGGGCCTACGCTGTACCAGCACAACAGTAAATCTGGTCAATTGTATAAAAACAAGCTGCAATACAATGATAAAACAATTCACAAAGATAGTAGATTTTAAGCTCTTCAAAATTTTTTTTTGTATTTGGAAGTGATAGCTGATATCTGTATCACTTGGAAATTACAGTTGATATATTTCTAAAGATCAAAGTCAGGGTAAAATCATGAAGTTTACTTTTGTCTAACTTCTCTTTCCATTTTCATCCTGTTCTTTCTTTGTTGATACTTTTAACCATCACTCATTTACGTTTTTCCTGTGTCTTTCTAGAATGACTTTGTTCTCAACCCATTATGAATTATTTCTTCCAATTGTGGCATTAATTAGAAGCAGTCTTTTTGAAGATTGTGAAAATTCTCAAGCCCTCCAGGCCCAAAGAATTTTATCTTTGAGTACACCTTTCAGGGATTTAAATTTGGACACAGAAGCCCTCAAATCATATTATTTAAGCAACTTCTATCTGGCCTACCTGAAAGGGAAATTCAAATATTCAGTTTATGCTGTTCATCTTTTTCTTTCCTCAACGTTAGCTCTGTTACCATGCACATAGCTGTTTGCAAATCATTGAAAATTCATTTTTTCAAGCTACATCTAATATACTAATGCTATAATTTTACCAAAGGAATCAGATCTGGTATACCTTATTGCTTAATATTTCAAGCTCTTCACACCTTTTATGTGCTGCTGCTGTAAAGTCATTCTCTTTGTTGATTTTATACTGACCATTTGAGTAACTGCTGTGCTATGGGAGCTATTGGTATGAATGAAGCATTATAAAATTGTATTGTATTTTTTATTGCATAACTGTTATACCAATAAACATATTGAAAGGAAACTATCAGTGTTTAACATGTAACAAATTCTCAGCATAATGTTATTTGAAACCTTCATTTAATGCATGACTAAACCTTATTTCATAGACGCACTTGAGTTGAATGAGAACCAGCTCAATATTACTTACGGTAACAAAAATGCCCTGATAGAAGAGAGATGTTCAATGTACGATTTGTTCTCATATCTGTCATTGAAATGGAAATAATAGGTTCATGCATAAAAACAGAAGAAGGGAAAGCATACCAGGGCTATAGAAATGTAATCACATCACAATACATGTTGTTTTGATATTTTAAATAGATCATGTTAAGTTTATCTCTCCTCTGCCTGACACTATTCACTAAAATAAAAAAGATAGCATTGGTACGGTTCAGAGGCCAGGATTAATTAGGCAATATCCTGAATGGGTCTGGGATAACTGCTCTTGGATCATTTTGATTGTTGATCTCTTGCAGTGGTAGTAAGTGCAGTGCAATTAAATGATTCATATCCCACATTTAAAAATCTTTACATTTCATAGGATTGCATATTGAGAAAAGCATAGAGATTTAATCACATTGATCTCAATAATACTAATGACAAATGCGAAAGTCACAGCCAGAGTGATACAGCCAATGATTCTTCACCAAAGTAGATGTAATACATAGCCATTTACCTTTTATAAAATATTTCCTTGGCTCAGTTTGAATACTCCATACAAATGTTTTAAAATTTGGAAGAACTGATTAATTTCAAGAACTTTTTGGAGCATTTTGAGGTGTTTGTATAACTGACTATAAAGTTACATACACACACACATATATAAACAGAGAAGAAAAGTGGAATCTGGAATATTTGATCCAGATTTTTTTTGCTTGTTTTCCTTTCCAACTTAATCAGGCACTTTTCTGGAATGTGGAAATTTGTCTGGAGGTATGACTAATGATCAAATATTCCAGATTTTCACTTCCTAAGGAATACACAGAATCTCCAAAATGTTATCTGCATTCTTTGTGAGTAATGTGGTACAGTCTGCTTTGCTGTGGTTTGAGGAATGGAAACTTTGCAAAGAAAAAAATATTCTGGATATCAAAGCCTGACTCACAAGTCATAGGAGCAGTTCAAAAAAAAAAGGGACTTCTTTGTATTTATGGCTAATTCAGTTTTTGGAAACATATAGCTACTAATAAACATGGATGTTTAAAAGGATAGTGAATAACATCCCTTTCCTTCTCTTCCCATCTAAGCCCAGAGCCTATTAGGTTGAAGATTTAAGAGTCAGGTAAGAGTCAAGCTCAAAATATCATCTATGGTAAAGCTAAGGGTGGAGGATGTAGTTTGAATTTGATGTGGTCACACAGATATTGATAATTCTTCCACTAATGTAAACTCATGCACCTAGTCACAGGAGAGTTACTACAGGGCCTTACCTGGCCTAATGTCTTCTGTAGGAAGTAGCTGAGACTTCATTCAAAGGGTTTTGGTCTAAAACTTAAAATAAAATTTAATTTTTAAAATGTACAACTTTTTTTTGTTAGGGAACAAAATGATGAGTTGTAAAACTGACAATGAAAATCATTAGTATTTTGTAGAAAATCTAGAGGAAATGGATAAATCTCTGAAATCAGGAAGAAATCAAAAACCTTGA
Source organism: Rhinopithecus bieti (assembly GCF_001698545.2). Lineage (NCBI taxonomy): Eukaryota > Metazoa > Chordata > Mammalia > Primates > Cercopithecidae > Rhinopithecus > Rhinopithecus bieti. The sequence goes on along the minus strand of NW_016815828.1, from coordinate 559,674 downwards.
ACAGAACAATATTGAGGTCTTAAATGGAATCAGTAATAAAAATTCCATCAACAAAAAGAGACCTGGACCAGACAGATTCACAGTTGAAGTTTACCAGATATATAATGAAGAGCTAATACCAACCCCACTAAAACTATTCCCAAAATTTGGGAAGGGACTCATTCTATGAAGCCAGCATCATTCTGATGTCAAGGTCTGGCAAAGACACAACAAGAAAGAAAAACACAGGCCAATATTCCTGATGAACATAGATGTAATAACTCTCAACAGAAAACTAGTAAATCAAATCCAGCAGCAAATCTAAAAGTTAATTTACCCTGATCATGTAGCCTGTATTCTTGGGATGAAGAATTATTTCAACATGTGCAAATCAATAAATATGATTCACCACATAACAAAATTAAAACCAAAAATCACATGATCATCTCAATAGACACAAAGTTTTTAATAACATCCAACATCACTTTGTGATAAAAACCCTCAACAAATTAGGCATAAAAGAAGCATACCTCAAAATAATAAAAGCTATCTATTACAAATCCACAACCACCATCATACAGAACAGACATATCTAGAAGCATTCCCCTTTACAATTGGAACAAGACAAAAATGCCCACTCTCACTACTTGTATTCAATGTAGTACTGGAAATCCCAGCTGGAGCAATCAGGCAATAAAAAGAAATAAGGCATTCAAATAAAGAATACATTAAATTATCTCTCTTCATCGATGATATGATTCTATACCTAGAAAACAGACTCTGACTTTGCAAAAGGCTCTGAAACTGAAAACTTCAGTAGTTTCAGGATACAAAATCAATATGCAAAACTCAGTAGCAATTCTACGCACCAGTAATAGTCAAGCTGAGATTTAAATCAAGAATGCAATACTATTTACAATAGCCACAATGAAAAATAAAATTCCTAGGAATACAATTACCCATGGAGGTACAAGTTCTCTATAAGGAGAAATTAACACTCCTGAAAGAAATCAGAGATGACACATGCAGTGGAAAAACTCCATGCTCATGGATTCAAAGAATCAATACTGTTAAAATGGCCATGCTGCCCAAAGCAATGTAGAGATTCAAAATTATTCCTATCAAACTACCAAAGTCATTTCTCATATAAATGGAAAAGACTATTCTAAAATTCTTATGGAACCAAAAAAGAGCCTGAATGACCAAAGCAATCCTAAGCAAAAAGAACAAAGCTGAACATATCACACTACTTGACTTCAAACTGTATTACAAGGCTATAGTAACCAAAAAAACATGGTGTTGGTACAAAAACACACACATAGACTGATGGAGCAGGATAGACAACTCAGAAATAAAGCTTCACACCTACAACTATCTTATCTTCAACAAAGTCGACAAAAACAAGCAATAAGGAAAAGACTCGCTATTCAATAAAAGGTGCTGGGATAACTGGCTAGCCATATGCAGAAGAATAAAACTGGACCCCTGTCTTTCACCACATACAAAAATTAACTCAAAATGGATTAAAGACTTAATTGTAAGACCGAATCATCACATACAAAAATTAACTCAAAATAGATTAAAGACTTAATTGTAAGACCGAAAACTCTAAAAATCCTAGAAGAAAATCTAGGAAATAATACCACTCTCAACATTGGCCTTGGAAAATACTTATGACTAATCCTGAAAAGCAAATGCAACAACGACAGAAAAATAGAAAGGGAGGCCTAATTAAACTTAAAGAACTTCTACACAGCAAAAGTAACTATCAACAGATTAAAACAGATAACCTACAGAATGGACAAAATATTTGCAAACTATGCATCTGTCAAAGGTCTAATATCTAGAACCTATAAGGAAGTTAAATAATTGAACAAGTAAAAAACCTCATTTAAATATAGGCAAAAGACATGAACAGACACTTCTCAAAATAAGACTTACAAATAGCCAAAAAACATGGAAGAATGATCAACAGCATGAATCATTAGAGAAATGCAAATCACAACTACAATGAGATACCATGTAATACCAGTCAGACTGTCTATCATTAAAGAGTAAACAAATAACAGATGTTGACAAGGCTGTGGAGAAAAGAGAATGCTTATACAGTGTTGGAAGGAATGTTAGTTCAGCCATTGTGAAAAGCAGTTTGGAGATTTCTTGGCAAACTTCAAACAGAACTACCATTTTATTCAACAATCCCATTATTGGGTAAATACCCAAAGGAATATAGATTGTTTTACCAAAAAGACACCTTCCCTCATATGTTCACTGCAGCACTATTCACAATAGCAAAGACATGAAATCAACCTCAATGCCCATCAATGGTAGATTGGACAAAGGAAATGTGAATATATATCATGGAATACTATGAAGTTATAAAAGAGGACAAAACCATGTCCTTTGCAGCAACATGGATGCAGCTGGAGGCCAGTATCCTAAGCAAATAAACACAGAAATAGACAACACATGTTCTCACTTATAAGTGGGAGCTAAACATTAAGTATACATGGATATAAAGATAAGAACAATAGATATTAATGCCACCAGAGTGGGAAGAAAGGGAGGGGCACGAGGGCTGAAAAACAACCTGGTAGGCACTATGCTCACAAGCTGGGTGACGTGATATCATTCGTACCCCAAACATCAGTATTGTGAAATATGCCCATGTAGCAAACCTACACATGTACTGCCTGAACCTAAAATGCTGAAATTTAAAAACAAACTGTCAGTACTTTGTATTGAAAATGTATTTTACAAAATAACAGATTGTATCAATGTATTGTAATTTTAAGGGAATTTTTTTCCAATCTTTCTTTAAAATACATTTGATTTAGGATGCAGAAGAAAATATTTTGTATTTACATTATATGTTTTCACTTTACAGCACCCACTAATTCTAAAAGTTTCATTTCTTGAATTTTCTAGGTGTATTATTTGCGTACACTGATGTTTGCTTCTACTTGCCTATATCTCAACTTGTTGGCATACTTGTGTTTATAATTTATTGGTCAACTTTCTTCTTTGAGCACATATCTTGAAATATGTATATGTATCTTAAGTGTGAAGAGAATAAAAATTATATTTTAAAAGGCACCATATATTTTATTTGATATATGTTGATTAAAGTTAATGTATTTTTCAGGAAATCAAAAATGTTAGTCTCCTCATAGTCTACATACTTTCTTTTACATGTTAAGATATTTTTATTCAGCTACATTTAAATATTAGACATTTGTATCTATTTTTATATTATATTTTATTAATGATATATAAGACCTTATTTCATGGTAAAAGTTCTAAAATCCTCTACCTGAAGCCAAAACTGTGTTAAAAATTATAAATACTAATATTTATCCTTTAAGTTACAAATATAATCAATTATTGTACTGTCAAATTTCCATGAAAGTAAAAAAAAAAATCATATATTGACTCTTTGAAGTCAATTGAAATTGAGAGTATTTTTACATATCTTCATGTAAGATCTTTTAACATGCATTAATGTTAAGAATAAAACATTAATATTTGGAAAACAATATGTTTATAAATTAGAAAAATTATAATATTCAGATAAATGTTTTGGAAACTGCATCTTCATCTCATTTATACATTTGAGACCATGTTCCTACTTATAGAGCTACTGTGAACCGTAAGCCTTGAAAAATGTCACTTTTCCCAACTGCACTGTCACACATACAACACTCTAATTGAAAAGTTGCTCTCAGAAATCTTCACATAACATAAGCCTGTTCTTATTTCAGATTTCTCATAACTTTTGTCTTTTCAGAAAAGCTATTCTAACACCCATGATAGGATTTTTTTCTCCTTTTTTTTTTCCCTCCTTACTCTTCTTAATTTCTTTCTATTAGGAATATATTAAAGAAGAATAGTATTAGATTTCTTAAAGTCTTACTTTATTACCTAGGATTTTTGAAAAGTAGTTTTAATGGTGACTAATATTTATGGAGCATGGGTTTATGCAAGATCCATAGGTCATTTAGTCTCCCCCTCCTGGGAAAGAATTACTATCTACACAGAAGGAGTAAGTGGAGGGGCAGGACTTGAGAGGAAAATTCATTGCTAGCTTCAACTGGCTTTGGGGCCTTGGCTCTTACACACAGCATTCTCTGCTAACTGCAAAAGGAACACAGAACAAAGCAACACACATCTGTGAATTTTTTCCTTACACTTTTGCATTTTGGTTTTGTTTTCCAAATTCACATATATTTATGTATTTTAGTTGACTTTCTACCTTATATATTT
>NW_016815828.1:517749-555125 GCF_001698545.2 Rhinopithecus bieti | reverse complement strand
TATAAATGCATATTTATATGTATTTATATATTTATAAATATATGTTAGAACATTAATAAACATATAATTATGTTTTAAATATATAAGGTAGAAAGTGTTGTTTTGATCTATCTACACATTGTAGAAAGATTAAATCATGCTAATGAACACACCCAGCACCTCACTTAGCAGTTTTTTGTGGTCAGAAAGTTTAAAATATACTTTTAACAATTTTGAAATCCACAGTACGTTACTATTGTGTGTGGTTACCACACTGTGCAATAGATCACTGCAACTTAGTCCTTCTGAGTCTTTGTACCCTTGGACCATCATCTTTATTTTCCCAATCCACTCCCCCATCCCAGCCTCTGGTAACCATCATTCTTACATTCCTGTAAGTTTGACTTTTTGATTTTTGTGCTTTAATTTAAAAGAGTGATGGTTCTCATGAAATGATTTGGCAATATCTCCATTTAATATTTTGTAAGTGAGCAGAGTGATGAAGTCATTTTAAATGTCCTTTTTAAATGTCCTTATTACAAGGAAAATGTTATATTGTCATTGGCATTCCCACTTTTATTTATACCTTTAATATGACCAACTAACAAACTTTGCAAATGTTTTTGTAAATAACTACATTTGACTTTTGAATGTGAAAGAAAAATATGCATTATTTTCTCCTGTTGAATGAACTTGTTAAATCTTAAACTTAACTTTGTAATAAAATATTTAGAATATTATGCTTGTTGCTCACATAGTATTAATATTTATTATTTATTTATTGATCCACTGCTTCATTTTTGCCACTCTATTGACGACAGATGAAGACAATTAATATTGATACGTAATACTTCACATATAGTTATTTGGATAGTACTTATCTTTCTTGGGACACAGTACCCACTGCTGGTTAACTATCCTGAAAATCTCTAATAAAGACACTATGAGTTTATTTTTAAAAATTGCTCTAATCCAGAGATCTTTCTTTAAAATATCTTACTTACAATATTTACATTTCAAAGTTTTGTCACAATATTTAAATGGTAAAATGTTTTAAAATTTTGTAAAATATTGCCTTCCTTGGAGAACAGATAGTAGATTGGTAGAGAGATGTGTAAGTAGAGATATATAGGTATACTCAATGAATGAGTGAATTATAACACTTTGCCACTAAACAGACATGACCATAATTTCACATCCTGGGTCCTAAATTTACCACCTGTGTGACTGACTACACCAAATAAGTAACTTCCTTTTAGGAATAGTGTATATTACAAAAATCAAGTAAATGTGCAAAGCTTGTAGGCTATGATTTTTTTTCCAGAGTAAGCATTATATACTTATTCTACAATATTTACTTTCATTACTAATTCAATTTCAGAGAATTAATATGAGGATAAAGTAATATACTTTATACAACAAGACTGAAGCCATGGCTGACCCATAACACATCCAACTTCGTTCCTCAAAACCCCTATCATTACCCTCCTCTGAGGGTGATTTACATAGTAATTGCATAGTAATTTACTTAGTAATTACAACACGTGGAATGAAAACCGTAAAATGTGCTTTGGAGATTCTCAGTAACAAAGATGTTACAATAATGTTTACTATAGACATTAAAATGACTTTTTGGTGAAAAGGTAGACTTACCAATGTGATAGGTCAAATTATACATGTAAAAACAATGCTGAATACAAGCACCGTATTTCCCAGGGAAATCACTCCTTCCTCTTTGGCTGAAAGCCAAGTTCAGAAAGTAGATTCTTAAGGGGAGGGAGTGCTGTCCTCCACCATATGTCCCAGGACATCACTCCCTCCTCCTTGAGATACTTCCTGAACCTGGCCTTTAGCCTACTATGTCCTTCTTATCTTCTTCCCTGGCTATTCCCTTGTTCATTTCCTTCAATGGTAATTTAGAGGCACCCACATCTACGATGTTGGAGTGTTCCTAGGCTCACTGGTCTGACCCATGTCAACCATTCCCTGGGTGAAATAATGTAGTCTAATGGCTTCAAAATCTCCATGCCAAACATCCAAAGTTTATGCCTTCAGATTGCATCAACTTTCTGTTAAAAGTCCACTTTATACCCTATTCAGTTGCTATTTCTTTTTATAATTCGAGTGGTTATATTTAAATTTGAACCTTGATCTTCCTGAACTTCCAAAATCTGGACCTTTCCTACTTCAATCTAAATCTTTCCTAGTTCGATAAATGGTAACTCATTTCCAGACCTGAACTCTTCCAGAGCTAACTGTTTCTGAGACCTGAACTCCTATCATTTGTGACTCATCTCTTCCTTTTGTAAGCCATATGCAACCTGTCATCCAACTTGCTTTCAAAAAATATCCAGAACTGGCTAGTTTCATTCACTCTTCAATGTCAGCTCTGAGTCAAATCACCTTCATTTATCATTTGGATGAATGCAGTGTCCAGCTGCCTAGTCTTTCTACTTCTGCTCTTAACTCCCCATATATTCCCTAAAGAGCAGCCCAACTGGTTCTTTTAAAACAGGAGTCAGGCAGTGCCATGTTTCTGCCCCAAAGTGTTCATAGCTTTTCTATTTCATTCAGAATAAAGATGAAGAATCTATGTCTACACTGTACAACACAGCAGCCACATGTGGCTACTGAGCACTTGAAATGTTTAGTGCAAATTGAGATGTGTTAAAAACTTAATAAAAGAAAAGAATATGAAGTATCTTACTGATTTTTGGAGTTGATTACATGCTGAAATGATTTTGCTATCCTGTGTTTAATAAAATGTACTGTTAAAATTAATTTCATCCTTTTTTTGCTTTTTAATGTGGCTGTCTGGCAATTTATTTATTTGCTTGTTTGTTTATTGAGACACAGTTTCACTCTTGTTGCCCAGGCTGGAGTGCAATGGCGTGATCCCAGCTCACTGCAAATTCCACCTCCTGGGTTCAAGTGATTCTCCTGCCTCAGCCTCCCAAGTAGCTGGGATTACAGGTACCCGCCACCACAGCTGGCTAATTTTTTGTATTTTTAGTAGAGAGGTGGTTTCCCCAAGTTGGCCAGGCTGATCTCGAACTCCTGACCTCAGGTGATCCACCAGCTTCAGCCTCCCAAAGTGTTGGGATTACAGGCGTGAGCCATCGTGCCTGGCCCTGTCTGGCATTTAAAGTGATGCATGTAGCTCAGCTGACATTTCTAGGCAACATCACTGCACTGACAGGCACTCAGACTCTTCTGTTTCCCGTCTCCCACTTCTTACTCTGGTCACACTGACCTCCTTGCTGCTCCTCAAACATTGTAAACCTTCTAGGTCTCTGGACTCGCCAGGGTCTAGCTGCACTCTCAGACTAGGATTCATTTGCTGTCCATAATTTTTATGGTGCATTGCATCTTCATCTTCTTCAGATTTTTGTTCAAATATCACTTTCACAGTGAGGTCCTCCAAGGCCACCACATTTAAAACTGCATGTTTCATTTTTAATAGTTGTCTTTACTATAGGAAAATAAATTACAGATGTCATTTATCTGAACTAGTGTGTAAAAAAAAAGTATCAGAACATCAGCTTGCATAAAAAGAGTCTATAATTAAGAATATCTTCATGTGAATTATTTAAGAATTAAGAATTATTCTAAAGAATTAAAAATTACTAAGACTGTATGTATGTGTGTGTTTGTGTTTATTCAAGTTTGCAGGTTTGTATTAGTTTCTGAAACTCAGGACTGTTGGTATTGTGGGTTAGAGAATCCTTTGTTGTGGAAGGCTGTTTTGCGAGAGGTTCAGTTGTGTTCCTGGTCACCAGTACCCACCCCACTGAAACAGCCAATAACGTCTCCAGCAATTGCTAGATGCTTCTTAGGGAGCAAAATTCTGTTGATAGAAACAGGTTGACATTTGAAGCTGAGCTGCAGGCAGTATGGCCCTTTATTTCTAAATACTTCAGGATATAACTTTTAACATCAAGGACAATCTCCTACATGAGAATACCGTGATCAAATTTCAAATTCAGGACATTCAACCTTGGTATAATCCTATAGTAGAACACAGTCATTTTCAAATTTTATTCACTGTCCCAGTCATTTCCCCTTTATTTATTTTTTCCTGATCCTGGATCCAACCAAAATAATGCTTTGTCTTTGTTCTTTGTTGTCATTCTCTTAAATCACTTTTAATTTGAAAAATTTCTTCATTCTGTTTCAGGTTATGAATTTAATGATATTACTCAAAATATAATATGAAAATTAGATATTGTGATATATGAAAAGTAAATATTGTGTTTAATTTCTCATAATTTTATGTGCAAATATGTGCTTTTATGACATTGTGTTTAGAAAAAATATTGAATTTTTCTATTAATGAAGTATAAAATATGTACTTATATCACAATTGTGATATACAGCATTTTATTATAAAAGTAATGCACATGGGTTGTGGAAAGCTTAGTAAATACACTAGCAGTTTTAATGAACAGCATAAAACTTCTCATAATTTCACAACCCAGCAATAATTAAATAATCATTGTTAATATTCCAGTCATTCAGGAGAGAGAGTACATAATGAAAATATTTCATACTTTCATAATTGTAATACATTGCATACATAGATTTATGAAAATTTATATTTTTTTCTTTTATCCCCACTAAAGTTAAATAAAAATCTTATTCTTACATAAAGACATTCATCTTCCATTTAAGGATTTTATTTTATTTCTCTTTATAGTGACAAAGGAGGTCATGGAAAACTGGTAAAATTTAGGAATAAAACTTTCTTTTTGCCTTTCAGTCTTTCCTATCTGCAAGAAAAGTTTGGCACCTTTGCAATAAAACAACTAGGAAAAAGCAACTACTTTTGAGAAAGTACAAAACGATTTGCTTGATAGTTTCTGAATTATAGTACAGACATATGAAGAAAATATGTACTTCCTTAAAATCCTGAAACTAAACAAGAAAATGGCCATCTCAGGTTAAAATATATATAAGAAAAATGGGCTGTGAAGATACAGTTTAGCTCTCAAAAATAATAGAGACATTCTTGACTGTTGCTTATTTGATTAAGGTGGTGATGATATAAATTATTGTAAGAAAATAATGATAAGAAGATGATGGTGATAAAGAAGTTCCTAATATACTGATTGTAAGTGTTAGGGGAGACTACATGTATTTAGATATGTATTTTTGAAAAGTAAATCTAGGTTTTATCATTTTATCCTGGTCACTAATGTTAATAATTTCTGAATCAGTGCACAATCAGCTTGCTAGGTGTATAAAGGAAGCTGCTGCTGAGGGCTATAAGGAAATCTAAATATAAAATCACCGTGTTATCCTATTGCTAATGGGTACCACTGAATAATTCAACACCAATAATAAGGAATAAAAATCTGTCTCATATTTCTGCATTATGATTCAAGGTGGTAATTTACTTCTAATAACCAAAGTCGGTGCCTTTTATTTTTCTCTGAAAGATTTGTAAGCAAATGTTTTGCTTTTGCTTTATTCAATGTCTTGGGGAAAAATAAAGACCGGAGGAGTGGGTGGCAAGAGGAATTCAACTAGAGGATCAAATGGTTAATGCTCTGTGTCACTCAGTTTCAGGAAAGGGCTGTGGACTTCAGAAGGAGACAGTTTAATGTCAATTTCCTGTTACAGTTATAGAAGCTGGGAAGTGAAGGAAAGTAACTCAAGCAAAAGATGACAGAGTTCTTAGATGTCATCACGATTTCTCTTTTTTTTTTTTTTTTGCTGCTGTTTGTTTCAGTGGATTCCTTTTATTTTTGCCTATAGCCAAGTTTAGAGTTGAGGAGAAAGAGGAAGCGGCATCATGGTAAAACCTTGCAAACCTGTCATTTTAAAAGGATCTTTCTGAAAGCAAAATTATATTTTCAAGGTAGTATTTAGAGCTCTTTGAATGATTTGTCAGTTAAGCTTTACTGTTGAAAATACAGTTTTCATTATATAAGTCTCATCAATATATGTGTATATATTTTTAAACTGTAAGCAGAATTTATAGGAAGCGTTGCGAAAGATATTCCAATAAAGAAATAGCATAGTAATCACAAAGTGGCACATGGTATATAGTGGCTTGATAATGTTGATATGTATCCGCAGAATTTCATCAATATTTTTTATAGGGAGCGTATGTAGTCCTAGGGTATATACAAGGCATTTTGGATGAAAATATGTTGCACAGAATTTGGATTTAAATCAAAATATTGAACCTTATTTTGAAAATAAAACATGGATTTTTTTTTCTCAGAGTTTAGATGTTACATTCATTTGCAAGGGCTGCTATAAAAGTAAAACTAAACTGTGTGGTGTGAGCAACAGAAATTTATTGTCTCACCCTTTTGGAGGCGAAAACAGAAGATCAGGGTGATGGCGGGGTTGGTTCCTTCTGAAGGCTGAGAGGGAGAATGTGTTCCACACGCCTCCTCTACCTTCTGATGGTTGCTGGGAATCTTTGTCATTCCTTGACTCAGATGTATCACCCCCATCTCCACCTTCATGTTTAAGGGGTATTTCCTTTCTGGGTGTGTCTACAGGCCCAAATTTCCTCCTTTTTAAAGGGCACAATCATATTGGATTAGAGCCCCCCATAATAACTTCAGCTTAACTTAGTCATCTGCAAAAATGTTACTTCCAAATAAAATCATATTCACAGATAATGAGGATTAGGACTTCTACATATTTGGGGGACACATAATTTGACTCATAGCAGATGTTAAGGTCTTATCAATGGTTCTCGTTAAAACTCTGGTCAAGTTGTTATGAGTTTACACTTTGAGAATTCCTCTCTGCCATAATCATTAAGTAAAAATAAGTTTTTTTTTAAAAAAAAAATAAGAGTAAAATGACATAGCCGTAGCCAGAAACAGGAAGTTATCTCTCTGGAGCACAAGAGAAACTATGTAGGTGAAACGGTGAGATGAGGGACTAGGAGCTGACCCACTGCCATCGCAGTAGGAGAAAACCGGAAATCTCAAGGCATGATTTCAACAGCAGATGAAATAGAGCTGAAGGGATCATGTTTTGGATTGTGGTGTTCATGGTATTACTGTAAATAAAGCATTTAGTGTAATAGCAGATAAAGGGATTAAATTTATTTAAATTAATGTTGAATATAGTTTTATGAGATAATAAAAATAATAGATTAAATTACAGTAGAGAATTCAAATTATATATACGAAATCAGAAGGAGGAAGTCTAATATGCATGTTTTGGTAATTTAGAGGAAACTAAGATGGGGCCAGCACTATCTTAATAGCAGATAAAAATCATCTTAAAGAAAGGCATAGTCCTTCAGATTGAAATTGTACAATGACTAGAAGGAAGCATTTTTAAAAATTCAAATTTAATATTCCCCTGAAATCATGCCCTTCTTCTTGTTTCTCTTACACACATACAGGAGTCAGTCCTTATTAACAATCGTTATGTTCTATAAAGTCTGACTTCTGCTTTAGAATGTACTTTCTCTTTGCACAGAGCTTCAAGGTAAGCCAAAAGTGAGTTATAAGGGTCTTCTCAATATTTTTGGGGCATTCACACAGCCCTCCATATGCACATGGTCTCCTCGATTCCCAAGAATAAAAGCCTGCTATCATGCTTGCTTTGGCAGTGCACAGATCAAAATCCTACTAGGGACATCTCATGTTCTGAATGTTCATTTCAGATTTTGGCGCTGCCTCGGCGCTCCCTCCATGTGGTTCAGGTCACACTCTTTAGATTTGGGGGAGAAGTGGGCTCAGAAATGTTGGGTATATGTGACAGCACCTAAAATGTTATGGAAGCAGGATAAGTCCCTGAGCATGAAGCAAAGGAGACATGAAAAGGAAGGAATATCCAGTTAGTATCTGAAGGTGGAACAAAAATCATTTAGTTAGTTCTAGCCACACAATCTGGCTATACCCCGATTGAATAGTTATGACTCAGGAAACAGAACCCAAAGGAATTAATAGGCAAGTAAAATGGCATCCCGGAATCTGTGACAACTCATAGTGATTGAATTTTAAGAATTAAAAAACTTAGACGTGTCCAAATCAACTATTCCGAATCCCTCTGTGGTGTTAATGACATCCTGATTAAAAAACAAACAAAAAAATCTTTCAGTATAACCACCTCAAAATTGTCCTTTTTTGTTTCTGCATAATTTTAATTCATAGAATCTTTTCTTTTATGAAAATATTTCTAACTAAAACTTTCTGCACTTAAACGTTGAAGTAAATTTGTTCTCATCTATCAAAACACATCTATATCTAAATATAACCTAAATATTTATATCTATAATTTTTTAAAAGTCAACTTGAAACAAAGCAAACAAAACAAAACAGTTTCTCTTAAAGCTAAGCATGAGGTTCAGCCAGTTTACGATGTCGTTTGATTGGAAAATTTAACCTATTTGCATTTAAAGTAAATATCAATAGGTTAAAAACTTATTGACATTTTGTTAATTGTTTTCTGCATGTTTTGTTGTTTTATTCGTTTCTTCCTTTTTTGCTGCCTTCTGTAATTTGATGATTTTTTCTGTAGTATTTTACTTGAATTCTTTCTATCTTTTGTGTATCCATTATAAGTTTTTGTGTGTGATTACCTTGAGCTTACATGAATCATATTATAGTTGTAAAAGTTCATTTTAAGCTGAAAACAACTTGACTTGCTTACAAAATCTCTACCCTTTTATTTGTTCTCACATGTTATCGATGTAACAATTTACATATTTTTATATTGTACAGCCATTACTTATTCTATAGTTATTCCTAATATTTTTATCTTTTATCTTGAGGTAAAAGTGATTTGTACACTACTATTGTAGTTTTAGACTATTCTTTGTGTATATATTTACCTTAACCAGTGAGTTTTATACTTTCCTGTGCTTTCATATTGTTAGCATCCTTTGGATCTGACTTGAAGAATTCCCTTCAACATTTCTTATAAGGCAGATCTACTGATAAATATCCTCAGCATTTGTTGATCTGGGAAAGTTTTTACCTCTCCTTCATTTCCGTAGGATGGCTTATCATGATGTAGCATTCTTGGTTGCAATGTTCTGGATGTTTAATTTTGTTTTTTTCTTTCAGAAGGAGATTCCTTCGTTTTTGGTACAACAGCAATCAGTGCATATAGCTCTATTGCAGTAGAGTACTTAGAAACACTCGATTGTACATTTCTCTATTCAGTTGTGAGCTCTAGATTTCCAGAAAATGTAACGACTTATCTTAGGATGCCCATGTATATAGCAAATCAACAAATACATATTCAATAATCCATCAAATAAGCACTCACAATGTTGCTAAATCAATGATTTGATCCCTAAAAGACCTAGGAAAAATGTAGTTAAAAATTTTTAATGTTGGCTGGGTCATAGTGGCTCATGCCTGTCATCCCATTGCTTTGAGAAGGCAAGGTGGGAGGATTGCTCAAAGCTAGGTGTTTGAGACCAGCTTACGCAATATAATGAAATCCTATCTCTAAAATAAATAAATAGCTTAAATTAAGTTTAAAAAATTAGCCGAGCATTATGCTGTACGCCTGTAGTCCTGGCTACTCCGGAACCTGAGGCTGGAGGACTGCTTGAACCCAGAAGTTCAAGGTTACAGTGAGCTATGATATCACCCTTGTACTCCAGTCTGGGCAGTACTATAGGACTCTGTCTGTAAATCTTTTTACATTACATTTTATTGTATTTTCTGTGATAATTTAAATTTATACCATAAGGCTAAAAGTATGTCTAAAGAGAAAAATCAGAGCAACTGTAATTACTGCATTTCAAGTTTCAGATAAATTATATCACATTCTAAGCAAAAAATTTGAAGCGATAGAAAAACCAAAAATTTTAAGAAGTTATGTATCCTGCCATATAATTATTTAAGCTAATTTTGCTTCCTATGTTTAAAAATATCTAGTTTTCTTGGAATACAGACTATATAATTATATCCTTTTGTTTTTTCTGAATTAAAGACTTTGTATTATGTATAAAGATTCCAGCTATCACTAGTACACTGTCATTACTAGTCAAAGTAGAAAATAATAAGTACTGGTAATAGAAGCACTCACTAGATTGCCAAAGTCCTTTTGTGTTCAGGTAGAAAATATAGGTTTGAATTTTGAGATGAAGCATTGCTAGGTATCAGACAATGTTTTAAAAATTTAATGACTGGAAAGAATCTGAAGTTACGTGAAAACTTACATATAAACTTTCTCTACATGGTTATGAGAGTCTAAAAAAATTAAAATAAGGATTATAAGTACATATGCACACACACACAGATACTTAAAGGAATTGTCTGTTTATAAGGTTTATATCTCTAAATAAGATAAATAATTGATGCTGTCTCAACTTCTGAATTTTTATAACACACTTAAACTTATTTTAAACTTGAATAATGCAAGAAATTAATGAGATCCATATTCGCAGAGTATTATCATTGGCTAATATGGGAAGAAAAGGTAATAGAGATAGAAGTGGGCAATGACAAAGGTTTTATTAGAATCTCCACACCCGACAACAAATACAAACATTTATTAAGTGCTGTCTTCTTGATTTGTACTCTTAGACATCAGGAATAAGTATATGAAAAAGCAAAATGTGCTTTCCTCATAATCTCTGACCTTTGGAATTTTGATTTTATCAACTTGATTTCTAAACTGATTTTTTTTATTATTACATGAGCACAAAGACACCAAAAACAGCTTCTGCCCCCATCTTCACTCCAATTATACATACTCCATATAAAACAATCACCACCAAATATTAATTGAAATGAGCTGAGAAATATATAAAGAAGTGAAACATTAACAATAGGTGTTTTATATTTATACCTTGTCAAATTATTCTAAAGTTACGTTTGGAAGAATAGATACATAGGAATACAAATTTAAAAAGAAAAACAACTCGTATGGCCACAGATAATTCCTTTTTTTTTTTTTTTGAGACAGAGTTTCACTGTTGTTACCCAGACTGGAGTGCAATGGCCAGTCTCAGCTCACTGCAACCTCCGCCTCTTGTGTTCAAGTGATTCCCCTGCTTCAACCTCCCAAGTATCTGGGATTTCAGGCATGTGCCACCACACCCAGCTAATTTTGTATTTTTAGTAGACATGGGGTTTTTTCATGTTGGTCAGGCTGGTATTGAACTCCCGACCTCAGGTGATCCACCCGCCTTGGCCTCCTAAAGTGCTGGGATTACAGCCATAAGCCACTGCACCCAGCCAATTCCACATTTTAATTTGTTTAATAACAGGACTTATTTTGTTGGGTTAGGGGATTTTCTAGAGTTTCTGATATTTTTATAATAAGTTAATTATTTTGGGAGAAAACATATATACTGTTGAAAATATGCTTATCTTAATTTTTTTTTTTTTGGTTTTATTAGTATGATCTAATTTGAAGACAGTCTTTCTTTTACTAGTGACTTAGTACCACTATTTTGGCTCCAATATCTTGCTCTGTCTTATTTTTTAAATCTTCAAACAACCTTTCCAGAGATGGTGCATGAGAATTAGTTTCTGCAATCTTGGACATATTGTTATATTTTCACTAAAGGATTTGCAGTCTGTGATAATTGTTCTCAGTACTTTGAAGATATGTTTATACTATTTATAGTATCTGTGCTGCTTCTGAGATGTTTAATACCAATATCAAATTTTTTCTCTGTAGATATTCTGTTTATACTTCCCTGAAAATGACTGCTTTATAATCAATGATGTTCTAAAATTTCACAAGGAGGTATCTTATTCACATTCACTCGACACTCTGTAAAACCTTGAATTCTGAAGATGAATGCTGTACATTAACTCTGGGATATTTTTCTATTTTAATTTTCCTCATTGTATTATTTCTTTTGCATTTCTCAGCAATTCATTTTAGATAATGTCAGACATCCAATATTGATCATCAATATTTACCCTTTCTTGTAATTTTCATCTCCTTGATTTTTATCTCTATATTCTGAGAGATTTCCTTGATTTTATATCTTCTTTTATTGTTTTAGTTTAATTAAGCATACCCTTAATTTTCAATAAATCTTTACTGTTTTCAGATTACATTTGTTTCATTATAGTCTGTTCTTATTTTATGGTTATCTTGAAGAATTTCCTAATTTGTTTTCTTTTTCCTCCATTCTCTTGTTTAAGAGAGATTAAGCTATTAATCTGTCTAAATTTTTTTTTTCATTTCCCATTCACATTTTTGAGTACATAGTAGATTGATTGAATATAGGCAGTTTTCATTTGTTTCCTTGCCTAATTGTGGATGTATTTTCAAAACAATCTGTCCTTTGACCAGGAAGACTGGAAAAAAAAGTGAGGTATGTTGAAAAAGCCTTCAACAAAGGGTTGCAAAAAGCAGATAGGTTTTGCTACACTAGGTGTTCAGGAAATACACAAGAATGAGAGGGATGTGTAGTCACTCGCATTGTGGTTCCTTAGAGAATACTGTAATGAACTCCAAATCCATTCTAAAGATTCCTCTAAATTCATTCTTTGACCTTGTGCTTCCTGGAGTCTCACTGAAGACCTGCGAGGCTGAATGGATTCCACTTCCATTAAAGACTTTTCCGGTACCAGACAGGTTCCTCTATCTGGCTTAGGTGCTCATGGTTATGCTTATGTTATTGATAAGATGTAAAGACATGTGAAATCGCTGAAATATCATAGACAACATAACTTTTTAAATACTTGCACAGCTGTTATGAACACAATGGGCTTATCTTGTGATTTGGATCTCAGAGTTTGCATAAATAGTGAAGCCCAAACCTTCTTGATCAGATTCCAAGTACTATGCCCTTCCAATGTAACAAACTGAAAGATAAATTCCTTTAGCTAAGACAGAAATGGTCATGAGGAACATATAAATGGGCACATTTAATACGAATCAACCATGGTGCTAATAGAAAAATTAAGTGTACTTGATGTAACAACAGCTCAGGATTCTTCTGATGATCTAATTACAAGAGCTTGAGTCAGTTCATATTAAAAACAAAAATGGAAATCTTTTCCTCAAAATACACACACTGGCACACACAAACACACACACAGGAGTGAGAGTGGTAGAATCAGCCTCAGGAATAGATACCAACAGCTTGATCTTCATCAAGGCTTTCTACCCAGCATGCCTGTTTCTCTCTGAATTCCTCTACAGACAGCGGAAAGCATGTTCACAGAGAGCTTCCAGGCATGCATCCACGCAACTTCTCAAAATGAGAAAAAGGAGTTTTTCTACTACGGTTCAATTCGCATTGAGGAAGGAACACCCTGCCCCTTCTTGGAAAAAGTTTCTCAGTCAGATCAATTACTGCCTTGAGTAGAATAACACTAAGCAGATGGAGGTTCTGCTTTGAATCTCTCAGGTAGAGCAAGATAGATAGTAGAATCACCAAAGTCATTGGCAGTATAAACAGGGCTGGAATTTAAACCTAGATTTTTTTCTTGGATGGTAGATTCCAGTTCCTTAAAATCACTCATGTAGGTGCAGTCATTGTGAGGTACTCAGTATCTGTGCCTTCCTCTCCCAATTCATATGTTGAAGGCTTAACATCCAATGTGATGGTATTTGATGATGGATTCTTTGAGAAGTAATTAGGGTTAGATGAATGAGTTCATGAAGTTGGGTACTGATCCATAGGATGAGAGTCCTAATAAAAAGAGACATCAGAGAGATTGTTCTCTTCCTCTCTCCACTTTGAGAGAACACAGCGTGACAGTGGCCATTTCTAAGCCAGGAAGAGAGGCGTCTCCAGATCTGACCGTGCTGGCACCCTGATCTCAGACTTCCAGCCTCCAGAAATGTAAGAAAGTAAGCCTCTGTTGTTGAAGCCACACTGTCTATGGTATTTTATTATGGGGGCCAAAGCAGAGCAAGATAGTCACAAAACATTGAGAGTTAACAAGAACTTTACTTGACATTTAAACAAATTTTCCCATTTAACAAATGAGACTATAGCAAGGAACAATTATATAAATTTTCCCAAGTCACTGAAATAGATGGTTAACAGAACTGAAATTGTGTATCTAGCCCTCTGACACATTTTCTGTGTCATAGTTCAACTAGAAATATTTGTTTAATAAGTCTATACTTTCTAGAAACTGATATTTTATCCTGCATTAAATAAATTACCAATAATAACAGCTGATGTTTCATGTTGGCTATAAATTTGTACCAGACAATAATACAATTATCTAAGCTATCTCATTTAATTCTAATAATAACCCTGTGAGACACAACAAGTTTTCCCATTTCACAGATGCCTTAAGATAATTCATGAAAGATATTTATAATATTAGTGTTAAATAAAAGAGACCTTGGAGTTAAATAATCTTTTTACATAAGAAGAATATCCATTCAGGAATTGATGAGTTTTGTGACTCTCATAGTTGTTCTTTATTTTCAAAGCACCTAACATAGCCTGACGTATAGTTGGTTTCTTAAAACTTCTGTATGAAGGAAAGAATCAATGAATAAATCAATGAAGTAAATTATGAAAGCACGATACCAGCCAATTGTAGGTTTTGCTTTTGGACATAGTATGTGTTTTATTTTAGGCCACATCATCTATAAACAGAATCAAACACCACTTATGAGTAGAAAATAAATCATTCTACATTTTGATGTCAAAGTCAGCCTTACTGCAGACGCTAGCTTCCAGTGTGACGATACACACTTTGTTTGATTAAATTTAACTTTTCTGAAACATTTCTAAGATGTGCGTGCTTGAGCTCAGCTCTAACAGCTCTTTGAACTGATAATAGCACTTTCTAATATATATATTTATATTATAATATATATCATATTTATATTTCTAATACATATATTTTTTTCCCACAATCTACATGAGAAAGAAAGATGAATCTTTTACTATCTGTTTCACAAGGGTAATATGAGGGGTAGAAAAATATAATAGTTCCCAAAACTCCCGACCCTGTTTTAATAAAAAAGATACATTTTTCATTTTTATAAAAAAGAGATAAATTGTACATAAAACAAAGTTTACCATTTTAACTTTTTTTTAGTGTCAGTTCAATGTCATTAAATACATTCACACTATTGTGCAAACATCACCACAACCCATCTCTCCAGGACTTTCTCATCTGCCCAGCTGAACTCCCTACCCACTAAATAACTCCATTCCCCACGAAGGTACTTTTTAAAAGAAACCTAATTTGTGAGCTCTGTAAACCTAAGGAAAATGAAATTACACGATAATGAAGAGAATGTCAGCTCTAAATTCAACCCATCTATATACGTTGTATAAGGAACCAACTGAAAATAAGTATTTTCCTTTTCATACTATAATTCCTATATTGGATTTACTTTATTTCCATGCTTAAAAATTTTGTGTCTGATTTTATCTGTTACAGGTAATCTGAGTAAAGAGCATTAGTACAAAAATCAAGAGCAGTTTTCAGGATACATAAGAGGAACATAGCCTATTATATAATTAAGTATCTATTACATGCCATGGTCTGGATATTTATGTCTACCCAAAACTCACATGTTGAAATTCTAACCTCCAACATAATGGTATTAAGTGAGGGCCTTTGGGAGGTGATCACAGAAAGGTAATCCTATTTTCATAGAATTAGTCCCCTATAAAAGAGGCCCACGTGGTCTTGTTTGTCACCATGTGAGGACACAACCAGAAGATGCCTTCTGTGAAACAGGAAACAGGTCCTTACCAGACACCAAATCTGCCTGCATTTTCAGCTTAGACTTCCCACCCTCCAGAACTGTATAATGTTGTTCACAAGCCACCCAGTCTATCCCATTTTGATACAGCAGCCCAAATTGACTAAGACATAATAGAAAATTAAATAAATAAAAATGTCGTATTATTCATACAGTGAAGGACACAGCGGTGTAGGAGAACTACTCTCGATAATGGGAATGTACCTGATTAGAATAGAACTTCTTGGTAATAAAAGAGAGTTCAATAAATATGGTATAGTCTTGATTCTAGTAGGGAACATCTTAAAATTATGGAGTAAAAGATCACTGGGAAATAAATTGTTTGACTCTATTAAATAATTTTCTATCATGTGCTGTAAAGCATACATATATATATATATTTAAGTACTATTAAAATATATAAAAGTTTTTGACTATTAAATAACTTTCTATCATGTATTGTAAAGCATATATATATATTTTTTCAAGTACTATTAAAATATATGAACGTTTTGGCCGGACACGGTGGCTCACGCCTGTAATCCCAGCACTTTGGGAGATCAAGGCGGGGGGATCACAAGGGCAGGAATTTGAGACCAGACTGGCCAATATGGTGAAATCTCGTCTCTACTAAAAACACAAAATTAGCCAGGCATGGTGGCGCACGCCTGTAGTCCCAGCTACTCGGGATGCTGAGGCAAAATAATAGCTTGAACCCAGGAGGCAGAGGCTGCAGTGAGCTGAGACTGAGCCACTGCACTCCAGCCAGGGTGACAGAGGGAGACTCTGTCTCAAAGAAAAAAACAAAACAAAAACAAACAAAAAAAAAAACAACGTCCAGCCAAAACTTTTATATATTTTAATAGTACTTGAATATCCCTTACGACTTTTTAAATAAATACTCCTGTTTTTAGAAATGTGGTCAGTTAACTCCATTAGCCAGTCAAGAAAATTCCCTGAACAAATCTGAAATACAAAATTTAGATTTTGTATTTCAAAGAATAAGTCATCATTTTGCATTGACTTTGCAATTACTACATACATGGAGTTGAAGTTTCTTTTTATTAATGCCTATTTCCACTTCACTAAAATGAAAAAGAAATAAATGTTGATTTTGATTTATGCAGGGTCATGACCTATTTGGGTAAATATTACTGAAATGATTGCCTTGAATTACTGAAAACCTCTGACAGCCTAGGCCCTTTTTTTCCCTCTTTCTCTCTTTTTTCTCCTGGGTTCCCCATCAAGCTCTTCTGCATTTCATTTAGGTAGTAAAAGCAGTTGAGCTGCATCATTTAGTAACTCTTATTTCACCCTCCATAAACTGCACTTTCTGCCTTCAAGGGTACAATAGCATAGCATTAGTAGTGGGCTTTTTTTTTTTAAATTTTTTTTTAGAAGATCTAAAATGTCTTAGGTTTGAAAACTAAGCAAGTTGCCTGCAAATGTATTTTCTAGTCCATTTATTACATCTGCAGTAATAAATGTCCACGTTTGGCAATTCTCAGTAATAAAAGGTTTGTATAAGTGTGTAAGACATTCAGACCAGTAAAAGGACTTTTTCACATTATGACTGACATCACTGTAAGTGGTCCAATATTAATATGGCCCAGGATTGAATCAGCTCCCTAAAAAAACTCGCAAAAGAAATAAATGTGTTTTGATTTATGAAGGTTCATATGGCCATTTTTATTAGCTTTCCAGCCTTGTGGTCAGATGTATTTTATGACAGGAACAAGCATTCACAATAACCTGCCATCTGTAACAGCAGGTTTAGCTTTTCTTTCTTTGGATACATAAACATTACACTTAATACCCAGCCCTGGCAATGTAGTTGTATCAAATATGCCTTTAGCCTGGCCCCTAAAGATAACCCATTATAACATTTGCAGGGAATATGTTCAATAAAACTGGGCTAGATTTTAGTACTTCTCTGAATTTATATTACAAAAGAAAACAATCTTTGACCTCTGCTTTTTTAAAAAAATGTTTTCTGGGCTTCAGAATAGACTCGGTTTGATTTTGTAGTAACACGAGAAGTATATTGATTTTGTCACTTAATTACTCTTTATATGAACAATAATATTCTCCTTTGTGCTTTCTTCAGCATACCACTGCTTGGTTATTTCTCATTGTCCTGGGGAACTGGCAATCTTAAATATTTATTCAGCTAAAGTATTTCAAAGTGAAGTGAATACCTAAATCTATGCACAAACACACACACATATATAGTGTGTATATATATAGTATATATATGTGTGTATATATAGTATATATATAATTAATCTGAAAATAACTAGTCAATTTGAATTATTTGGGGGAAGAAATTCTGGATATTTAAACATTTATTTTGAATACATGGAATACAATAAATCATACTGCTTGTTTTGGTATTTCTTGGAACAAAAGAATTAATGCATGGACGTATTAATTTTAACTCAGACTCTTTGTTTACCTAAGCATAAAAGGAAATTTTTTTTGTATAAAGAAGCTGCTTTTCCCATTTTGTTGAGGAAAATTTAAGAAAAGGATTCATATCTTTTTTTTTTTTTACTACCTTTCAGCTCTAGAAAATCTCTATTTTCAGGAGTCTATGAAGCTACATGGTGTATAAACTATAAAGTTATTGAGGGGATTATTTAGGAATAAATCATTTGAATAGAGTAAAATTGTAATAATTTTAATAGACAAAATAACTAAAAATATGAATTTAAAATGATGGTTTTAGGCTATTTAACTTAGATGACGATGACGGTGATTGCTAACATATCACATATGAAACATACATTTTCTAATTTAATCTAGTGTCTGAGTCCCTGGTGTAAAATTACTGAATTGGAATCAACTTCACTCTCCTCTACCATTTCACCCATTGGAATCCACTTAGGAAAAGAGAAACTCCCCTAGATATTTTTGATCTAGGGAATTTTCATATATGAGTTGGTTATGAATGTGCTGGAAGGACCAAAGGAGCAAAGGGAAAAAGGAGTTGTTACCAAACATCATGAGGCTTCCAATGTTTGGATGGAAACCCGGTGCCCACACAGACCACTAATCTGCTAGAGAGTCTAGTATAGTTGCTAGTGGAAGAGCATCTGCAATGAGCAGAAAACAGGGGGCCACTCTCCTGCTGAGACTCCACACCCCATCACTCATCACTTTCAGTTACAGACACTGGCATCACAAGTAGCAGAAAAATATTTCCCTTCTGTCTCCTTCCATTTGCCTAGCAGCCTCCCTTTGGCAAACCCCCTTAGAAAGGCAGCTCAAAGGAATGTGTGGAGACAGTTTTGTTATTGGTGTTGTGCTATTTTGTTTGCTTGTTTGTTTAGTTTGATTTTTGGTGGGTTTACAACCCCGATGAAACAGGAAACAAAAGTCGAGGGAGAATGTAAAGCCCACAGATGAGAGCCACAACTCAGAACAAGTGGTGCAGTGCCTATCACAATGTCGGAAACATGGTCAGAGCATTAAAAAAAAATCATGTTTAAATAAATAAATAAACTAAGGCTAATTGAAGGAGTGACTGGATACATAAATAAATA
Organism: Rhinopithecus bieti; assembly: GCF_001698545.2. Lineage (NCBI taxonomy): Eukaryota > Metazoa > Chordata > Mammalia > Primates > Cercopithecidae > Rhinopithecus > Rhinopithecus bieti. The sequence continues at coordinate 535,971 of NW_016815828.1, read as the reverse complement.
CTGAGGGCTGGGCATGGGGGTGGCTTGTGCTTGTAATCCCAGCTTTGTGAGCCGAGGTGGGGGGATCCCTCGAGCCCAGGAAATTGAGGCTGCAGTCAGCCGTGATTGCACTACTGCACTCCAGCCTGGGTGACAGAGGGAGACCCTGTCTGTAACTAAATTAATAAATAAAAACAAATAAAAGTGCCAAGGAAGAAATTTCTACCCCCAGTCCCAAAGATACTAAAATTAAACAGTGGAAAACAATGGATCCTATATTTATCCTGGTATAGGTGAAAAGATAAAAATTCTGAATTAACTTTTCCAGTCAGTTAACAAAATGAAAAACAGACCCATGTATAGTAGAGTGATCTTTGACACACAGCAATGCTGCCTACTAGTAAATTGAGCTTTGCATCCTAGTGTACCATATGAAGAAAAAAGCACCCCTGCCTTGGGTACAGGGCAGTCGAGAACGCCTGTGACCCTCACTTACGTACTCCTCTTGCTTAACCTCACGTAATTCCATGACTTCTGCTACCATCACTATACACTGATTCTTACCATGGATCTCAATTAACTGCCTGCTCAGTATACCTTACAGAATTTCACAGAGATACCTTCCTTAAACATCAGATCCCAATCTTTCATGTACTGCTTAAACACGATTTAAGGAGGGTAGGCCAATATTCCATATCACGTGCTAAGAAAGTTAACAATGATAACATGACTGAGAACTCTGTCCTCAAGTTCTGCCATACCTCCGTTCCTTTGCATCAGTGTTATGTTGTAAATCAGGCTGCATTGTGACGTTTTTCTCTATCTGCAGATCACGAGCCTTTGTGGGCCTGATACTCCTTTGTAGGTTGGGCACTGTAGCTGGCTTCAGTGGAGTCTTAGAGTTTACTGAATCAAGTCGCCATTGCTTTTGAGGATCTGTGAGAAAAAAAAACAGAGAATGGATATTGATATTTCTCCCTGGCAGGGTCTGCAAGTGTGAACGCCAGGTTTCGTGGCAGCTTTCGAAATGACCCAAGAAAAGATTTCCAAAATGGGTTTCATGCTTGAGCATTAAAGCTAGTGCTTATTAGATGACAATGACTGTTTACAGATATGTACTCCATTTGATACTGCTTTTGGAAAAATATTAACTAATCTATTCAAGTACTCTGCATGATGATTTGACAATCAAAATATTAAGATTCGTAAAGATCCCATGATGAAAGATTCATAATCAAGTGTTCAAAAATAATTTCATGAAGACAGTGTCCTTTTATACTTCCAAGTAATGGAAATATTTACCTTTGTATTCAGCTGTATGTTTTATTCATAAATTATGTATGTATAAATCACAACGATATTTAGTTTCATAGCTCAATGTAAACTGGAAAACTAAAACAATATTCATAAAGAAAAACTAGCACATGCACAAAAAGTTCTTATCTCCAACTATAATTCTGTAACTAAACACCATTCTTACATTAGCATGTGGCATTTAAATAGCATTGAAAGGGGGAAGCAATATAGAGAATGATGGAATTTAGAAATCAGTTTTTGCTTTGGGACATGAAAAATTGCTATTAAAGACCAGTAATAATATTAGCTTACTAGTATGCCTCTGTTTTCATTTAAGTAAATATTGTATTGACATATGGTACGCACAGAAAAACTAGTATCAATTGTACCCATGAGGCTCCATGATTTTTCACCAGATTGATACATCCATGAAGCCAGCACCTGAATTAAGAAATGGAACTTTTTCTGCATCCCCTGAGGATCACTCATGGCGTTGACTGTTTTCCATTTACTATCTACGCCACAAAGTAAACACCATCCTGATCTGTAACATAATAGATGCATTTTTTTTTTCTTCTGACGGAGTCTCACTGTGTCACCCAGGCTGAGTGCAATGGCTGGATCTCATTTCACTGTAACCTCTGCCTCCTGGGTTTAAGTGATTCTCCTGCCTCAGCGTCCTGAGTAGCTGGGACTACAGATGTGCACCACCATGCCCAGCTAAGTTTTGTATTTTTAGTAGAGATGGGGTTTCATCGTGTTGGTCAGACTGGTCTCGAACTCCTGACCTCGTGATTTGCCCGCTTCGGCCACCCAGAAGGCTGGGATTACAGGCGTGAGCCACCGTGCCCGGCCAATAGATGTGTTTTTACAATTTTTAGTTTATATAAATGGAATCACACAGTGTCTAGCTTTCTTTGTTCAGTTTGTGAAAATCATTGATACTGTTACATGTAAGTGTAGCTAGTTTGTTATTGCTGAATAGTATTCCATTTAAGAATATCCTACTATATAATCATTTCACCAATGATGAATATCAGGTTTATTTTCCTTTTTTTTTTTTTGTTTTTCTATTAAAATGTTCGAAAATTACATGTAATGTTTGCACAACTTTGTGAACATACTAAAAAATGCTTAATCGTACACTCTCAATGGGTAAACTATGGTATCTGAATATATTTAACTGTTAAAAAATAGTAGTTGTAAAGATTTTCATCCACATCCCTTGTTTCATTTAAGTGAAAGTGTATACTCAAGAATAGACTTGAAGAATGTCAGATATGTATAGGTCCAAATTGCTTTTGAAAATGTCTATGCCAACTTACCTCTGCCCCAGCTGTATAAGAACTCCACTTGTTCATATCTTCATTAATAAACCATATTTACTGACTTTTCCATTTTAGACATTCTGGTGTGTGTGTTGATGGAATTTCATTTTGGTTTTAATTTGCATTTTCAAACACAAAATTAAGATGGGTTCATATTTATTGTCATACGGTTATATTCTTTAAAGTATCTCAAGTAGAAATGATTTCAATAATTCTATATTATGTGTGATTAGTGAATTAGTATTTTTTCTTTTTTAGATACCTTTTGTTACATTAAGAAAGCTCCCTGAAATGACTGCTTTGTTAATAGCAGTATTTCTGTTAAGAAAATACAATATTTTCATTCTTCTTATGAATGTGATGAATTGCATTAGTTGCTATTCAAATGTTAAAACACCTATCCATTATGGCAATATGCTCCAATTCCTTATGTTAAATTACTGATTTTCTTTATCACTAGACTTACTAATATTTCATTCAAAATTTTAACATCTATATCCATGAGTAGGTTGGATGTACAGTTGGTTGTCATAATTGTGGTATGTTCTTTGTCGGGATTTGATATTCAGTTTAAAATTGTGACATAAAATTAGTTAGGAAATAGTTCCCTCTTTTTCTGTTGTCTGCATGAATTTGTACAAATTGGTGATACTGTTTTTTAAAATATTCAGTGGAATTCATTGACACAGTTGTTTGGACTTCAAGTTTTCATGGTAAGAGAGTTTTTAATAAGATTTAATTTCATTCACAGATAAAAATTTACTTCTATTTGTTTCTTTGTTAATTTATGTTATGTTTTTCAAGACATTTGTCCATTTCAGCTGCACTTTCAAAATATTGGTTCAAAGTTGATATTTTCTTAGTATCTGTAGTGATGCTCTGTTTTTTTGGTAATCTTTCTATCTTGGATTTGAATAATATTGGTAAGGTTTACCAATTTAATATATGTTTTTAAAAGTGTACTGGACTTGCTTTTGTTCTGTATTGTATGCTTTTATTTTCTGTTTTTTATTATATTATTTTACTGTCTGAAAGTTCTCATTTTTTAATTTATTTATTTTTATTATTATACTTTAAGTTCTAGGGTACATGTGCACAACGTGCAGGTTTGTTACGTAAGAAAGTTCTCTTTTTTACTTTGTAGCACCTTGAAATTAAATCTTAGATTATTGCTTTGAAGACTTTCTACCTTTGTGTACGAATTTCTCTCAAGAGATCTTTAAGGCTTTATTCCACTCCCCAACTCCAAAGCAATTCTTTAGCTACATTTAATGGGTTTCAATATATCATATTTTCATTGTCAGTCAGGTCAAAATATCTTGTAATTTTATTTGTGACTCTTTTAAAATTTTGTCCTGTTTATTATTTAGAAATAAGTTGCTTCATTTCCAAGCTGTTGGTGATTTTCTTTCTTTTAAAATTGATCTTTTCTCACTGAGGTCAAATAGTGTTCACTGAATGATTTCAATCCTCTGCAATTTGTTAAGACTTGCTTTATACACCAACAAATGGCCAACTGTGGAAAGCATTATGCATGCTCTTGAAAATATGGACACTAACTTTTTAAAGGTATTCTGATAATCATACAAATTAATTACATTTGGTTCTACATTTGTCAGGTTATTAATTTCATACTATTATTTCTTTCTGTTTTGTTTTTATTTTTGGTTCTTTGAGATGGAGCCTCGCTCTGTTGCCAGGCTGGAGTGCAGTGGTGCGGTCTTGGCTCACTGCAAACTTTGCCTCCCAGGTTCAAGCTATTCTCCTTCCCCAGCCTCGCTAGTAGCTGGGATTACAGACACATGCCACCATGCCTGGCTAATTTTTGTATTTTTAGTAGAGACTGGTTTCACCATGTTTGCCAGGATGGTCTCAGTCTCCTGACTTTGTGATCCGCCTGCCTTGGCCTCCCAAAGTGCTGGGATTACAGACGTGAGCCACCAGGTCCGGCCTCTTATTATTATTTCTTATTGCTTATTTTATTTACTTTATCTATGTTTCTTGTGGTCTTTTTAATAATTGTTTTATTTTTCTGTTTTCTGATATATTAAACGGGTATAAACACATTCTTTAATTATGAAATATATTATTGATTTCTTTAGCCTAGTCTTTCAGGGATGGACTATATTTTTATTATTCATATCCACATTAAATTACTCTATGCATCTGGTAGCTTAGCTTAGAACTGTTTCACATTTTTAAATGCTAGCTCACAAAGTTTATTACCTGAATCTTGTAGAGTTTATTCCAATTGACTGATATCCCATTTAATTTATTGCTTTAGAATTTTTTTTGTTATTCCTGTTTATTTTAAATAAAAATTTTGTAAATAGTATAAAGTCAGTTACAAATAATAGGAAACTATCCTTACTGCTTTAATCTGAAAGGTTAGTGATGGTGAGAGATGGGTCACAGAAACTGATAAATTTCTAGGCAGTTAATTTCTGATGATCTCCTCTCTGTTATCTTTTTGTGTCAGGTTAATTTCTCAGCTTCTTTCTGCAGACTCATATACTTAGTCACTGGCATGCTGTGGCCAAAGTATATTGCAATGAAAATGAACAAAAATGGCCCAAAGTCCTTATGACATTTCAGGTCCAGTGCTCACCACCAGCTCATGAAATTGATGTTTGTAACCTTTGGTTGAGTCTCTGTTTGGCTCCAATGGCTCCTCAGTTCATTTTTGATATAATCAGCTATGACAGGCGGCCATATTCACCAGGTACATGCAGGATTATCAGGACTATACAGAAGGGGTGTGTGATATTTCAGCATCTTGTAAGACATTGTGGAGAAGGAGTTAATGAGGACATTATATTTGCTTCTGTTAAACTTTGTTATTTAACATAGGCTTATTTTCATACTACATAAAGGGTTTAGAATCTCTCACTTTGGACTGTCGTATAACGTTTGCATTTATTTATTTCAATATTATCAAACCTATAAATTTGATACTAAAATTGTCATTAGTAGTAAAATATCATTTAATGTAATTATGCTCAACAGAAAAGATTTTACTATCCACATAAATGAGACTAAATATTAAAAACAATTAAACTCCTGGAGAAAGAGAGTAGGATGGTTACCAGAGACTGAGAAGGGTAGTGGGCGGATGTGGGGGAAGTGGGGATCGTGAATGGCTGAAAAATAATTGTTAGAACAAATAAGATCTAGTATTTGCTAGCACAACAGGATGACTATTGTCAATAATGATTTAATTGTATGTTTTAAAATAGGAGTATAATTGGATTGTTTGTGACACAAATGATAAACGCTTCAGATAGTGGATACCCCATTTACCCTGATGTGATTATTACACATTGTATGTCTATATCAAAATATCTCCTATACCCACAAATACATACACTTACTATGTGGCCACAATAATTTAAAAGTAAAAAAGTAGTGTAAGATAGATGAAAATGAATTCCCAGAATCATTTCAATACCTCCTTGAGTATGCTGCTTCTTTGAGGACACTCACTTTAGTATCTTATGTCTTGCTATTAATGTCATCCTATTAAGGAACTAGAAAAATTTATTTGATTTAGTATAAATTTTGATATATGTAATATCCACCTATTAATAATGATTAATAATATCACATATATTACTTTTTATATTCTTTTTTTGGAGCAGGAAGATTTATATGAGAAATGACTGCATTTAGAGACATCTGAAATTTCTTAGTTTTGTTCTAAATTAAACACACCTTGGACAGTCTATAACCCTACAGTATTCTAGGACAGACAGGTAGCTGCTAATCTATACATTCAGTCCATAAATCTAGACTTTGTTTATTCCTAATTTTAATCAGAAGAGCATTTCAAGGAAGATAAACAATTAACATTACTATGATAATGTTTACTGATAGAACCTGTTATGTTAAATTATCATACGTGATCATTCTTTAAAATGGATAATTTCATTTTCCTTGTACCCAATCGTAATTTCTAAGTGGCTGTCACTTGCTTCCAACTTTGGAAGATTCATCAGGTGGGTAAATTTTAATAAATATGATTAACATTTTTTCACAACTGCTTCTGATTAGGCTTATTTATATAAGCATATAAGCATCTAGGTTGAGTTTTGTGTTAAGTACAAGTATTAGACCCAAGCAAAAGAGTGTAAAATAGGCAGAGTTTATTTACAGCATTTTATCACCTTACTTTGTAGGTTCTTATGTACTTTTTAAAAATTTCTAACTTAAAAAACTCAATTCTCAATTACTTTTCTTTTCCTTGGCACTCTCTGTAAGTTAGCTTCAGGGTCAGTATAGGGTTAGACAGCATACATATAATCTTAGCTTTACTTGGAGATGATTATTTAACTATTCTAAACTCAGGTTCCACAACTATGTAACCTTGGAAAAAGTATTTCAGCTCTCTACTACCTTTTAGAAAATGGGCATTATAACAGTATAAAAAAACATAAGTTTATAATGAGAATTGAATGAGATAATGTGTATTAAGTTTTTAACATTGTTGCCTGGGATGAAATAATTATTCAACGAATGTCTATTGCTGTAATATTATGGTGAGTAAATCACCCTAACAAATAACCTTAACTATGTAGCTGCTCAAACACAAAATAAGTATTCTCTGAAATAACAGTTCCGAGTGGATGTTACAGTTTTCAAAAGGGGGCTTCACTGCTTGTGGATGATCACTAGATGCAGCAAATCAGCCTTTCTCCTTTTCTCCCCCACTATCTGAATTCTACACCTTTTCCTCCTTTGTCCTTTGATGATGAGGGTTGTGATGATGATGATGATGATGATGATGTCACCTCTTTGGAGGTATTATTATAATTGAATCTTTGGAGTTTCCTTTCCAGAATTCCATCTTCCTTGGAGCACTACTAATCTGATAATCCTGTGATTATCAGGATTGTGCTGTGTCATTTGTTTCAGTTTTCATTTTTAAAATGAAGCTCGATTATTCTGACATAAATGAGTAACAGACATGGCTCAACATCACCTGGGAAGTGCCAGCTGGAGAGACACCTAGAAGAGAAAGATGATCCCGGTCATGTGGTATTAGCAGCTCCCTATCTGCCTGGCTCTATTTTAGTTCCACTTCTCCAGGACACCTATGCAACTGTTTAGTCATTCTTCTCTTATTTTTTTAGATGATTATACTATTAGGTTGGTGCAAAAGTAATTTCGATTTTTGCCATGATTTTCCAGTTTTAATATACAACAGAGTGGAGATTTAAAGCAAATTTTAATCTGTTAATAAAACTGTCAAAAGAATAGTAACTTATTCGTTAGTTATTAATTATATATCTGAAAAACACTCAGAACCTCTGCAAGTTTTGCACTACCAAATCTGCTAAGCTACTGCACATTTACCCACAAATTTTGACTTCTCCATGTTGACAGTGGATGAGCGCATTGTACTCCTACCTCAGGCCTTTTCCACACTGGAATCCGGCCCCCTCCTGAGGGACAGATGTGCTCAGCTGCCCCGGAATCCCTTTCCTGCATGAGTCTTTGTAACATGAGATGGGAGGAGGGCTCTTTACGGCACAGAGCTCAGAGCAAGGACCCTCTTGCCTAAATTTAAGGGAGGTACTGCCTGCATAATTATATTGTTTTGTCTTTATTGAATCAGTTCCACCAGCACAGAAACTTGCTGTAATTAATTTCATCTTAACCCACAGAAAAATCAACTCTTCCTTTTCACGTAACTTCTAGGATATGTTCTTTTAATTTTTCTCCTTTCTTAGGGGCTGATCCTTCTCAGTCTCTTTAGCTGCTTGCTAGACATATTCTGGCCCATTCTTTCATTTTAATCTATGTGCGGTAGTGGTTTTTTCTGTCTTTCTGGAAAAGCCCACATAGCTCTTGATAACACGAACAAGGGATGCACATCTTCTCCATGCATGCGGCAAGTGATCACTGACTCATTGGCTAGATCCCTGCTACTCAAATATGAACCACCTCAAGACATTCTTAACTTTACCCATACCTGGATATGTTCCTCCGAAATTACACTTCGTCAGTGATGCTACTCAGCTGCTGCTAAAGATCCACAGATGATTCTAATTTACAGCAAATTCACAGGGTTGAGAGCCAGTGGATTCAATAAGAGATTTATACTTGCAGCCAGCTTTATATATGAGTGGCTAAATAAGTTATGTTCTGAAAAGACTGGTCCTTAAAAGAAAACAAACGAAAAACATTAAAACAGCAACAAAAGACCTCACTATCCTAACAATTGGCTGGCCCTCCAGATTTCTGTCCTTAGTTGAAGGGAAGCCACCCTGAAGTTTTCTCGTTCAAACAATCAGCAACAACTGCATTAATTTATTTTTTTACAAATTTACAAATTCTTGAAATAATTTGATTGGTCTAATATAGGTCAGATATTCATCTCTGTTCAATCAACCACGAGCATAAAATTGAATTCACTATATAAAACATGCTCCTGTGTGTAACTGTCTAAGAAAACATTTATAATAAGTAGGATTAATGGAAGCGTTGAACACAAAATTTTAAAGGAACTGATTTCAGGTGGTTTATTCCTTTAATGTACAGAAGAAAATGTATTTGTTTTGCTCTGTGTGGATTTTGTTTTCATATATTTAAACTTTGCATATGGTTTCACAGAAATTCGCTGATGACATTCAGTATTTTCAAGTTAAAAACTGTGGAAATAGTCCTATTTCCTTATATTAAAAGCCTATTATTCTCATTAATGAACTTAATCCACTGAAATGTATGGTCACATCAAAATAATTTATAATTCTAGAGTTTACAAATTTATACTTTTAAGTATAAGGTCAATCACAGTGTGTAGCATTAAAATCACATTTCATAAACGTTATTTCTCTTTGATCAAAGTTATACAATTACTGATTCTTTAGGGCCACATTAAATCCTAAAGGTCCAGCTATTTCAGGATTCATACAAATACATTTTAGTATAGTCTCTTTCTTATTCTCTTTCTTATGTATTATTTACACAACATAAAATTGAAGAAGTAGCAAATCAAATTCTAAATAGTCTTGTTTCAGAAGTACAATGTATACAGAATAATACTGTGTCAGCAATGTTTTCTTAGGCCATTGTTTCTTAATGAGAGAATAGAAAATATGAAAATAAATTTCAAAGAGCAGCTCTGTTTTAGAAACCATGCCATTGGCTCCCTTATTAAATGACAGCTGGAGTATTTGAAAGCTAACCAATGTTTGTTTTCAGGAATGTGAGTTGACAGGAAAAATGCATATCACAAATATGGCTTGTATGATATTTTCTCTCATACCTAGAATAAAATTGGATAAAATAAGCCACATAGAAGTTTTTATATTTCTGACAATCAACCATACTCATGTTTCTCAGACAGAAATACTATCCATTCCTTTGTCCAAAAGCAGAAAAATCTCACATTGAGATAGCTTATCCAAATTCCCTGTCACACTATTAGACTGGAATTAAAGTACTAAAACTTGAATAGAATTAGATGACCAGATGCTTAAGTGAATTGTTCTTCCTTAAGCAGCCTCATTTTAGCTCCCAACCAGTGTCTATAAATCGAAGTCATTTAAAGAAATATTTTAAATTATAATATCCCCACAGTAATCTTTAAAAACTTAATTAAGCTTTTGAAGTTGGGAAACATAAATCTAACAAGAAAGTCATGCTAATGCATTTACTATCTATATAACGTTTATTCTGTCAGGCAATATTTATATGAGAGTTAAAAGTATTTCAGGCAAAAGACAGTATATACCATACAAGTGGCAAAGAGTCACAAATATTTTAATTTTAAGATAATTTTATTACAAACAGAATTTTTAAAAATAAAGCAACACTGAAAAAAATTTCTAAATTCTTTGTATGTGAAGTCCTCATTTAAATCATTTAGTTACCATCTCTATCTGTTGGTAAATGATATTAAAGGGAAATATGTTTATAATAAAAGTTATTTGATGAGAACATCTAGAGATTTTCATTGGCTTTAAAAATATATATTTTCAGAAACAGGTAACGTGGCTACGATGAAAATTGTCCACAGGCATAATGGGCGGTTTTGGCATTTTCTGAAACCATTGCTATTTTCAAGTATAGCCATATATTCTAGACCAAAACCTTATTTCAGAAGGATACAAATATTTACAGGCAAATTTGTTGAAAATAAAAATATTGAAAAAAAGAAAATGCTCACATGATCTCAAGCAACTGTGTACAATTCAATGGGGAAAAAAGACAATGGAATGAAATATAAAGTAAAAATATAAACGAATACAAAGAGCTCTAATCTTCAATGTAGTTTATTTCACTAATAGGTCAGCAAAATGTCTTTGTTAATGAAATAAAAGATTTGTTTCATATTTTGGAGATATTTTATTGCACCACTGGGAACAATTTGCAGTGTCAGTTAAAGAGTATTTCTTGTACTTTTATGCTCAATATACAAAATGGAGATTGAACACGATTTAATATAGTCCTAAATTATAAAAATCAAACTATAATTTGAATTTCTTTTATTCTAGCAGCCCTAACAGGAGAAAATTGATTTGTGCAGCATGTGACTAAGCTGATCTCATTTCTTTGCATTTTTTCCATTCTACCAATCTATCATCTTTTAAGTGGAACATTTTATCCATTTATATTTAAGGTTAATTCGATCTGTTGAGGTTTTGTCCTTTATTAAAAACTTTTGTCTGACACAATTATTTAAAAAGACGCATCTTCACATTCTGAGGTTCTTTCTTCTGATTCATCCAGTGAATTGTTGAAGCTTTCTCATGTATTTTATAATTTCTTCAATAAATTTTTCATTTCCAGAATTTCTGTGGAAATGTGTATTTTTTTTTTCTTCTTTAAAATGTATCTGGTAAATTTCCCATCCATATTCTAAGTTGATTTTCTGTTTTTTTTTTTTTAATATTGGTTTTCAGATTTCGCTTGCATCTCATTTAACTTCCTGAAAATCAGTATTTTGAATTGTTTGTCTGGCATTTGGAAGATTCCTTTTTGGTTAGGAACTATTGCTGGAGAATTATTGTGTTCCTTTAAGGGTGTCATTTTACTTGCTTTTTCATGCTTCCTATATCTTTGCATAGATTTCTGTATATCTGGAGCAACAATCACTTCTTATTTTTTAATTTACCTTTGTTGATGGGTGTGGAATCTTTTTGTTGAAGACATGACTGTGATGTTGGTTTTGGGAGCCGTGTGGCTTTGCATCTGATTGCACTCAGTGGTGCAGAATCTGTAGGATTTCCTTGGCTATAAATAGCCTTAGTGATATCTATGGCTTCCTTGGTGTAGTAGGGTACAGTTATTGGTGGAGAGGTGTGGTGAAGTCATGCTGGGGACTGAAATGCCTGATGGATCCTGCAGGTTTCAGTGGTAGCAGTGGTGGACTAAGTATGTCTATCCTTGTGACCTGGGGCAGCATATGCTAGTACCTGTACTGACATTTCCAGGCAGGCCAGTTCTTAGGCTTTTGGGTGTCTTTCTCAGATGCTGGATGTAGAAGTGATGTATTGGGTGGGTGAGCAGGCCCTTGATTTCTTGGGCAGCTGGGGTGGTATGACTGATGGTGGTAGCTGTGGTAGTGAGATGCACTCCTGGTTCCCAAGTGCTGTGCTCTTATGTTGGGAGTGGTCGCAATGAGCCGTGTGGGCTGGCTTCCTAAGCACTATGTAGCGCTTGCAGGTAGAATCCAGATGAGGTAGTAGCATCAGGAGGTTTGTGTCTGGTGCTTGGAGAAATGTTTAGGTGCCTCAGGCAGTTGACTGGGCTGTGGAACTCCCAGGAGCCTGGATCCTACACTGTAATTTTATTTTAAACACATAACTTGAACTTTTATTGATCTAGCTGCCTACTTTTCCATGAGCATGGATCCTATGTTCAAGGTATAGTACTTATATCTCCTGAATATTTCACAGTATATGTACCTGCATGTCTTTGAGCAGTCACAAAAATATTCATTACCATCTTTTTCTACCTGGCAAACACCATTTCATTCTTTGAAACCTGTACCCAGTATTATAGTCTTCGGAGTCTCTTTTAATCTATTCAAGCAAAATCAATCTCTTCTCCATTCCTTCAATGGTATGGCTTTACTTAGTCTCTATGACACTGCAGTGTTCCAACTATGTTATAATATTTTCATATATTTGTTTTCATGATTCTAACTTCTAAAGAGTCAGTTTTTAAATTAATTTTTGAAATAGAATCCTTTCCTTAGGTACAAGAATTGTCTTATGTACTAGAAGATTATAACAACAGCATTTGAATTTTTCTTTTTCTCATATTTCCTCCACATGTTTTTTTCTTGTGGTTTACTATAATACATGGCTGTCATGTTAAATATTTTCTCAAATGTTGAGTCACTCATATTTAGGAGTGAGTCCCTAGGAATGCTGATGGGAAAGTTTGATGCATGAGTAAGATTTGTTAAACAAGTTGCTCCATAAGAGCCCCAGTCATTTTGCTCCAGAAACCTCAGTGATCACTTTAGAGGGGATTGTTTTCTTCAGGAAAGATTTCAGTTTTCAGCTTGATCACTGTGCAAGTAAATGGGTCTGAGACTTTAAACCCTCAAATTGTAATTTTTCCTTCATCTTTATATTTCAGTAAACTGCTTCACTCATCCTTTTGTTACGCCTGCAGCCTCAAAATTGAGAGCCTCCCTGGCCCAATCATGCAAAGAACAATTTTTCCATTGGTCAGTGCAGGGAGGAGTTGACTTCCCGTCTGACTGTACTTATGTGTAGGGAGGACTGGTGAGAGATGGGAGGGGATAGACTTTGGAGATACCAGAAGTGGTTTGGGTGGCAGGAGGATGAGGGATGAAATACTACGTATTGGGTAAAATGTATGCTATTTGGGTGATGGGTACACTAAAAGCCCAGACTTCACTACTCTACAATATGTCCTTGTAACACAATTGCATTTATACCCCTAAATCTATAAAAAAAATTGAAAAGGAATCAGGGGATAGAAATGCTGCATACTCAGACTTTCAACCAATATTCCCTTGTTTTAATCTCTATCACTCTACCTTCCAACTTTCCATTTTTTCAAAGGTGACTAGCACTGTGAACTCTTATGCCTTTCTAGGCATTGGATATGAAAATGTATATGTTTCTGGCATCCTTTTTTGAGGATACTGTTCAGTTTTACCCATTATATCATTACCATTTTCCAACATATTTTATTCTTAAAGTGTTTGCCCTTGTGAACATTATTTTCATTTATTAAAATATATTTAATGGTGTTTCCCAAAGGAGAGAAGATAAACACATGTGTTCACGTTGCTGTGTTTTAGCTAAAAATTATTTAATTCAAGTTCAACTAGCTTTTTGTTTTCCATTGTTTGTTTCATGGTATTGGTGGTAGTGAATATAATCATAATCTCAAAATATTTGAATTTGAGAATAGCTTGTCGTTAACTTTGTGATGAAATAATATAGTAAAACCCAGTTATTATGCTAATATGAGAAAATGGAAAAATACCCAGAGTTGTCTAACATTTATTTTCAAAAGCACATGGTTTAAACAATTAATTTAATCTTCATTTAAACCCCAAATGCAATGATATTATTTAAATAGCTTGTATTATGTGAATATTGGTATTTAATTTTGTTGCTATTCAACTCCACTCTATGAAAACTGGGAAGGTAGAGGCTACAGCTAAGGATCTTAAGGTCTGCATTGGTGTTAAGAAGAATGAAATGTATTAGTACAACATGTAGCTCATTCTTCTTTTAACATGTTTTTTCTAACCAAGTATGTTTTCCCCAGGAACAAAGTGTGCTCTTAATTGTCAAATGCATCTTTGCACCAGTTTACATTGATTCTCCTGAATGGCATGGTAGGGAGGAAATTTGTGTATCAAGGATTCTGATTCTGACATTGTCACTAAGAAATCTATCACTTCAAAAAAATTACTAATTTATTTAAAGTTGTTATTATGCAATGGAGAAAAGACAATCACTCCTTCCAGCCTTCATTGAGGAGAATGAATACAATATACTTGAACCTTAAGTTCCAAGTAAAAAAAATAAGGCTTTCTAATAACTTAGAGAAGAATGTAAAATTCTGGGAACTTACTTCAAAGGCTTAAATAAATTTCTCACAGACTTTTAAATCCTTGATGGCAATTTTTTTTTTTAGGGAAAACTAGTTACGTATCTTAGTTAAATTAAAGTAAAGCTATGGCATATGAGTTTTTTTGTAACTCCGTGAACACAAAAATGTGTGCTTTTTTGTTTGTTTGTTTTTTTGAGGAGGGAACACATGCACTGAGACTTCAGAGGACAGAGAATAAGGAAGTGAAGAGAATAGCAGGACACCTATCCTACATGCTTTGAACTCATATCCATTTCCGTCTTGCTATCTCCATAAGCACCTCCCATATACATCTCAATATTAACATGTATACAGTTGAATTCCTGTTACCACTTTCATACTAATACCCCATCTACTTAATTTATTAGTTAGTGGCAACTCCAATCCTTCATTTGCTTAGAGGGGAAAAATTTGAAATCATTCTCGATTTTAAACTTTTTCACAAACTGCATATCCAAACATTTGAACAATCTTCTTGGTTTTAGTTTTAACAGATACCCAGAATCTGACCACATTTTACCTCCTGCTTTGCTTTTGCCTATTTGCAAACTGTCTTTTACTTTCATTTGTGCAATTGCCTGCTAGCTTGTGCTGCTTCTACCTTGTCTCCTACAGCGTATTTCAAAATAGGAGCTTGTCATGATCATAAAAAAACAGAACAGAGACTATAGAGTAGATTCTTCTTTCTCTGCCCCTCCCCAGTAGTCCAATTACAAGCCCTGGAAATAACACAGAAGCATCCAAAGATTAAAAATGAAAGGTTGAAAGCTAAAGGGAATCTAATTAGGAACTCCAGGACTGGAAGAACAGCATAACTACAGGGCATCCCATGACCTTCCCTTTTTTGTCTTACACATTTTCCCAACATGGAAGGCAACCAGGGTTCAACATCTGCAGACTTCCTCCACAACTTGGCAAAAGAAGGCAGCCTAGGTGGGCTCATTTCTCCCCGGGATCAAACAGAAATCCTCCCAACAACATCAGGGAAACATTGCAGCCCTGTGGATAAGCACTCACTTCTACTGAGTTTAAAACTCCCCTTCCATGCTGAGAGATACCAGGCAGCTGGGATTTACCAGCAAGGGAGAGGCGTCCAGGGAACAAGCATCTGGCCAGAGAAGTCTCTTTGCAAGGGTCAGCTGGAAGCTCGCTTCCCCCATGGAGACATCAGAGTGACTGCTGATGGGTACGAAGTTTCTTTGGGGGTGGGAAAATGATCTAAAATTAGCTTGTGCTGATGGTTGCACAACTCTGTGAATATACAAAAATCCATTGAAGTGCCACTGTAAATGAATGAAACGTAGCGTATGTGAATTACAGCTCAAACCTGTTTTAGAACACACAATTACATATTATTAGCCTATCAAAATGGGTAAAAAACCAGTGATAACACCAAATGTTGCTGATAAAATGTGACTCATAAATTGACAGTGGGGATATAAAATGGTATAGCCACTCTGAAAACAGCTTGGCAGTTTCTTATACAATTAAACATGCCTTTAACCATATAGTCAGGCAATTGGACTCTTGGGCCTTATTCCAAAGAAATTAAAATTCGTGTTCACACACATGTCTGTGAATGAATGTTCATAGCAGCTTTACTCATATAGTCCCAAACTAGAAACCACCCAGATATGCTACAATGGGTGAAGGATTAAGCAAACTGAGGTCCATCCATATAACAGAAAATTATTCATCAATACAAAGGAACGAACTACTGATACATGTAACCACTTGGATGGATGTCAAGACAGTTATGCTGAGTAAAAAAAAATCCAGCCTGAAAAATTTACGTTCTGTAAGATTCCATGTAAACAATATTTCTGAGGTGACAAAATGATATAAATGGGAAACAAATCAGTGGTTGCTGGAGTTGGAGAGAGGGATGGGTGAGGCATAGCGAAGATTGGTGTTTTTATAAAAGGATAGTACAAGGAATCCTTGGGGTGATGAAACTGTTCTATATCTTGGTTGTGGTGCTAAATACCCAAACCCAAACACGTAATAACACTACACAGAATGACAAACAGCAATACACTCACACAAATAAGTGCGGTGAAACTAGGAAAATAGAATAAGATCTGTGATTTTATGTGAGATATTATCCTGGTCATGATATTATACTATAGTTTTGCAGGATGTTAATATTGGAAGAACTGGAAAAGGGAATTATCAGATCTCTCTGCACTGTTTACTGCAACTGCATGCTTATCTATTATTATCTCAAAACACAAAGTTTAATCTTAAAAAGTAAGTCAAACCTAAGTTATTTTTTGACTGAAAAAGCCTTAAATGGTTTCCCATTTCACTTAGAATAAACCGCCATATCCTTGTAATCACCTAATAGAGCCCTGTATGGTCTGGCTCTATCTGTGCTCATATTCTACGAATCATCTTCTTGTTTCATAGAAGTCCAACCACTTTGAGCTCCTTGCTATTGCTCAAACAGATTAAATTTGCACAGCCTGTTGCCTCTGATTTAAATGTTCTTCTTCCATATATTCACATAACTGTTTTCTAATTGAAGCCTTTAGTCAAATCTCACTATTCAATATGAGCTATGCAAAATCATAATATTTAAATTACAACCTCCCCATTCCTTGTGTATTGGGAATGCCATGGGATTCTCTTGCCACCCTCGGCCCCTTTACTCAGCCATTGCCATGGCAACCAACCATGTGCAGCTGTACATGAACAGCACTGCCTATCTGAACCTTTTCACTCTGGTGGTTGTCCACTTCCTCATGAGATGCCAGCAGATCCCAACTCAACGGCACATGTGCAAGCTTGAATGTGCAGGACATTGTATCTCATGGACCACCCCTTGCAATGTGCGACGGGAAACAGTGGGTAAGAATTCCCTTTCTCCATCCAGTATATGGACATAACTATTGAGAGGGCACCTGGCAGATAGGTTGGATTTCTTTTCTTCAAGGTCTAACCCTTGCCATTCCTTGGACACGGTTACCAAAACAAGTGACTGCGTGAAACATTTCAGCTGGTTATCCTTTTTTAGGTAAAAATGGCTAAGAAGTCCTAGATCTCTCGATCCTTATACAGACCTAATTTTTTTTCCATTTTGCTTTTCATCTTCTAATACTAGATAGGATTGACCTGGCTTTTCATTTCTACCTCTATTGGCTTTTCTCTGCTAGAATGCAAGTTCCATGAGAGTGGAGATTTTTGTTTTGTTCATCAATATATCCTAAGTATTTACAAAAGTGCCCGACATCGGCTGGGCGCGGTGGCTCATGCCTGTAATCCTAGCACTTTGGGAGGCCAAAGAGGGCAGATCACAAGGTCAGGAGTTCCAGACCAGCCTGGCCAACATGGTGAAACCCTGTCTCAAAAATACAAAAATTAGCGGGACACGGTATGTGCCTGTAGTCCCAGCTACTCGGGAGGCTGAGGCAGGAGAATTGTTTGAACCCAGGAGGCGGAGGTTACAATGAGCCGAGATTGCACCACTGTACTCCAGCCTGGATGAAAAGGCAAGACTCCATCTCCAAAAAAAAAAAAAAAAAAAAAA
>NW_016815828.1:515221-517735 GCF_001698545.2 Rhinopithecus bieti | reverse complement strand
CAAGACTCCATCTCCAAAAAAAAAAAAAAAAAAAAAAGTGCCTGACATCATATGAATTTTATTTTACTTGTATTTTTTCAACAGAGTGACTAGATTCGAGCCTCCCATTTCTAAAGGAAGAGGACAGGTTTTTGATGAACATCCTTAAAAAATCCTACATGACTATGAATAAACAGCTACACTGAGGCTACAATTAGGGGAGATGCAGAATCGGGAAGAAGTCACGCACTGATGTTCTCCTGCAGGTCTTCTCTGGCATCATTGTTAGAACACCTGGAGACAACACATTTTATACAGATATCGGCATTCTCCAAATAGATGCAGGAACACGTGGCCTCAAAGGGAGTCAGCAAAAGAAAATCATGAAAAACTGGAAGTTGGCAAAGACAAGGGCAACAGAGATAATGGGATGTAACTGAGAGATGAAATCTAGTAAACAACCAGCATAGAAGTTCAAGACGATATGAAAACGAATACGCTGCTGCTCTCATTCAGGTGAAGTACAACTTCCCGAGTTTCAGTGGCAATCTTAGAAAGTTACACCACTCTTCATTTTAAAGAAAGTGCCCACTTATTAATAGCCTCAACCAACTTAAACCACCCAAAACCTGGGAATACATAAAAAAGCTCCCTAACCAGTCAGAGAAAGATTCTATCCAAGATTATAAAATGACAGAAAATGAATGTGATTACAAAATTTTTCAACCTTTGGAAAGAAATGTTCTCACAGACCAGTGACCATCAGTGATGATAAATAGGGTATTCAAAACTCCAAAGGAAAGAAAGAGACAGGCAAGGAAGAAGAGAGAGTTGGAGAGCCAAGGCGAGAAGAGCTAACAGCATTGGCGGGGAAAACAACCAGACATACAGGAAGAAGGTTGATACCCATTTGTTAGAAGCTCATAACTGAGATAAGGAAAAATAAAAGAGGTTAAGAGAGAGGAGAAAGCAAAAAAGTTAAATGAGAGTGGTCTTCTGGTAGCCCCCAGGGAAAGTGGTATTGAAGGAGGCCACTCTTCCATTTTCCTGTCAATATCACTATTTCCCATCAATATCCAGTTCGTATTCTAAACGTGAAGAGAGATGGCTGTTGGAGGAGAACAATTTTGAGGCTGTGGAGAGTGGCCAGGAAAGGACACGCTAAGTAAATCCTCATCTCAGGAACCTGAGGGCTACTCGCATTTCTGGGAGGCTGAGGCGGGAGGCCTGCCTGCCTGCCTGCCTGCCTGCCTGGAGACTGATGCAGAGTGGAGCCTTCCCTTAGCTACTGAGACGAATGGCGACATGCTGAGTTCATTCCTTGGTTCCTTCCTGCATGCCAACCAAACCCAAACTTCTTTGTCCTTCACTGCCTTCTGTAGTTTGGCTCTAACCTGTATTTTCAAAACTAACTCCTACTCTTTTCCTAAAGTTACTTTAAGCTTTTGCCTGACAGTCAACTGACCATTCCCAGAATAAAGTCAATACTTCCCTTGTTAGTGTTGTGTTCATAGAATTCCTGTGCCAAATGAAATATTTTCCCCAATGGTCTCTATCTACTAAAATTGTAGCTTCCCCTTGAAGGCCAGGGCCAATGACGCGAAGCATCTGTCCTGAACGCTCAGCTGGAAGTGCTCTGATCATTGTCCAAGCCTCTTTCACACTCTCTTTGCCTCCTGAATATGGAACTCCTTACAGATGATTTTGTGATTATTTGGGAATGTGTCTTTTTATATTTATTATTAGCTCCTTGAAAGCAAAATTATGCAATTTACTTCTTCATACTTCTTAAAAACTTACAGTTCCTTTATTATCATCTGCCAGGTTTTCATCTTTGTAAATTTACAATTTTCTGCCTTTAAACTAGATTGTCATGTTGGGAGGAAATATTCTGGTATTATGTCATGGTACAGACGAGCATTATCAATGGATGCTAAAACTGATTGAGTGAGCAAATGATAAAGGAGATAATCATTCCACAATATCAGGATATTTCATCCCCAAACAGTAGCCTGGTAAATGGAGAAAAATGGTGAATTTACATTGATAGATACCATAGATAGATATTAATTTTAATATAAATAATTTGACATTGGTAAATACTATCATATTTCAACTATATATGCTAGTTATCCATTACTAATTTGATGATGTAGCTCACCATTTTAGTCAAATGTTTGTCACTATGCTCCACAGTGACATCAGAAAGCTTAAAATCAGAGGCGAACATTTATATCCTGAGAGACAGAAAACTGGTGTGCCTCTACACTTGCATTTTTTCATCTGTTTAGAGAAAGTACAGTGTGATGACCCCACTTAAAATTGATGGTAAAAGTAATTTTTTAAAAAACCCAGAGGTTTGTTTCTCCTAATACGTTAATTACTAAGTAGCATGTTATTATAGTTACTACCTTGGTTAGTAGAGCACCTGTAATAAGAACAGATGACCGTGTATTCAGGGTAACAGGACCTGTGACAATATTCCTCACATTTTTGTGATTGAAAATAGTGCAGACATCCTCAGAAATATATATA
>NW_016815828.1:472876-513593 GCF_001698545.2 Rhinopithecus bieti | reverse complement strand
AAAAAAAAAAAAAGGAATGAAAAAGTGAAAAACACTGCTGCTGCTGCTGATAACTTATAATGTACAAAATATAAACTTCCTTTTCTTGTGGAAAGATTATACATGCTTGTTCATTGATAATATGCTTGACTGTGGAACTTGCTTTGGTTAAAGAAATATAAATGGAGGAGATTCATTTTTACTAGAAGAGTCATCATTGGGTTCCTCTGTATTCTCCCCCTTACCTCTGGCAAGAGGTATGTATCTTAAGCTATTTCTTATAGCCAGCAATGTATCTTAAGCTATTTCTTCAGCCTATCCCCTTCATGAAGAAGTAGAAGAGTTAACTGAACTCAATCAGTAATGCATACATAACATGAATGACGCATAAATATTTGTTCTTGTAAGATGCTGAAATTTTAGAATCTTTTTACGGCTGCACAGCTTGGGTAAATTGACAGATAAAATAAGTAATACCAGGAATGAGTACTTTTATAACAAAAATTATGGTGATAGTTTTGGGGCTACATAGAAAGGGTGATGGAACTCTTAATGAATGTTAGAAAAATACCAAGCCATGTTATGTAACATGAAAATTTTGTTAAGACTGTAGCATGGTCAGGTGAACATGGTGGATGAGGCAAAACATTTTAGCCCAATTTATTCAACTTTCGAAGCATTGGTTGTGCAACATGTAGTTGAGCATTGTTGTGGGAAAGAATTTGGCCCTTTCTGTTGACCAATGCCAGCTGCAGGCCAGTTTTTGGTGCATCTCATCCATTTGCTGAACATACTTTTCAGATGTAATGGTTTCCCCTGGATTCAGGAAGCTGTAGTAGATCAGACCAGCAGCAGACCACCAAACGGTGATGACGACCTTTTTTTTTTTCATATATATATATATATATATATATATACTTTTAAGTTTATATGTGAGCTATGCAAGAAAGATAAACTTTGATTGTTATCCTACAAAAAATTCAGTTGAAGAACCTAAGTTCATGTTTCCCAGGATGACTCTTCTCCACATCTGTGGAAAAATACATTGGCTGCCAGTGCAAAAGACTGCATTGCTTTCTCTAACTCCACCACACTTTTCTCTGTTTCTCCTGCTGCTTCATTGACTTGCATTTTCTATTATTCTGCTGATTTTCCATGACTTCCATGGAAAAGCATTTCAGTGACTTGCTAACACTGTCCTCAGCTACCCTGAAGTGCACAAACTTGCTCTGCTTCATTTTTTCCCACCTATTATTTCTGAGAAAGTAAAAGATCAATAAAACCAGATTTGTGATGTTCACTGCTTTTTTAATGTGGTTTACCCTCATAATTTTTGTTGATGTACTATTACTTATGAGCTCTGTTTTATAAATTTTGTTCTATTATCTACCAAGCAATATCCCTTGTCTTTAAATATTTGTAGTGATAATGAAATCCGATAACTACATTCCAGTAAAGTCTCAAAAGAAGGAAAGTCATGGGAGATGTTACCGTGTTAATCTTGTTTAAGCGTAACAAGGAATTAGGCTATCCTCAGCTTAGATTGGATAATCCCATTAATCGATTTTTCTTAGCTCGCTCTGAGCTATTGTCCTTCCATATTAAGAAGTTCGGGAAATATGACATAATCATCTCAAGAAGTTGCAAACGAAGTAGTTTTCATTTCATCAGTAGAAGGGCTAACAATATATGTGTGTAACTTTTACAAAAAAAGTAAAGACAAATAAAAAGCAAATGTTATCTATTTCCTTACCTTTTATGGTAAGAGTTCATTATCCCAACAGATTACCCATATTTGTAAGCTATTCAATTTATTGTTATAGATATTCCTTTTATTTACATGAAATATTGTCCTGCTTAAATATGTAATTAAAACCAAAATTTTCTCTGTAATTATTTTGAATACTTTGACTATATCTACACACATATGATATGTCAATATACAATTAAATAGCATTGAAACATATTTATTTGTAATTATATAATATGTAACTATATTATATACATTACATTATATAAAATTTAATATATTAATATATTAGTGCATGTGTGAGTGTATGTATACAACAGATTAACACATTTTAAACACAAAAGAGACCTCAGAGACAGTCCATAGGTCTAATAAGTGAAATGCCACCAAGACTCTGAAGGGAATAGAAAGGATTCCTCATTTTGTCTCCGTCGCTCTGTCTGCTTGTCTCTTATTTTTGCTCTCTCTCTGCTGTTTGTCATCTATCCAGCTTACGTGCATTCTCTGTCTCTCTTTCCCACTTGTCTTTCCTTCTCTCTGTTCATTGGGGAAAGCGTGCCCAGTTAGTCTGTGTGTTCAGTTGTAACTCACATTTCTTCAGTTGTAATATGAAACAGAGTGTGATGAGCTTCCTTTAACCCTGCTTCCAATTTCCCTGAAGAGAAAATTCACCTTGTACAGTTGGAATTAGTGCACCACCCTCTTTCCAATAAACTGAAGTTAGGGGGAGGTTTACAGGGGATCAGCAAAGCTCTCGTCTGTCACCTGGGAAAGCCTTTTGTGTGCAGGTCTCAGACTGAGTGGATCCCCAAAAGCATCCAAGTCAGTTCGTCTACGTGAACTGACTTTTCTCTGCTTTGAAGTATTTTTGTGTTATGCCAACAGCTGACAACACAATTATTCTTTTGAAATTATTGCTGTCTTAAAAGTCTTTAGTTGTTCATTTTTCTATTAGTATACTAATAGTACTTCTTTCAAATTCAAATTTTCAAAAGAATTTTATGAAATTCTGGACAAAATTTCTCTTTCTTAGTATATGTTATTTTAAAACTATTTCTTTACTTCTACGTTATCCTTAAGACCTGTTTCGCAATTTGGGGAACTCTTTAATATCTTGTAGACTGTAGTTTTCTTGTACTTACCATTACTATCAACAAGAAAATAATAAGAACTTTAAAACTGTATTTGCTAAATTTTACCCTATGCCAGGCAGTGGTCTCCATGCTTTCTATGTGTTAATTAATTTAACTATTACAACATTATGAGTTGGATAAAATTATTGTCTCTTATTTAAAGAAAATTTATTTTCATACAATCTTACTGTGAATATAGGTTTCCACTGCTTTCTCAAATCTACTGAATTTATAGAATTCTGTATCAGAGGCCATATAACAAATCCTAGTATTTTCTCCAAACCAGTATAAACAAAAAGCAATGTTCAGTTTCATAGTTGAGCTGTTCAGTATTGAAGGTAATGTACTGAAAGTCCTATGGGACAAAAACTAGCATGTCTTTCTGTGTTCAAGCTTTACTACATGGCATAATATTTATACTTACAAGGATTTGAAGACTTAGAACACAATCATTTTATTTTCATTGACCACTGCTATTTTGTTGCTCTGCTATCCAAGTTATCTTTCTACTTCAAGAGATAAATGAATGTTTTCACTAGGGCCCAGGGTGGGGCAGAAGGAACAGACTGTCAGATTATTCTCTCTGGGCCAAAAATTTATTCCATCTTGTTATAAAGTTCCAGTGGTCAAATCTAACTTCTCTATCAATACAAAAGCCAATAGAGTTTGGCTTCATACAAAAAAGCCAAAATTAAAACTTCTTAAAATTAATGAAGTGTCCTAAAGGGGAAAAATCTTTTTTCTTCTCTTGTATTAAACAACTAGCTAAAACTAGTTCAGATATTAACAGACACTAAAAATAAGCATTCAAAACAGAAACTCTTTCCTCAGACCCGCAGGTTTCTTGGTTAATAGATTGTGCAATTTCAGGCCATTTTTATTCCTATATAATTTAGGTTTATTATTATGTTTAAAATGTGAGAATTTGGAAAAGTTAGTAAAATGAAAAAAATAAAGCACTCTTTGTGATGAGGTCAGGGAAGATTGTGGCATACTAAGGTAAACATTGTCAAATAACAATACTGCTCTTTGATAGATGCAGTTTTAAGCTTGAGTACAGAATTGGTGTTTTGTTCTGTTGCTTATTCAAAATAATAACAATACTAGCAGCATATTTTCAACTGAACAAGAATGACATATCCTTTCAATAGAACACAGGAGCAAAGCCCTTGCAATGATTATCTAGCATGTACCATTCATTCTATTCACTACCTACAGTTGATTAAAGGTAGCAGACTTGTGAAGTTATGGATCAACTTTATTTATCTATCGATTTATCTATGAGTAGTGATGCGAAACTTTATTCCAGAAAGACAAGTAGCCTCAGTAATTGTGGTTTGTGGCCCTGTTGATATGAATCGGTTTTTTCCCCCAATCATGTTCAGCAATCTTGTTCTTCTATAAACAGCCTACTTTTTAAAATATTCTTTGAGCTTATTAGAGCATTTTGCTCATTCCATCATCCATTAATTAGTTGAAATGTATTAATGAGTTGAAAGAGATTATATTTTGGACAGGTTTGGTGGCTCACGCCTTTAACCCCAGCCACTTTGGGAGGGCGAGGTGGGTGGATCATTTGAGGCCAGGAGTTTGAGACCAGTCTGGCCAACATGGTGAGAACCTGCCTCTACTAAAAATACAAAACAAACAAACAAAAGTTAGCCAGGCGTGGTGGCAGCTGCCTGTAATCCCAGCCGCTCAGGAGGCTGAGGCAGGAGAATCACTTGAACAGAGTAGGGGAAGGTTGCAGTGAGCTGAGATCCTGCCACTGCACTGGGCGACAGAACGAGACTCCCATCTCCAAAAATAAATAAATAAAAAGAAACAAATTTTATTTTGCTTTGTTTTATTTACGATCTCTTTGATGATCTCCAATGGCAAATAAGTGATGGAGGTTCTCTGGTAGGTGAGGCAGGACAGAAAAGCTAGTTTGCTAGTTTTTTTGCTAGTTTATATATCTGTTTACTTATGAGCTCAAATCAATTAAGAAATCCATGCTGATTGGAAAGGAGAACAGCTCTTTGAGATCTGACCAGCGCTTTCTGCATTTTCTTTGTTCCTTTTTTAATGTATGCATTTATTTTTAGTAAGGTCTTATTTTCATTGAATATAAAAGATTTATTTTACAAGTACAGTGTTGAATTTGGTAATTGAACACAATCATGCAGTTATTCCAATAACCAGAGGATCAGTACTTTCCTCGCTGTCACTCTAAAATGTCTCTTAGCTTCATTTTGCAGCTGATCTACACTCCCTACCCCTGGATTTAAGAAACTGCTGACCTACTTTCTTTTATAGACTCTTATTTTTAGAATTTCATGTGAATGCAATCACATTATACATAGTATTTTGTGTTTGTCTTTTTTCCATTAGCATAATGTTGTTTTACGTATTAATATTTCATTTATCTGTAGTTATGAATATTACATTATATTGAAAAACTCCAACAAATTCATCTTTTTTTTTTTTTGAGATGGAATCTCGCTCTTGTCGCCCAGGCAGGTGTGCAGTGGCGCGATCTCGGCTCACTACAACGTCCGCCTCCCGGGTTCAAGCGATTCTTGTTACTCAGCCTCCCAAGTAGCTGGGATTACAGGCGCCCGTGACCACGCCCAGCTGATATTTGGATTTTCAGTAGAGATGGGGTTTCCCCAGGTTGGCCAGGCTGGTCTCGAACACCCTACCTCAGGTGAACCACCCGCCTTGGCCTCCCAAAGTGCTGGGATTACAGACGTGAGCCTAAATTCATTTTTAATGAGAACATAGTTTATTTTCTCTTGGGTAAAATTTTAAAAGAGGGATCTTTGGGTCAGATAGAAAGTGTAAGACCTTGCTGTACTGTTTTGCAAAGTGGCTGTAACATTCTTCATTTGCACGTGGACTATATTACATCCCCAGGTGCTCTGCATGCTCACCAACTTCTGGTATTGCCAGTTTTTTCACCTTTAGCAGTTCTAATGGATGGAGTGTGTCATATTGAGGTTTACTTTGCCTGTCTCTGAGAACTAATGTTTAACATCTATTCATGTGCCTATTGGCAATTGTATATTTGTTATCTGGAATGTTTGTTGAAATATTTTGAACATTTTTTTTCATATAGGTTGTCTTACTATTTAACTGCAATTGTTCTTTGTATTTGCAAGATAGTAGCCTTTTATAACCTGATGTATGTTCCACATGTTTGTCTTTAGTTGGCCTTTTCCTCTTAAGTTTTGTTAACTCTGAATTTCAAAAAGAAAGGGTGGTTTTAAAATATTTATTAAACACATTTTAAACAATTTTTTTCTTTTATGGTTTATTTTAAAAAGTCTTGTTGAAGAAATTATGATCTAAACCAATGTCAGGTAAAGTTTAATGGGTTAGCTCTTCCATCTAGTTCCAGGAAACATTTTGAATTATTTTATGAGCATGTTTGTATGTATGCTGTGAGGTCAATGTTTTTTCCATGTTTATTTTTAACAGATACACAGTTGTTCCAGGAATATTTGATTAAAATACTGTATTAGCATTCTCTAGAGGGGCAGGACTAATAGGATAGATGTGTATATGAAAAGGAGCTTGAACAAGAGTATTGACTCACCTGATTACAAGGTGAAGTCCCACGATAGGCCCTCTGCAAGCTGAGGAGCAAGGAAGCTGGTTCTGGTTCCAAAACCTCAAAAGTAGGGAAGCCAAGAGTGCAGCCTTCAATCTGTGTCCAAAGGCCTGAAGCCTCTGGCAAACCACTGGCATAGGTCCAAGAGTCCAAGAGTTGAAGAATCTGGAGTCTAATGCTCGAGGGCGGGAAGCATCTAGCATGGGAGAAAGATGTAGGCCAGAAGACTAAGGCCAGTCTAATCCTCCTGTGTTCCTCTGCCTGCTTTTATCCAGTCGCAAGGGCAGCTGCTTAGATGGTGCCCACCCATGTTGAGGGTGGGTTTGCCTCTCCCAGTCCATTGACTCATATGTTAATCTCCTTTGGCAACCCCCTCACAGACAGACACACCCAGGAACAATACTTTGCATCCTTCAATCCAATCAACTTGATACTCAATATTAACTGTCACAAAGACTACCTTTTCCCATTTAATGACCTTGGCATATTTATCAAGAATCCTTTGGCCATATAAGTAGCAGCTGATTTTTGGAATTCCTATTATGTTTCATTGATCTAAAGGTTAATCTTTAAATCAATACAGTATTTTGATATCTATAAATTTATACTGTTTTAAAATAAAGTTATATAAGCGCCCTACATGTTTTCCTTGTTGACAATTATCCATTTTAACCCTTCTGCCTTTTATTTAAATTTTAAAATCAATTGTCTCTTTCTTCACAAAATATTTTCATGAATTTTGATTGATAGTACATTTAATCTTTAGATTGATTTAGGGAGGATTATTATCTGATACACTTCACAGTATTTAATATTTTTATGTTGAGTTATTACAAAGTATTCATTAAATATATTACTGAGTGTTTCACGCCAGTGTTATTAAGCACATTGATGCTATTAGAAATGGGAAATAATTTTTACACTTTACTCTTTTATTTCTAGTAGATAAATATAGGATTGAGGTTTGTATGTGTACCTTGCACCTTGTGGCCTTACAAAATTCACTTATTTCTAGACAACTTTTTTTTATTCTTTAGGATTTTCTACATGTCTGAGAATGATGACATTTCTTTTCAATTTTTTTTATTGTTTACTTGTTTTTTATTGCTTATTTTGCTTTGTTTAATCATTTTGGATAGAAAACCATTAAGGCTATTAAGCATGATACTTGCTGTAAGTTTCTGGCTGATGAGTCTGAAGAATGTGTCTTCTATTCCTACCTTATTAACAATTTTTATCATGAAAGTGACAGATTTGATCAAATACTTATTCTGCATCTATTAAAATGGTCACATTTTCTCCTTTATTTTATTAATATCCTATTTATATTCTAGATTAACATTAGCATATGAGTTACAAAGTGGTCTTTCAAACTCTTATTTCTGAAAGATTTTGTTAGAAATGTTTTAATTTATCCCTTAGATATTATAGAATTCACCAGTGAAGGCATGTTTCTTTGTGTAAAGTTTTAAAATATGAAATCAAATCTTTTAATTTACGTAGATCTGTTAATATTACCCATTTCATCTTGAGTGACTTTTGGTAGTTTGTTTCTTTCAAGGAATGTATTTCAAAGAACTTTCCTAATTTATTATCATAGTGTTGTTTCAGATACTTTCTTCTTATCCTATTTAAATATCCACAGTGCCTGTAGTGATGTCTCCTCTCTCATTACTGATATTTGTAATCCGTTTCTTCCTTTTTCTTGATCAGTTTTCCTTTAAGTTTATCTACTTCATTAATATTATCAAAGAACCACATTTTGGTTTCATTAAATTCACTATTTTTTGATGGCCAGAAAATTAAACTATAATTAGTTTTATTGATATTGATACTTTTTTCTGTTTCATTTAGGTTTTGTGTTATCTTCTTTTTCTAGTTTCCTAAGGTGGAGGCTTAGACCATTTATTTGCAACTTTTTTTTTCTATTTTAACATAGATGTTTAATGTTAAGCATTTTCATCTAAGCACTACTTAGAATTCTGAGCTAGCTGTGTGTGTGTGTGTGTGTGTGTGTGTGTGTGTGTGTGTTTTTTTGTTTGCTTGTCTTTCAGCACTTTAAAGATGGTGTTACATTTTCTTCTTGCCTCCATTTTTTTGTAAAGTCAGATTTTAATGAGATTTTTGGTGTTTATTCTCATCTGTGTTCATCTACAATCTTCTACTTGAAAACTTCTGTCTTTCATCAAATTTGACAAACTTTTGGCATATATAAGCGTTCATTTATTCTTCCTTTCTGTTATTTCCATTTATCCTGGATAAGTACATTCTATGAACTTTTTTTTCCCAGAAATTATTTTTACCAGTTAATGACCAATAAATAGGTAAAAACCACAAATTAAATCATAATAAAAATTTATATTAATATTGAATTATAGAGAAGTTTTAGAGAAATTAAAATACCTGTACATTGCTGGTGAAAGTATTTAACAATGGGGATCAGTTTGTATTGTGAGTACATTTGCACAGTCTCTATCCCAGTCTTCAATTTAGTAAAGTAAGCCTTCTGATAAGCCTAAGATTTTATTTGTGTTAAACCACAGTTTTACTCAAATGTTAACATTTTAGGGCTAGTGGTTTTGTTTGTTTGTTTCTATTTTTTGCATTTTACCTAATTTTTTTTTTTGCTAAACCAAAATCGTAAATCTGGACTCCTATATTTTATTTCTGGGAGATTTATAGTTTTAGATTTTTTATTATGTTCTACCATATTTCAAGTAAATATTTGTTTGGTTTTGGTATTAAATATAGGTCAGGTATTATTTTTTTCAGACTGTTTCCCGAATTAGATTGCTTTGCTGCCTTGTCAAAAATAATTGACCCTAAAATTCTGTATATATCTCTTGACTATGTATTTTGTGTCCCTAATCTATTCATTGATCTTTATATAGGTATCAATACCTTGATTATTTTACTTTTGAGTTAATTCTTAAATAATAAGTTGTCATACATTTTGGTCAATTTCAGATCTTAGCACATAGCAGCTGCTCTTTTGACATCCCTTCAGCCCCATAGCAGGGAGTCATGTACACATTCCAGCACCTTGCACACTATAGGAGGCAAGGTGGACAAAAAGGATCCTGCCTTCCAAATATTGGAAATACGTTTCTTATTACTGATTGCTGCTTCTGATCATCACAGTGCTGCAGAGAAAGAGGAAAGGCCATTAGATTTACATGTCTTCCTATTGTTGCCAACCCAACCTATTCTTACTAAACTTACTGATAGGGGATTTAAAGAACCAGAACCTTCATGACTCTTCCCTTTTACTTTTTTTTCTCCTTTTGTGAGCCAGACATTGAAGACTAGTTATACAGGAGAAATCAGAACATCACTCGGCTTACCCAGAGAAAGTCTTAACTTCAGAAAAGACCTGAGAAGACTTTAATTTTAATTCAGGCTAGTCCTCAGCACAGATACAGCCTACAACAATCAAAAGCACCAAAACAAAAACAAAATAAAAAAGCCCTGGGGAAGGGGAATAATGTGATGTTCATAGTTAGCACATTATTAGATTCAAATGTCTAGTTTTCAACAAAAAATCACAAGGCATAAGCAAGAAATAAGAAAGTATAAGAAAGTATGTCCCATTCAAAGACAAAAGACAAACCAACAGAAACTTCAAAAACAAAAAAGACCTTTTGTGCTACAAAAGAAGTGATATAATCAACAGTGAAAAGGCAACTTATGAGATAGGAGAAAATATGTGCAGTACATATATCTGATTGGAGGTTAATATCCAGAAAATAAAAAGAACTCCTATAACTCAAGAAACAAGCAATTGAATCAAAAAATAGGCAAAGAACATTTCTCCAAAGAAGCTGCACAAATAGTCAAAAAGCATAAAAAATATACTCAACAGCACTAAACAAATTAGGGAAATCAAAATCAAAATCACAGTGCCATATCATCTCACAGCTGTTGGCATGGCCATTATAAAAACCACTGAAAAGGACACAATGACAAAGATAGAGAAATTGGAACCCTTATAACTGTTGAAAGGAATGTAAAATAATAAAACCATTATGATAATTCTATTTTTAATAATCAAAACATCCAGCAATCGTGAGTATTTCTAAAAAATCATTGAAAATAGGATAGTGAAGAGTTATTTGCACATCCCTGTTTATTACAGCACTATTTACAATAACCAAGAGGTAGAAGTAAACTAAATGGCCATCACCAGATTAATGGATAATGAAAATATGGTGTATATCCATACAAAGCATTATTATTTAGCCATAAAAAAGAAGGAAATCCTGTCATATGTTGCAATATGGATGACCCCTGAGGACATTAAACCAGGCACAAAAAAGCAAAGACTGTATGATTCCCCTTATATGAGATACGTAAAGTGGTCAAACTCTCAGAAATGAAATGTAGAAGGGTAGTTTCCAGGTCCTGGGGGCAATGGAAAAACTAGAGTTGTTTAATAGATACACAGTTTGGGAAGATCAAAAAGTTCTAGAGGTCTGTTACACAATAATGTGCAAATAGTTAACAGTAATGTACACTTAAAAGGTTAAGATAGTAAATTTTACATTTTGACCACAATAAAAACATCAATTATGTAATTCTTCTACATTTGTTCTTTTTTTCTGAGACTGTTGACAACTACAGTGTTTTATATTTCTACATACAATTTAAATCAGCTTGTCAATTTTTCCAACAACCAACCTTGGTATTTTTATTGAAATTCACCAAATTATAGATTAATTTGGGGTTATTTAATATTTTTAAATATAGTCTTCACTCGATATTTATGATACATTTCTGCATTTATTATGTTTTCTTTAATATCTCTCAGCAATGTTTCAGAGTTTTAATGTAAGGACTTTGTATAATGTTTATTAATTTTACTCCATAACTATTTATTTCTATGCTATTATAAAACAATGCAGCTTTGCTTATTTGTGTAGCAAAAAATTGAGGTATATTGTTGTTTGTTTGTTTTTTTTTGTTTGTTTGTTTCAGTGAATTGGAGTTATTTTCCATGTCTGGCAATAAAAACCTGAGGTACATATTTCATCAAGTTTGGTTTTATCAGATATCAATCCAGCACTTTTCTTATGATTAAGTTTACCTAAGTTAACACAACACTGAACCTACCCAGGACTGATGCACATATATCTAAAGGTGGTATCATTGCGTTTATAAATTTTTGAGTTTGCAGACGACAAGACATTGCTTTCAAATTGAGATTCAACCACAGAAGGACGTAGGTACTACAAACCAGCAGAATTTATGAGACAGAATCCTTTTTCTATTTCAGCACTACCTCAGTTGCACATTTGTGACCAACGAACACTGTGTATACATATATGTGGTCAGGAAAGGGGAAAATGCCAGAGGTATTGTCAGGTTGTGAAACTGTAGCTGTGTTTAGGGATTTTCCAGAATAAAATTCATCCTCCCATCTACACTGTGATCAGTATCTCAGCTGCAGATCTTCAGCTTCTCAAAGTACCCCAGTATGTGGCAGGCATTTGCCTTAGTCAGCCTACATGCATGCCCAGTAAACTGATCCCAAGACACTCACCTTCATAAATGAAGAATTTCTGGATCTGAAAATCAGTTCTCCTATGCCTCCTTTCATGTTTTACTCTTCAACAGTCCTATAGATAAATAAGATGTTTCAGTGTGTCCTTATTGTGATTAGTATTAGTAAGAAAAAAAAATCTTTATTATTTTATATCTAACTGGAAACTATTGATATGGTTTGGCTGCGTCCCTATCCAAATCTCATCTTGAATTGTATTAATAGTTTCCATAATCCCCACGTGTCCTGGGAGAGACCAAGTAGAGATAATCGAATCATGGAGGCTTTTTCCCCCATCCTGTTCTTGTGATACTGAGTTAGTTCTCATGATACCTGATGTTTTGAAAAGGGACTTCCCCCTTCGCTGCACACTCATTCTTCTCATTTCTGCTGCCATGTGAAGAAGGACACATTTACTTCTTCCACCACGATTCTAAGTTTCCTGAGGCCTCCCCAGCCCTGTAGAACTGTGACTCAATTAAACCTCTTTTCTTCATGAATTATCCAATCTCCAGCAGTTTTTTATAGCAGCATGAGAAGAGACTAATACACCTGTCTTATTTATACTTAGTGTATTTTTTAACAGCAAGGTCTTCTTTTGTTATTTGAATAAGTAGAGAAGCATAAATGA
The DNA here is from genome assembly GCF_001698545.2 of Rhinopithecus bieti. NCBI lineage: Eukaryota > Metazoa > Chordata > Mammalia > Primates > Cercopithecidae > Rhinopithecus > Rhinopithecus bieti. The sequence continues at coordinate 500,966 of NW_016815828.1, read as the reverse complement.
AGAGAGTTGAGAATATAATATATCCAAAAATTCAGTTGTGTTAAATTTTTTTAAGTTCCCAAAAGCCGTTCAGTTATTAGTACTTTTGCCATGTTATTCTCTGTATTCTACATACATTACTTTTTATGATACTCACAAAATTCTATAAACATTTAACTTTGGTTTTATGGATAGTGAAACTGAGGAACAAGGATTAAAGAAGGTTCTTAATATTCCACAGCTAGAAATGGTCAAATCCAGGATTCATGCTTAGACCACTGACATCAGAACAGGTGCTACAAGAGGAAAGGATCTACTGATGGTTCACTGTGCCAGAGGTTATTGCTTCTCTTTTCCTAATTTATCCTTTTGGCCATGATTAGAGACACAGTACATATAACTATCAAAATTAGGTCTACATTGATCTCTTATAGGTAAGAATATTTTATTTATATCTTTAAATTCTAAATTTATGAAATATTCTTATCTTTAAAGAAATAGTTTTTTAATATATTATCAATATCTCGGTTCAAATGTGATATTCAGAATAAAATTGTCCAATAGTTTGTGATATTCCTCAGTTATTTGTAAAGCATTATCAATATTCAGTGATAGTGTTACATATTATTTATCTGATATGTCAATTTTTTCATAGTTTTGTTCAAAACCTTCATTTATGGCAAGATATTAATGTCTGCAAATGTGGAGAAGCTAAGACTGTATTCACCCTCTCAGAGAAATCAGAAAGTTGACTCAAAATATTTGCTTAGGTTACAGTAGTGGGACTAATAGAACGCAGGAATTCTCCAAATCTAGGACTTTTCTATACCTAGCAGAGTATTTTATAAAATGAAAGCTGCATTGTTGACAAGTTCCAGGCAGCAAACATTACCAGACACTGTTCAAGGTAAAAAGCATCGATAACATTGATTTGCCATAATAAATTCAGGTCAGCAAATGTTAAAAAAATAATGTGACTGAATTAACCAATGTTACTGTGACTCACAAAGATTCTGACATTACATTTCTTTTTGAATAAAGGGTACAATTTGGAATGCAGCCTTCTCTCTACATATGCAACACACATTTTCATCAATTTAATGGCATTGTGGAATTGGTTTGATTTTGTCAGTGCATTCAGGGACCTGTCTTCTGCACAGTAGAAAACCCATTTACTTTCTCCTCTGAAGCATTTATTTAATGCCAGGCAATCATTGTACCTCGGTTTTGAGGTCTTTCTCAAGAGTATGCTCCATTATTGATATATTTAGTCACTGGAGAGGAGTATCTTGAAAGGAGTATAAATCAAAAATACATACACACAAATATTTCAAAAGTTTGAATTCTTTGTTCTCTAGTTTAAAAAATTTTAATCTACTAACATGCTGTCATCAACTATATCAAAGACAGATCGAAACAGGCTTGGAAAAGTCTTCAGCATGCAAATAAAATGCAACGTTGAATATGTAAAAAAAAAAAAAAAGTTTATTTTTCATATTTTTAACATAGAGAAGCAACTCTCATTTTGCAGGTGGTTATAAAATGGGGTCCTTAGAAGATATATGATTCCATTCAACCTCAAAAGTAATTTAAAATGAGGCCTGTGATATCCATGTATTTGATTATTTGAACAAAAATATTCTTATGCTGAATTGAATGGATAATGAACAGTAACGATAAGCTTTTAAAAGGTGAGTACTTTAATGGTTAAATACTTTATTATCCTAACAAAATAGTAGAGTTTTGCTTCTTATTTAACTCATCTGATATTTGGAATTTGTTTTTCCTCCTAAAATCCAATTATTTTACCATTTATATCTTTTGATAGCCAAATTAATATTTTTTTTCTATTTTTTTTTATTTTTAAGAGATCTTTTGTTGTATTTTCCCAGCACTAACTTGGAGATGAGCTAAACAGCCATATGATAATATTAATACAATTGTTGTTTCCACTACAATTTAATATTTTACTTATAATTTAATACTTAATGCAGTTTTGTATAATATAGCACAATACTTTGATGCTGTCTATATAATTCATTTGAATGAGCTCTCAAACTAGACAGTTTATGTATCAGTCACAATGCTTTCTAAAAGATAGCAGATACCTTGGCTAACTAAACAGCAAAAGAGATTTTCTGAAGATATCAGTTAGCTCACAAAAGCAATAGAAAGCTAGAAAATTGTGCTGGAAACTCAGGAAGAAAGAAAGAGAAGGAAGGAACAAAGGGGGAGGCAAGGAAAGCAGGGAGAAAGAAAGAAAGACAGCTAGACTCGATCACAGACAGTGTCTGAAACAGCCAGAGTCGTGAGCTGAGTACAGACTCTACTTAAACTATTGTTGACAACAGCAATGAGCTTGCAACACGGAAGATGACACTGTGGATAATTACTTGCTATGCTTATCTTTGCATCCCCTCTCGAAATTCAAAGTTCTTGAAAGGACGTTCAAGTTTTGAAGACCACATCACGATTGAATGTCTAAGCTACCAGCACACCGATATGCACACAATCAGGAATTGCCTTGAATCAGGACAGATATTCGTATGATTGACAACATTTTGAAAAGAGAAAGGAAACCATAGCTTATATTTAAAAAATATTTTCAATGACTCTGTAAATATGTCTTTACATGTAGATACTGTCCACCATTTTCCAAAATACCAAATTATGTTTCCCAGTGTCACTACATTTAACAATACGTGATTGTGTGGAAAAGAGTTAATAATCAAAAGTTTTAATGTTCAACACATAAAAGCAACTATTATATGTTGGCTTGGGGCATAAGAGTTTGCTATGGTCATATAATGTGTAAGTATGAAGCTAGGGTTTGTTTGTTTGAGATGGAGTCTAGCTCTGTTGCCCAGGGTGGTGTGCATTGTGGTGCAACCTTGGCTCATGGCTGCCTCCACCTCCTAGGTTCAAGCAATTCTCCTGCCTCAGCCTCCTGAGTAGCTGGGATTAGAGGTGCCCATGACCACACCCAGCTACTTTTGTATTTTAGTAGAGACGGAGTTTCACTGTGTTGGCCAGGCTGGTCTTGAACTCCTGACCTCGTGATCCACCTGCCTCAGCCTCCCAAAGTGCTGAGATTACAAGCGTGAGCCACTGCACCCAGCTAAAGCTAGTTATATATAGTTAATGTCACAATGTACGTTAAACTCCAAAAAAGTGGCAAATCGAATAAATATAAAGTGAATTCAGCCCAAAACATCCATTGATCCATCATCCATTGCTACATATCAAATTTTCATTACACTTGAAGGTCTTTGTTTTAGACTCTGTGTTTGCCTGTGATATAACCTTATGTAAACTACCTTATAATTCTTACAGCTGTAGAACAAAGCTCATTATGTGGTGAGTACGGATTTTCTTCTTTTTTTCAGGTATATGATACCTGTTCTTGTCTATTGAAAATTTTATTGATTGTGGAATTATTTAGTAGTGGGGCATCTCCAGGCCTTTTGTGAGAAAACTGTATGAGAAATGAAAACCCTGGGTTATGCTGGTTGTGTGGGGTTAGACTGGCATACAATTAAGACACGTTAAAGCATGAGGATGCTGCATAATCTAGAAATAGTAAGAGTGGCTGGCTATAAACAGGTAAGCCATGTAATTTTCTTTTGATTAACAACACAGTAGAGGAAAATAAGGAATGAATCTTAAATTCAATCTAGGAGAAGTAAAAGAAAGCCCTGCTTAACTCAAGATACAGCACACACAGATTTTGTAACTCCAGGAATTTATTCGGTTTGTAAAATTATAATTTTCTGAAGTTAAAATAATTGCATAATTTTCTGAATAACAGTTTTAAACATGGAAACTCAAGAGGAGCTACTTCTCATCATAATAATGCATATACTATTTGCCACAAAACATGATTTCGTGACGGAGTCCAATAAAATTATAAAATTCTAAGCTATTCCTAATAGCTAAGCTAACACTCAGCATTACTCAGAGATGTGTCATGTCATTGCTTTGTTGTCTATTATATCTAGTTATATGTAGCTTCTATAGAGAAATTTCTGCTGTATGTTCCTCCCTTCCGTGGTGTAATTAGTTCTGTGTTTTAAACTTATACTATGTGATGCTCACTGATGAGGTCGCTGTCGCAAAGCAAGACCATTTTCTTTTGAGATTTTGATTTTGTCCTGGTCCTTATCACTATCGAGTATTTTCACTGAAAAGTCATGATTGGGATTGAAACTACAGGAAACTGAAAATCTGAGATTAAAAGCATAACTCTCAGCTTAAAACTTTTACATGTGAAAGTAGTTCTGGAAAAAAGATGACATGGAAATGTGCAATGGGCTGGGAAGAGAGACTAGATGATTGAAAGGCCTTTTATATTAAAATTTCCATTTAGGGCACAAATTTCTAACATGGGTGCCTAAACAGCAAAATTCAGAGCAACATGGTATAGTGAGTATATCAATATGTAAAACGAGCAGTGGGTGTTGTTTTGAAAAGTCATGAGTTTTAATTTGAAAGCCTACGTGTTCATAATAAAATAAATATACATTGAATCCGCTTGTCTCCTAAAGTCTATACACATATATATGTGTGTGTTCATGTATAAACTCCCCAAACTTGTCATAACTCTTGTCTAAAACACTTGTGATTATTGTAGCTGGTGGGGTTACTTATGGTACTGCTGTTTTCATTTTTTTTTAAATTTCCCCTACCATCAATATTCAGGAGCCAATGCAGCCCCTCAGTAGTTATTATTATTATTTTGGGTGTGCCTGAACTCCTCAGTAATTAAAATGTTGCATTTTCCAATATTATTGTCATGCGCGTCCGTGTGAAGAGACCACCAAACAGGTTTTGTGTGAGCAACATGGCTGTTTATTTCACCTGGGTGCAGGTGGGCTGAGTCCCGAAAGAGAGTCAGCGAAGGGAGATAAGGGTGGGGCCGTTTTATAGGATTTGGGTAGGTAAATGAAAACTACAGTCAAAGGGGGGTTGTTCTCTGGCAGGCAGGAGTAGGGGTTACAAGGTGCTCAGTGGGGAAGCTTTTTGAGCCAGGANTTGACAACAGCAATGAGCTTGCAACACGGAAGATGACACTGTGGATAATTACTTGCTATGCTTATCTTTGCATCCCCTCTCGAAATTCAAAGTTCTTGAAAGGACGTTCAAGTTTTGAAGACCACATCACGATTGAATGTCTAAGCTACCAGCACACCGATATGCACACAATCAGGAATTGCCTTGAATCAGGACAGATATTCGTATGATTGACAACATTTTGAAAAGAGAAAGGAAACCATAGCTTATATTTAAAAAATATTTTCAATGACTCTGTAAATATGTCTTTACATGTAGATACTGTCCACCATTTTCCAAAAATACCAAATTATGTTTCCCAGTGTCACTACATTTAACAATACGTGATTGTGTGGAAAAGAGTTAATAATCAAAAGTTTTAATGTTCAACACATAAAAGCAACTATTATATGTTGGCTTGGGGCATAAGAGTTTGCTATGGTCATATAATGTGTAAGTATGAAGCTAGGGTTTGTTTGTTTGAGATGGAGTCTAGCTCTGTTGCCCAGGGTGGTGTGCATTGTGGTGCAACCTTGGCTCATGGCTGCCTCCACCTCCTAGGTTCAAGCAATTCTCCTGCCTCAGCCTCCTGAGTAGCTGGGATTAGAGGTGCCCATGACCACACCCAGCTACTTTTTGTATTTTTAGTAGAGACGGAGTTTCACTGTGTTGGCCAGGCTGGTCTTGAACTCCTGACCTCGTGATCCACCTGCCTCAGCCTCCCAAAGTGCTGAGATTACAAGCGTGAGCCACTGCACCCAGCTAAAGCTAGTTATATATAGTTAATGTCACAATGTACGTTAAACTCCAAAAAAGTGGCAAATCGAATAAATATAAAGTGAATTCAGCCCAAAACATCCATTGATCCATCATCCATTGCTACATATCAAATTTTCATTACACTTGAAGGTCTTTGTTTTAGACTCTGTGTTTGCCTGTGATATAACCTTATGTAAACTACCTTATAATTCTTACAGCTGTAGAACAAAGCTCATTATGTGGTGAGTACGGATTTTCTTCTTTTTTTCAGGTATATGATACCTGTTCTTGTCTATTGAAAAATTTTTATTGATTGTGGAATTATTTAGTAGTGGGGGCATCTCCAGGCCTTTTGTGAGAAAAACTGTATGAGAAATGAAAACCCTGGGTTATGCTGGTTGTGTGGGGTTAGACTGGCATACAATTAAGACACGTTAAAGCATGAGGATGCTGCATAATCTAGAAATAGTAAGAGTGGCTGGCTATAAACAGGTAAGCCATGTAATTTTCTTTTGATTAACAACACAGTAGAGGAAAATAAGGAATGAATCTTAAATTCAATCTAGGAGAAGTAAAAGAAAGCCCTGCTTAACTCAAGATACAGCACACACAGATTTTGTAACTCCAGGAATTTATTCGGTTTGTAAAATTATAATTTTCTGAAGTTAAAATAATTGCATAATTTTCTGAATAACAGTTTTAAACATGGAAACTCAAGAGGAGCTACTTCTCATCATAATAATGCATATACTATTTGCCACAAAACATGATTTCGTGACGGAGTCCAATAAAATTATAAAATTCTAAGCTATTCCTAATAGCTAAGCTAACACTCAGCATTACTCAGAGATGTGTCATGTCATTGCTTTGTTGTCTATTATATCTAGTTATATGTAGCTTCTATAGAGAAATTTCTGCTGTATGTTCCTCCCTTCCGTGGTGTAATTAGTTCTGTGTTTTTAAACTTATACTATGTGATGCTCACTGATGAGGTCGCTGTCGCAAAGCAAGACCATTTTCTTTTTGAGATTTTGATTTTTGTCCTGGTCCTTATCACTATCGAGTATTTTCACTGAAAAGTCATGATTGGGATTGAAACTACAGGAAACTGAAAATCTGAGATTAAAAAGCATAACTCTCAGCTTAAAACTTTTTACATGTGAAAGTAGTTCTGGAAAAAAGATGACATGGAAATGTGCAATGGGCTGGGAAGAGAGACTAGATGATTGAAAGGCCTTTTTATATTAAAATTTCCATTTAGGGCACAAATTTCTAACATGGGTGCCTAAACAGCAAAATTCAGAGCAACATGGTATAGTGAGTATATCAATATGTAAAACGAGCAGTGGGTGTTGTTTTGAAAAGTCATGAGTTTTTAATTTGAAAGCCTACGTGTTCATAATAAAAATAAATATACATTGAATCCGCTTGTCTCCTAAAGTCTATACACATATATATGTGTGTGTTCATGTATAAACTCCCCAAACTTGTCATAACTCTTGTCTAAAAACACTTGTGATTATTGTAGCTGGTGGGGTTACTTATGGTACTGCTGTTTTCATTTTTTTTTTAAATTTCCCCCTACCATCAATATTCAGGAGCCAATGCAGCCCCTCAGTAGTTATTATTATTATTTTGGGTGTGCCTGAACTCCTCAGTAATTAAAATGTTGCATTTTTCCAATATTATTGTCATGCGCGTCCGTGTGAAGAGACCACCAAACAGGTTTTGTGTGAGCAACATGGCTGTTTATTTCACCTGGGTGCAGGTGGGCTGAGTCCCGAAAGAGAGTCAGCGAAGGGAGATAAGGGTGGGGCCGTTTTATAGGATTTGGGTAGGTAAATGAAAACTACAGTCAAAGGGGGGTTGTTCTCTGGCAGGCAGGAGTAGGGGTTACAAGGTGCTCAGTGGGGGAGCGTTTTGAGCCAGAATGAGCCAGGAAAAGGAATTTCACAAGATAATGTCATCGCTTAAGGCAAGGACTGGCCATTTTCACTTCTTTTGCGGTGGAATGTCATCGGTTAAGGCGAGGCAGGGCATTTGCACTTCTTTTTTTTTTTTTTTTTGAGGCGGAGTCTCGCTCTGTCGCCCGGACTGGAGTGCAGTGGCCAGATCTCAGCTCACTGCAAGCTCTGCCTCCCGGGTTTACGCCATTCTCCTGCCTCAGCCTCCCGAGTAGCTGGGACTACAGGCGCCCGCCACCTCGCCCGGCTAGTTTTTGTATTTTTAGTAGAGACGGGGTTTCACCGTGTTCTTTTGTGATTCTTCAGTTACTTCAGGCCATCTGGGCGTATACGTGCAAGTCACAGGGGATGCGATGGCTTGGCTTGGGTTCAGAGGCTGGACAATTATCATCTGTTCAAATATTTTCTCTAGAACCTCTCAGACTGTGGCAGAGGATGATCCTGTTTAGGGTTCTACATTATTTTTTCACTCCTTTATCAGCCCCCATTTATCAGTTTGACGATTTACAAACATATTCTACTTTATTCTCCACAAAAATAGTTTGATGCCAAGACCAGCCAGGTCAGGGAGACCCTAACCCAGCAGAACTAGAAAAATTAAAGACACACACACAGAAATATGGAGGTGTGAAGTGGGGAATCAGGGATCTCATAGCCTTCAGAGCCGAGAGCCCTAAACAGAGATTTACCCACATATTTATTAACAGCAAACCAGTCATTAGCATTGTTTCTATAGATATTAAATTAACTAAAAGTATCCCTTAAGGGAAACGAAGGGATGGGCTGAATTAATTGCAGCAGGAACATGCCCTTGAGACACAGATTGCTGAGGCTTTTGTTTGTGGCTTAAGAACGCCTTTAAGCGGTTTTCTGCCCTGGGCGGGCCAGGTGTTCCTTGCCCTCATTCCTGTAAACCCACAACCTTCCAGCTTGGGCGTTAGGGCCATTATGGACATATCACAGTGCTGCAGAGATTTTGTTTATGGCCAGTTTGGGGGCCAGTTTATGGCCAGATTTTGGGGGCTTGCTCCCAACATGTCTCCCTTCTTTGATTTGCAAAGAGATAAAAGCAAGGACAGCTTTGTCATGGTGGGCTACTTCTCGCAGGAGTCGGGATCCGCATCTGCAGACAAACAACATAGATGAAAAGCACAATGGTCATTGAAATCACAGAGCTTCCAAGTGTTTCTATCCATGTAAATGAGTTACTCACTGCTAATTTGTCTGCAGCTCCTTTAAGCACTCCAGTTCCTGGCATTAAGGTCAGGTGTGCCTGGGATGCTTTAAATATTTGTTCTTTTAATTTTGCTATATTCTAAAACAAGTTTGTAGAGTGTTCTTCTAGATGCTTTTTTATTCCTTCCCAAATTTTGATCTTATTATGAGCATTTAGTAGTTTCCACAAATCCTTATGTTAAGCTCTTAAAGCAGGCTGTATCATTTGAGGTTGAGGTGCCACTACACCGCCATGGTTCCATATAATGGGAACCTTTGTCATGCCTCTTACCATTTCTATCATCTGACCATTTTGTTCAGGTCATCTGAACATAGTGTTGCCGTGGCACGCAGACTGAGAGGTGCAATTCAAGCTAAAAATCCCTTATGGGACCAATTAATTATGATTCCATAGGAATCGTTGTGCAGCACCTCTGCCTGTTCTGCAAAGCAATCTTCCTAAACAAGTACATTCATTTTTTCTGACTGGGTCCAATCCTGTTTACAGATAGGTTTTTGAGGGCGGTATGCCTCAGTTATAGGAGCAGATTTATTACAATAAATACTGAGATCAGAAAGCATGTGTCACTGTCACAGTGATTGCATCCACACATTATCATTAGCCCTTATTGAAGGAATACTCACGGCAGTGGTGATCACCGCTATCATAGCTACCATTAAACTGTTCATTGTGACTGGCTGTCCCGCTTTCCTCAGGTTTATGGCCAGTTTTGGGGCCAGTTTATGGCCAGATTTGGGGGGGCACCCCCAACAGTTTGAGGTGGTATTTTCTACTTTCATAATATGTAAAATTTTTGCTGGTGAAGGAATTTTGTGATTACATGTGTGTGAACATGACAGGGCTAGCAATAGATTGGAGATAGAGAATTTGTACATTTTTACCATTCTCTTAAATTGTATCTGAAAGTTCCGTTTCCTTTTCGTGTGTATAGTGTGTGCCTCTGTCAAAGTTTCTCTCTTCTAATTTCACAATAGTGTAACATTTCAGTCTGTAATTTTCTGTGATTACCCATTGATTTATATGAAATGATGTGGGTGAACAGTATCAATAAAATAACTGAAATTAATACATGGTTTCAAAGTTTTCTCCCATGGATATAGATAGACATTAAAGTATGAATCATTTAGGTATTTTTTCATTGTTATCATTTTATTTGGGCTTCCAGTTTCCCCTATCCATTCTTGGAATGAAACATGATGATAATTATTTTGAAATACAGGTGTGCAAGTATGGACAGAAAGTACCTTTGAAAATAATGTATCAGAATTAATTCACTGAAAGAATTAGGGAATTTGAATTAAAGTGTAGCTTGCTGCCAACACGGTAGTCTTGGGGCAAATGAGAAATGGGATAAAAGACCCAGTTATAATCCTTTTGCTACCAGAAGCTTACTGGATATTTATGGATACTTATTCTAAACATGCAAAGTTTCATGTTCTTCATCAGTCAAAACAGATTATAAAATGTTTGCATTTGTAGGTATATTTTAACACTTGTAGGGCCCATTAAAAAATGAAATGCATAATTATATCACCAAAATATTCTTCATTGTATCTAGAAAGACTAGAAGATTGATAATTTCTTCCAAAGAAAAATTATAGGTGTTATTTTCCTCTGTATTAAATGCCGTGACTTGTGACACCAAAGGAATGTATTGACATAATTAATAATTTTCACCATTATTCTCTATGGAATAGTATCTATTGCATGTACTGATTACTTCTAGTCAAGTATAGTAGTCAAAAAAATATACTTACCATGTGAAGGCAGCACAAAAATTGAATCACATAAAATGGTCAACTGAAGCTAGAGAAGCCAGAAGAGGGAACAAAAATTAAGAAGTAACAAAGAACAAGCTCACCAAAGAGAAGACAGCTGCAAGTATGGTAGATATAAGTCCAAGGATATAAATAAGTATTCTAAATTTAAATATTAGGTAAGGGATAGTTATGTTTGTATCAATAACAATGTAAAAACCAATCCAACATACAGGATTTCTAATGACCATGTAAAATATGTTTGGCTTTTCAGGCATAGGACTCTGATTATTAATTATTTAAGTTACATAATCAAACATAATTATACTTATACAACACTTATGTAGTAATCCTCATTAGAGAACTTTGGAAAACCAGACTGATAGATGGATTTGCATTTTTGTGGTGGGTTATATGGCTGGATTACGTTACTCAGGATCATCTTGAAACAAGTTTTCATTAGATATTAAGATTTCCTGTCGGGCATGGTGGCTCACGCCTGTAATCCCAGCACTTTGGGAGGCCAAGGTGGGCAGATCACTTGAGGTGGGGAGTTTGAGACCAGCCTGGCCAACATGGTGAAACCTCATCTCTACTAAAAATACAAAAATTAGTCAGGCATGGTGTGGTGCATGTCTGTAATCCTAGCTACTCAGGAGGCTGAGGCACAAGAATTGCTTGAACTCGAAAGGCAGAGGTCACCATGAGTTGAGATCATGCCACTGCACTCCAGCCTGGGTGACAGAGCGAGACTCCATCTCAAAAAAAAAAAAAAAAAAAAAAAAAATTCCAATTTTCTTCACTATTTCCCTTATTTTAAAGATAGTATGACATAAAAAATTATCTTCTAACGTCATCCTTAATCATTTTCCCTGCATACAATACTTCTTTGGCTGTTTATCTAAATGTTGCCTTTACATAAAGCCAAATATCCAATGCATTTCTGTCCCCAAGTATAAAGAGGCATTCATCTCCCTCTATTTCTCGTCTATCTCATGCTAGTAGAATTTATGTTGGTATAATTTGAGAATATTAAATCATAATACTATCTTTTAAACATATTGTAATTTTCCACAATGTGGTACATATGATTAAAGAAAATTTAAGAAAATACAGAACACAGGAGGATGGAAAGTCAATTTATGAGCTTGTGTTTTTTTATTGTATACATTTATGGGTACAAGTGTAATTTTGTTATATACAGTGGTGAATTCCAAGCTATTGGGATATCCATCACCTGAATAATGTACATTTTACCCATTAGTTAATTTTCATCCCTCACCCCTGCACCCTCCTCCCACCACCTCACCCTCCTGAGTCTCCACTATCATCCTACACTCAACATCCATGTATACACATTATTTAGCTCTCATTTGTAAGCAAGAATGCAGGGTATTTGTCCTTCTGTGTCTGAGTTGCTTCACTTGAGATAATTGCATAAACCTTTAGGAGATACCAAACTGCAGACAAGTCATGACTCAGGTATTAATTCTGCATTTTCACCTGTTGTCTATGGGCAGTTAAAAGAACAAAGATGATTTCTAGGCTGTCTGGTGTGACTGAGTCTCCCTGCCCCAAGGTCTCTGGGTGGGAGAAGAGAGTCTCAGGCCCAGAGGCTAAATAAAGTGTCTCTCCTGGCCACTTATTTTGGCATAAGTTCCCTATTGATCTCTTACGGTGGAGCCAGACTCTCCTGAGTTGTCCAAGGGCGGACTGTGCTTACCTGGGCCGCATGCCGTTGCTGAGTTGTACTTAGACTCTCTCAATCTGAGTGTCCTCCTTCTGTTAGGTGGAAGAGGTAAGATACTCTGCCATTGTGCTGTTTCTTCTGTCTTGGGATCCTAACCAATTTGTACTTTTCTCACTGCCTTTCAGAGTTCTCCTTAATGCCTCCTGCATCATTTCCAAGGGTTATACCCATGGTGAGCAGCATGAGTATGGTGGAAGAGATCTCATGTAGGATTAAAGTCCATCATTTCTTTGTTTCTTTTGTTCTTCTTAAAAAAAGGAAAAAAAATCTCCATTTTTTTTGTATAGTACATAATTTATATGTGTTTGTGTGTGTGTGTGTGTGTGTGCACATGCATCCACATTTCTAAGAGAGTGGCCTAAATTTTTTTTACTCAAGCTGTTTTCAATAATTTTAGATCTTCATATGTTGGTGAAATGCTATGTGGACCATAAGGCTTATGGCATTTTACCTTTCTGTGAATGAAAACTTTTAACAAAATAAATTACTCCCTTTACCTGCTCAACACTTTAATTTTGAGAATCACTTTTTAAAAAATTACTGTGAGTTCAATTTCCATCAGTTTGTTATCCATGTGATTTGGACATATTGCTCAATCTTTTGCTGCTTCATTTTATAACACAATGAGCCCAGGCTTTGGAAGCAGTGTCACACGGGTAACAATGCTGATGTCTTTTCATACTGATTGTGTAATTTTGCAAAATGTGCTTTATCTCTCTTCATATCTACCTGTCATACTTAAAGTAAGAATTGTAATAGCATCTATCACATTGTTTTGATGAGTTAGTATGTGAAATTACCTATTACATGGTGAGCTTTTTATATGTTACTGATTGCTAATAAAACATGATTACTTTTACTTTTCAGGGGGTTTTGCTTTATTTTAGTCAGCATTTATGATAATCTAATAATTATGATTTTTGTTTACTATATTTTATTTGTTAAGTTATTTATATAAACTTACACAAGAATTCAAGTAGATACTACTTAAAGAGCAGGTTACATTTTATTTCTAATCAGCTCTGATTTAATTTGTTCCTAGTGTTGTTTAGAATTTGTAATCTACTCATTCTTAATTTCCTTCTTTATTCTTTAATTAATTCAACAATAAAATCTTTGGCCTCTAAATTTAATAGATCCAAGCTCTGTGAATATTTGAAAAAAAGATATATCTACTCTGGTGCTTAATTGAAATCTAACATAAACAAGAAAATGACCTTCAGTGGGGAGTTGAAGGGAAAAAAACACATTTCATGTTGTAATGCAGATAACTGAGTACTAAATATGTGATAGGCATTGTGCTAACCCAGTCACATATATTAATTTATGTATTCTCCAGAAAACTTTGGTAGTACATAATGTCACTACTAATATGTTGAGCACTTACTCTCTTTTACCTTCTGTAAACTCCCAAAGAAGCTTGTGTAAAGCCCATTTTTCACATTAATAGTAATTATTTGCTTTCGTGATTTTGCCCCATTCATTTATGAACTTCTCAAGAGCAGGATCCCATTTTTATTTTTCTATCCTGGGCACATAGCACACTGCCTAGCACAGGTTTTGTTACATGAGTAAATTAACCAATTGTCTGCCTTTTAAAAATTAAGTCGTCTATCAGCAGCCTTCCTAGTGAGAATTCTTCACAGAGACTATATGTGCTATTCTATAGACTCGAAGCATTATTGGTGAGATTTAGCTTAAAAGGAGAGTCAAGTTGTATTTTAAAATCATAAACACTGGGCTGGGCTGCTAATTGTTGAGTGTTAATTCACTTAATTGTGATAGAAGCATAAGTGATTAATATAGTTGCTTTTTTGCATTCACTATCAAGGAATAGTTACATGTTGAAAAAAGTGGGGAGAAAGTATGGACTTGACTACAGGAAGAACTGAATTGTAATCATCACTCTACTGTTTTATAACCATGTGACATAAGCTTTGGCAGGCTACTTAAAGGCTCTGAGAATGAATGTTAAATTAATATGATGTTATCTTGGATCTTCCATGTGTGTTTGGAAGAAGGGGTTGCTCAGCACCATGCTCACTTGGAAAAAGATGGGCTCATTAGGACTTCTTCACTTTTTCTTTATTATAACTTTGTGTGCATTTGGGAATGAATATATGTGTGTGGGGCTTGGTGTGACTTTCTCTCTTGGGGAAAGAATGAGGGATGATGTAAGATTTGCCTGAGAATATAAGGAGAATTCACAGCAGTGACACTGTATATAAGTCAACTTCATGCTTTGTACAGATGCCAAGTCTCCTATTCTCTTCCCTCTAGATTAAGTTGTACCTTTGAGATTCTGTCTTCTGACATCAGAATTGCATGAAAGTTTAAGAAGCTAATTTGTCATTAGTTCTTATTTTAGTTTTCTAGATATGTAGAAAACTTGAGAAAGTAGTATCAAATTCAGCCAGACTGACATTTTTCACAATTTTTAGTGACATAAAAGAGCATATATGAACAATACATTTGATTATTTTCAATAACATTTCCTTATGTCTTTACCTTCCAAATGTCTTTGGCACATGTTTAATTACAGATACCACAAATGTCTCCAAAAAAGATGTGTTTCTGAAGCACAGAACTTGATGAACATGTAGTTTAGAAATTAGTATAAATTTGTGCTTAAATTTGAGGTAAGGAGTCCTCCTATTATTAACAAGCTTTGTTCAAATGTATACAATAGTGTGTTCTTTAAGAAATGATACATCTTCACATTTTCAAGTGTTTCGGTTGTTCTTGAATTATCGTTTTGGGAAAATTATTTGTTTTATCCAAAGTTGTATTTGCTGTTTCAAAAGCTCTCTATTTCACATGAAAATTATGACTTTTGTGATGTATGAAAACTTGTAAAGCTGTCATTCTGAAAAATATAATGATCATGAGAAGCTTGATGTTAAATACATACATTTGGGGAAGATTAACAATTTGTTGTGTTCTGTATATAATAAATCAGTTTATAGGTTTAAATGCAAATCATATTTCGTTTGCATTCACAAATAAAGCTAGAAAGCTAAAATTACTTTTATAAATTCTACAGTGGAATCATTTGCTGATTAATAAATATTAGTAAGCCCATTTCTAACGTTAGATTTAGCATAGTTTATGTAGGAGAAAACATTTTAAGCCATTTTATTAGCAATGCACATTTAAAAAGATCCCACTGGGTACTTTTCTTTATACTCCCATCTAAGTAATTGAAGTGCTTACAGAACATAGAAGGATATTCTCATATAGCTCTGGATTGATACAACTACAAATGCAAACTCAATAATTTACTTGGGCAAACTATCCTCTGAAAAACAGAAAAATTCATTTTCCAAATTGAATATGATAAAACTGTGGAACATGTGTAAACAATAAATTTGGTTCCGAATACAAGGTCACAAGGAATGCGGTGATATCCTTCTCTTCTGTCCAGGATTTTTTTTCACAGCAAGATAGGAAGAAGAAATGGCCAGGGTATTGGCAACATGAGAGCCCTTGGCAACAGCTCCATTGGAACGATAAAGTGGCAATTTCTGTGATTCGTCCATGTGTCTTCAGCAATCACATGGGCATACCTGACAAAGGAGTCCTTGTGCAATGCAAGATTCTGTCCATGTCTTCACATTTCTACATCCTGCTCAGTTAGCGGAGATTGGCTGAGGCCACTTGAATGGAGAAAGTAACACAACAGGGACAAAGAAGGAAATGTGGAGACAACCACAAGCTCTGGGTGGCACTGTGTCATCTGCTAAGAAGCTCTTAGGTTTTCCTTAGGCTGCAGCATATCACAGAAACCTAATGATAGTGGCTCAGCTGAAAGAGAATTGATCTTTCCCATGAAGCAAATTGTCAACCCAGCAGTCTGAGATGTCCTTACCATATCAAGATCTATCGATAGTTTTGCTTTTCGATAATTTTCTTGTGACTTTTATAATCTGTCTCAAGATGGTTTTGTATCTTCAGGTGAAAAGGTAAAATGTATAAATAAATAAAACTTAAGTTTTTTGGAAGCTCTTCTAGAGTCTTGTTACCTTTTAGCTGTGGGAACTGACAGTTCCAGGTGCAGGTGATTCTGGAAGTATTTTATATGAGGGACAGTGCCACCTAAAGCAAAACTTGGATTCAATTAATAAGAAAAGAGAATGCAACCACCACTGTCTGACTCAATCATATCAGAAGGCTGGAAGGCTGATGGCTCTCATTAATCAGAAGTCAGGTCAGTCTAATCATATGCAATGAATTTGCATCTGTCTATATCCTAGACCACTGTATACTGAGGAAGTAAAATATCCTTTATTAACCACATTGGAGATGGAGACTTTTGATGTAATTATGGTAAAATATAATCTTACTATAGTAGAAAAAAGTCTCAACATTAACTGGTATTATATTTTTAGTAAAATAAAATGGTAATAAAATGACTTTTCTACATTAGGCAATTTAAAATATAATGGCCGGGCACGGTGGCTCAAGCCTGTAATCCCAGCACTCTTGGGAGGCCGAGACGGGCGGATCATCAGAGGTCGAGGAGATCGAGACCGATCCGTGGCGAACCATCCGGTTGAAAACCGCCGTCTCTACCTGAAAAATACAAAAAGCTAGCCCGGCGGCGTGCGGTGGGTGGCGCCTGGAGTCCCAGCTGACTTGGGAGGCTGGAGGCAGGGAGAAGATGGTCGTAAACCCGGGAGCGGGCTTGCAGTGAGCTGAGATCTGGCCGACTGCAACTGCAGTCAGGGCGACAGGAGCGAGACTGCCGCACTCAAGAAATAGAAGTAAATGAAATGGAAATAATAAATAATAGAAATATATCAATGGATGTAGAGATGACTGATAGAAAGAGAGGCCGCATGTCATTAAAGAGTTCCAAAGAATATGATGCATTTAGGGACGTTCATAATTTCCTGAGGTTTGAGAGAATTGCAATCTTACCTGTTTTCTTTCTTCCAATGATATAATATCAGTAGAATATGATTCACCCTACATTCAATGTCTGAATGTATAAAGATGTCCTTTCACATTTAACACAGCTGTGACAGCTGTCTGGCAATTGTGAGAAATAATGATGTAGAAGACTTTGAAAACTGGCTTGGGCATCAACCAAAGTCATTTGTCATCTCAAGATTTCATTCCTGCTAAAATGTCCATGAAAATTATAGGAATCAATTTATTTTGCTTAGAGTAATATATAGAAATAATTTCCTAGTTAGAAAAAAATATAAAATTATTGAAAATGTGTCAGAAAAATATATTAAGAAAACTGACAAAATTCACTTGTTTAATAAAACTGTTTGACAAAGTTCACTTGATTGAGAATACTATCAGTTATGCAATATAGTGACCACTATAAAGTATCTTAATCTCTGAAAAAATGTGTTAGCATGTAATGTGTATGTTTAGATATTATATGCAAACAGTGCTAGGCACACTTTTTGCTATTCTTCTGTGTGAAAACTAGGCTATACTCCAACAGCCTTACTTCCAGGCACCAATGGTCGGTAAGCTATTCAAGATTTCCAGTTACAGACAGGTAATTTGGAAGTCAACAAGGAGGGCACTTGCTCATTAATACTGCCAACTGTAGTGTAGAAATAACCAAGGAAGCAAAAGAGTTTTTGTACACATAAATATCCAAAAGGCTCCCCCTCCATGTCCCTTGTGGAGACCCTCTTCCAATTTCAGTTAAGGAAGTGAGTACAATATAAACATGTTTATATGAATGACTTCACAGACCTTAGCACCTTGTTATTATAAACTAGGCCACATCCACTTCTATAGTCTCTTTCAGCCCCTTTACACAGCATGAATACAATGGGAATTCATTTACTATAAGTAGAGAAAAATAAAAAAATGGATATACACACAAGCCTATTCAGTAGTAATATATGTCACTTGTTACTTTGTGCTTTAGTGTATAATACATCCCTTAGAGCTAGTTGGTTTTCTAAATAATTATTGACTCCATTGGAGTTATATATACTGAAAATAAACTTTTTTTCTGAGATGTTCCTACTTCTGCTTGCCTGAGAAGCTCTGTGATATCCTGTTCATTGTCCTCAGTGCTCCAGTTCTTCCTGTGATTTTAAGTAATCATCCCCAGTTTACCACTTTTTTTTTTGTTATTAAATAACAATATTTAATATTGTGACATGACTATGTGGATATATTTTTCTAATGCAGCATACATGTACCTTTTAAAAGTGCACTTTATACAGCTTTCTGGAGAAAAATTAAGTTCTCTCATTCACTTTCACACTTTTGATATGTAAAAGAGAAAATGCATTCAAATGTATTGTTCTATAAAGCATCATTTCTTAAATTAGAAAAAAGTTTTTAGAGAAATGATTTCTTAAATTGCTTACATATACTGTTTTATATGAAGTAATAGCTAAAATTTAGTTCAGCAGCTTATGTACAAACACATGGGAAGAAGATTTTAATCCAAGTTTGACAATACTGAAGAAAAAAATAGAGGCTGTGAGTTAGCCCAGTTGGCCACAGCAAAACAGTATAGCCTCAGTAGCTTAAACAACAGACATTTACAGTGCATCCTTTTGGAGCCTGGGAAGTTCTGTTCACAGGGAGGGCTCTTTCCTGGCTTGCAGACAGCCTCCTTCTTGCTATGTTCTCACATGACTGACAGCAAGAGCACTCCGGCCTCTTTCTGTTCTTACAAGGACAGTAATCCTATCATGGGAGCCCCATTTTGTAGCCTCTTTTAAACCTAACTACCTCCCAAAGGAGGCAACACCATGCAACCATACCTAACAGGCTGGTGGTTAGGGCTTCAACATATGCATTTGAGAGGAACACAGCTATTCAGTTTGTAACAGGCTGTTCACATATTTCTAAGTCAATCTACCACTTTACTTCTTCAGGCACTCTGCATCAGTAACATTGATTATTTAACTTTCCCCCTTCAGAGAGATAATTCGAGTCTTCTTTCCCACCTTTGTCCGTAGTCTGTTCATAATTTTATACCCCACAATTATATATAATCTCTCATGCGATACCCATCACAGTCTTAGAAGGAATATAGGTCACTGTGTCTTGCAGACTTTAATATGACCCTCATGACAGCTGCCTCCCTGTGCTCAAACTATTGAATGATTCTCTCTTCTCCAGTGTGGGTAGAACCTGTGACTTGCCTCTCGTCACTAGAATACGGCAGAGGTGATGATGAGATGCCACTCCCATGATTAGAATACATTATGTAAGACTCTCTTGCTAGCAGACTCATTCTCTCTTCCTGGATGGCTTTGAAGGAGCAAGCTGCCATGAACCTGACAACCACATGGAAGTAAATTCTTTCAGTAACCTGAAGGCGCTTGGAGGGGAATCCTTCCCCAGCTGAGCTTCTCCCTGAATCACAGCCCTGCCACCCCTTGGATGCAGCCTAGTGAGAGCCCAGCTAAGCAGTGCCCGGATTCCTGACTCGTGGAAACTGCTAGATGATAAATGTACATTTCTTTAAGATGCTAAATTTGGTTATTAGTTACACTGCAATTGAAAACTAATACATGCATAGTTCATTATACCCATTTTCAGTAGACGAGACTATCACCAAACAGCAGTCAGACCCTAGAAAAGGATGGCTAAGTTGATAGAGAGGAAAAGTAAAAATGATTTACATCTTCATCTAACTCTAGAGTAAAACATTTTGTATGTCACCATCACCTTTCTCCTTTAAATTGAATTTCTTCTAAGTAACAGAGAAGGCTGCTGTTTCTGAATAGTATATGCTTTAATTCTCTGTGGTGGGCAGTAACTGTCTTATACTTATAGCAACATAGATGTGTTTTCTGAGAAGAAGCCATAGAAACACTATTCCTACCTCCAGGACAAGGCATGACAGAGAAAAACCCAGCATACCCCAGGTGGCTCCTCAGTGCTGGCATCATGTATGTGGGGGACCCCCCATGATGGGATTAGCTGGTAGCTAGTAAGCACTCCCTCTTTCCCTCCTTAACCCTTCTTCCTCCGCCTCTACCCATAATCATGCCCACTTCTCAAGAGAGTGCAGATGCCCAGTAATAATAATATTGCATAAATATTTGACAGTACAAATGTATTTAGAAAGCACAGTAATCCAGGAAATGTTTATAAACTTAAGATCAGAGTTTCATATTTGACCTCCTACGGAGGAGGGGAGACCACTCACCGGACAGCTTCCTGCCATAAATGAAAAGACAGTCATACTGCAGTTTCGAGATTTCTGTGTTATTTGACATTTCTTAGAAAAATAGAAAAGAGTCTACATGCAGGAAGGAGAATCTGGCACTTATTTTCCAACAAAATATAATGCAGCAAACGGGTCTCTAATACTGATATATGTAGAAAGTTTTAATATATGACGTTCTTGAGAAGTCAAAAAACATTGTGTTTTTTTTTAAATTCTTTACTATCTCTTCTGAGTGAGGCTGTAAGACAGGATGTAGTGAGGGAAATTCTTCAGCTCCTGATTCTCTACACATCAGGCAGGAACTCTAGAGAGAAGGGCATTTCAAAAAGCAATAGCTCTAGTAATTCAAGATATTTTACAAGCTATTGCATAATTATGTCTTCAAATATTTATAAAGAACAGAATCCTTGCTACAAAACAGATGGCGGAGATGATTGATGACCATTTACTTCACTGCTGAGGACTAAACAACAATCTCTTGCTGTCGATAGTCACTGTCCATTATCAATCACACACACACACACACTCGCACACAAGCTTATCAACTAAGCTGCAAATAAGTCTAGAAAAGAAAGCAAAGGCAAGAGAAAAGGTGGTTCTACTTGCTTCTTCCCTGCCAAGTCCACATACTCTTTGAAAATCCGTTGTAGTACATCAAAGATGGCTGGTGCAGTAGGAAGTTAATCTGCATCTCTTTGGTTCATGTTGTGGAAGGCTGTGGTTTATTCCAGCAAAAATGTTACATCTTGCTGTTATTCCTGCTTTCCTAATCATCTGCCCAGGAATCTGTGCTGCATAATAACTTTATGCAAAAATCAAGACATATGGTGCAGAAAACTAATTACTGTATCAATATTTCACTTTGTTGTCAGTGATGGAATCTTTGTGGCAGTTCTACAACTATAGCTTAGTAGCAATGCCAGCATGTGAAATACTGTCAGCAGTGATATGCCCAATTGACAGGGCTTCAACCTATTGCCATGTTTTAGGGAATTGTGTTTCTGTTGTATTTATGAAGTAGTCTAACCTCTAGAGGGGTGCTAGCTGACCTCTTAAACAGTCATTCTTCATCATGATCAAGCCTAATTAGGAGCCATATGCTCCCATGGTTTACACACCATGGATACACAACTTAATATAAAACCTACTAAAAATACAGGCTGTAAATGAAAACTATTGTTTAACGATGCATAGATATGCCTATAACTCAAGAAAAAGCTGTTGGCATGATTAGAGGGACAGTTGAGATATAGCATATGTGGAAAGTGGACGGTGATGATGGTAAGCCGTAATCATTTACTGGGGACTTACTATAATCTGGATAATTTTCTAATATTTTCTACAAAGATTATCTCATTAAATGTCTAAGTAATCTACAAGATAAGCATTATTATAAGCATCTATTTAACAGGTGAAGAGACTAAGGTTTATATGTCTTTCCCCAAATCTACTGAATTGCAAAGGTGGGATTTAAATAGTTTTTCTGAAACTAGAATTGATGTCATTAAGCAATGATATACCACCTTCATCTCTACTGAGGATACATTTTGTAGCAGTATGCCACATCTCATCAAATTATCAAACTGAAAAACCTTTTTGCAGTTTATCCAATTGAAAAAATGCATAATTAAAAGAATAATTATAATGCACATAAATTTTGATCAAATTCCTTTTTTGGACATTTAAAAAATATAAATGTGTGTAAATCCTTGTGCATGGTCATAGTAAGAGGCTGGAGACAACCTAGAATTCTATCAGTATTTTAGCAGGTAAATAATTATGATAAATTAGTATAATAAAATAACAGACATTCAGAAGATTAAGGTAAATTTATTCTGACAAGGTGAGGTTGCTATATTATAACTCAAAAATCAAGTTGTAAAACAAAGTTTATTTTATGTGCTTATAGATAGATGCAAAAATGCTGAATAAATAAGATGTTTGGATTAGAACTCTGGGTATAGGAGTCAGAATGGGAAGGAGATGGATTTTCTTTTTTTTTTTTTTTTTTTTTTGAGACGGAGTCTCGCTCTGTCACCCAACCTGGAGTGGAGTGGCCGGATCTCAGCTCACTGCAAGCTCCATCTCCCAGGTTCATGCCATTCTCCTGCCTCAGCCTCCCGAGTAGCTGGGACTACAGGCGCCCGCCACCTCGCCCGGCTAGTTTTTTGTATTTTTTAGTAGAGACGGGGTTTCACCGTATTAGCCAGGATGGTCTCGATCTCCTGACCTAGTGATCCGCCCGTCTCGGCCTCCCAAAGTGCT
Source organism: Rhinopithecus bieti (assembly GCF_001698545.2). Classification (NCBI taxonomy): domain Eukaryota; kingdom Metazoa; phylum Chordata; class Mammalia; order Primates; family Cercopithecidae; genus Rhinopithecus; species Rhinopithecus bieti. Next base: position 478,036 of record NW_016815828.1, on the reverse strand, counting down.
GGGATTACAGGCTTGAGCCACTGTGCCCGGCCTGGAGATGGATTTTCATACCTACTCTGTGTTTGAGTTTCTTTCGCAAGCAAAAGCCAACATAATGAAAATAAAGCACATGTGGTAATAGGTACATGTACAGAAAGGGTAGCATGGCAGATGTCGGGTCCATTCACAGTGAATTATTTTCGCAAGTGTAGACTATACTTCCTCATCTTGAAACTGTGACGTAGAAGCAAAAATGGCAGGAGAGCAGACGGTATCATGTAAGAAGACAGGACATCAGGGAAATAGTTGATGCTAGTGGTTATAGGACAGCAACCTAGCAAGCTAGCTAGGTTGAGGCCTACCAACCAACCACTGTTTCGTGAAAGAATTTATTCATTAATTTTCTGTAACTCTCAGGGCTCTCACCTCTATTTTATTTCAAGGACTGACATGCTTCATACTTATATCAAGTGCAGAAAAATGAAGGAAATTGTCTAACACGTGACACCACCGGATAGTGGCTGAGATGGCAGTAAACTGCTGGGTTTCAGATTTCAAATCTGTTTTTTTCTTGCACTGTATTGGGAGAATGCTTCACTTCCCTGAGTAGGAAGAGAGAATGGGGAGGGAGACACCAAAGAACACACTGCAAACAGAAATAAAGCTATGTGCCAGGCATGATGCTATGGCCCAAGTTCTCCGTGGAATTTTCTAGGCATAAAACTGCTTTCAACAGAAAATACAACCCCGGCTAAAGGTGCTCCAGGCTTTTACTCATGCTTGGTTCACTTTGATGGCGCGTGAATAAAATGTGCTAATAAGTTTCTGAGTGCACAGAGGCCATCTGCCACAATGACAGGTTTCAGCATTTACTGTTTGAAATTTTCTCAGGCCTCAGCTCAGTGTCATACCCGGAAGGGAGCTTTCGGGAAGGGCCACATGCTTTGACTTTTATAATAAGCTTTCCACCCCGGATTGACAAGCTGCCTTTTGTGAATTTTAGGAGATCTGTAAGAGGGAAATTATGCGTTAGAAAACAAGAGCTGACTAAAATTGCCCCGTAGCGAAAACTGACTCTGCCTTTTCTCCCATAATCTTCAGCCAAACTGAAAAAGGAAGACTTATCACCTGCAGGTGTGTCCACACAGACACAAGCACACGCCATCCTTTTGACTTTTTAAAGGCGGGAAAGAAATAGAAAACCAACATTTCAGGGGATGTCTAACCTGGAAATTAAAATGCCGGAAAATCATGACCTGTCTACATGCTGACTTTCCCTTGGTCAAAAATACCTCCTGACACTTTTCAGCTTCTATAACTTTTCTCTTACATTCATATCGCTCCATTGATTGGGGATGTCTTTTATAAAAAACACTATTTTAGATACTGTTTTATTTTAAAATATATAAATGTATACATGTAATTTATATAGATGCTATAAATATATAGGTATATAATTTATACATAATATAATTTAACATAATTCATATATATTATATAATTTGTGTGTGTGTGTGTATAATTATAGTCCCTGTTGTGAAGTTTAACAGCCATATAACAGGTAATAATTATAATACAACACAGTAAGTTGCTAGATTCTGCACAGAATATATCATGGAACTTGAGGAATACTTGATACTGCTTGTGATCACTGGATGGAACTCAAACTGTATCCATATATAGTATTTGTAGTTACAGTAACATCAAGTCTGGAGTCAATCTTTTTGTTTCTAGTTTCTGCTATCTTCTTTCATCACAGATAAGTTACTACTCAGTTTTAGTAAATCTGGCATAACAGATACAAGATGTATGGTAATTAACTTCCCATCTATGTACAGTTGAAAGTTATTGCAAACCTGAACATTTTGCTACAACGTGCTGTTGAGGATGGCATTTATATAAATATTTTAAGAAATCTAGTAAATGAAGAATACAGAAAAAATCACTGGGATATCAGACACTTGGGCTAACAGAAAAGAAAGATAAAATTAAATACAAATTTTTAAAAGCTACTCTCCTGCTTTTGTTTCTTCCTGTATTCCTCTGTTTTATACACCTCCTGCTTTCCACGGTCCAAAGTCAGACTAATAACATTTGCACTTTTACATATATTATAGGTTACACAGGCCGGCCTGGGAATATAGGTAAAATTTGTAAAAATATTTCTTGAAGGAAGTGTGATCTAAATTCTTTTTCTTTTGAGATGGAGTCTTGCTCTGTCACCCAGGCTGGTGTGCAGTGGTGTGCTCTCGGCTCACTGCAAGCTCCGCCTCCCGAGTTCACGCCATTCTCCTGCCTCAGTCTCCCGAGTAGCTGGGACTACAGGCGCCCGGCGAGTTTTTTTTTTTTTTCTTTTTGTGTGTGTGTGTGTGTGTGTGTGTGTGTGTGTTTTTAGTAGAGGCAGGGCTTCACCGTGTTAGCCAGGATGGTCTCGATCTGCTGACCTTGTGAGCGTGATCTAAATTCTAAGCAACAGAAGGGACTTTTAAAGCAGAAACTGTTGGTCATTTGGGACTGTCTGCACTTATTTTTTTATTATTATTTTAACCATAAATCCCGTTTTGTAGGTTTTTGTTTGTTTGTGAGATGGAGTCTTGCTCTGTCGCCCAGGCTGGATTGCAGTGGCCCAATCTCAGCTAACTGCAGCTTCAACCTCCTGGGGCTCAAGGGATCCTCCCACAAGAGCCTCCTGAGTAGCTGGGACTACAGGCATGCATCACCACACGTGGCTAATTTTTTTTTTTTCTTGGAGAGATGAGGTTTTGCCATGTTGCCCAGGCTGGTCTCAAACTCCTGGGCTCAAGTGGTCTGCCTACCTCAGCATCCCAGTGTTGGGATTACATGCATGAGCCACTGCACCTGGTCCCACTTGGTAGTTTTATTATTTTTTGATACTTTGACATATTGTAGAATGAACAATACAGTACATAGAATCCTTATCCAGTTAAATTGTAATATTTCATTTTCAGATACTTCCAATTAGTTGTTTCTCCTTTCTGTCTCACAATATGGAAATATGAAACTAATTTTTGGAGGTTCTTAGGTTAAAATATTCTGATATTGTTTTACTGAAAAAAATCTCATTTGTAGTAAAATAATTGTGAATTTTAAAATATATTTTATATAATTTATCATTAATATTTAATGTCTCAATACTATGCTATTATGACTGTGAGAACCTTCCTAATATATGACTGTTTTTATTGTATTTGATAGAACTGCCAATTTTCAACTATGTGTACACCCACACATATATATGTACACATGATTAGGGAGATAACATTTTTTATTAAAATTGAATCTGGCAGTGGAAACATTCTGTTTTAATGAAATAATGATCAGAATAGCAGCCACTTCAAGTTAAATCAATATTAAATTCTTCAACAGAATCACTTCAGTAACAATTTAAAGTTGCAATCAACCTCTTTCTATGCTGGCAGAAACCCAGAGTCATCAGTTATGTCTTATCAGGTAACTTTGTAAATCGCCCAGATTATGAGTTTAGGTTGAATGCACTTTTCCCCTGAAGTAGCCAAATCACTTCCTATCTGGTTTAATTGCCACTGATAATCAGTGCATAGCTGCTGCTTTGCTGAAGAATTTAGAGAAGTTATAAAGAGACAAGGGTAGGCAAGCACAGGAGGTATTTATGGTAGTGATACTAACATGATGGATAAATTTCATGATACATTTGACCAAATATAGAATGTATACTGCCAAGGGTGAACCTGAATGCTAACTATGGTCTTTGGGTGATTATGATGTTTCGATATAGATTCATCAGTTGTAACAAATGTATCACTTTGTTAGGAAATACTGGTAACAACAGAGGCTATGCATGAGTGGGAACAGGAAGTATATGGGAAATTTCTCCTACCTTTCTCTCAAATTTGCTGTGAACCTAAAATTGCTCTAAAAAATAAAGTCTTCAGAAATACAAAAATACTAAATGAGTTAATTAATAAATAATTTTTAACTGTCTTGGCTATACAAGGGTTAGGTATTTAATAAGATTATCTGCACTTATTAACTGAGATATTTTTAGGAGGGTCACACAATTAGTTTCTGAGTAAAGAACAGTAATACTTTACCTAGGGGAATGTAGAAGTGTTTTGCATTTTACAAAGCACTTAAATGAAGTTACAGTCATTTCAAAAACTGTTTTTGGTTGCGTGCAGTGGCTCACACCTGCAATCTCGGCATTTTGGGAGGCCGAGGCAGGAGGTACACGTCAGCCCAGGAGTGCAAAATGGCAAGACCCCTATCTATACAAAATGAAAAAAATAAAATTAGCCAGCAGTAGTGGTATGTGCCTATGGTCCCAGCTACTCGGGAGGCCGAGATGGGAAAATTTTTTGAGCCCAGGATTTCGAGGCTGCAGTGAGCTATGATAACATCACTGTACTCAAGCCTGAGAGACAGAGTGAGAATTTATCTCTTTAAAAAATAATGATAATAATGGTAAATAAAGTGAATAATAAACACATTTTTTAGTCTAATCTTGAAGAATGATGCTAATATAAGGAAAGTTATATAGTGAGTCTGTAATTGTGCCTCAGCGAGTTCAGCTTAATAACAGGTCCTCAGTAAGGTCAGCTTATTAATATCTCTTAGGTGTAGATTTATGTTACTCACATGTAATTACAAGGATAGCTAAAAAACTGAAATTCAACTATATGTTAAATTGAGAAGTATTAGTGTTGTCAACATTGAATACTCATGTACCTGCCCTACCTCTATCCCTGCAGAAAATCAAATTAAGTAAAAGTAAAATCAGAAATTTGAGAACTTATTATCACACCACATGTCTTAAATACCTGTTTTCTCACCTGCGAACACAGACAGATAAACACGACTCTACACAGACATCGGTTTCCTTGGACCAGAGTAGATTTCGCCCTGGGCTGTGCTTGGAAGTTGAAAACTTGTTAGCATGATTTTTTTTCCTAACATATTTCCTACATTATAAACTCTTTGAATTTGTTAAGGTTGCAATGGCACATTTTTAGGTAAGTTGTAGGGATCTGCTAGGCTTTTTCTTTTTTTTCTTATTTCTTTATTTATTTTTTTATTATACTTTAAGTTCTAGGGTACATGTGCATAACGTGCAGGTTTGTTACATATGTATACTTGTGCCATGTTGGTGTGCTGCACCCATCAACTCGTCAGCACCCATTAATT
>NW_016815828.1:441021-468644 GCF_001698545.2 Rhinopithecus bieti | reverse complement strand
TTGTCCTTCCTGTTTGATAGTTTTCCTTCTGACAGTCAGGACCCTCAGCTATAGGTCTGTTGGAGATTGCTTGAGGTCCACTCCAGACCCTGTTTGCCTGGGTATCAGCAGCAGAGGTTGCAGAAGATAGAATATTGCTGAACAGCGAGTGTACCTGTCTGATTCTTCCTTTGGAAGCTTCCTCTCAGGGGTGTACTCCACCCTGTGAGGTGTGGGGTGTCAGACTGCCCCTAGTTGGGGATGTCTCCCAGCTAGGCTACTCCAGGGTCAGGGACCCACCTGAGCAGGCAGTCAGGTGTGGGATATATTCTCTTAGTGTGCCGGTTTGCTTAAAGCACAGTATTGGGGTGGGAGTTACCCGATTTTCCAGGTGTTGTGTGTCTCAGTTCCCCTGGCTAGGGAAAGGGATTCCCTTCCCCTTGCACTTCCCAGGTGAGGCGATGCCTCGCCCTGCTTCAGCTCTCGCTGGTCCGGCTGCAGCAGCTGACCAGCACCGATTGTCTGGCACTCCCTAGTGAGATGACCCCAGTACCTCAGTTGAAAATGCAGAAATCACCGGTCTTCTGTGTTGCTCACCTGCTAGGCTGTTTTCTACTGCGCTCCCCAACTTTCATCTTTCAATCTGCCATTGTCATTGCTTTTTCACAGTTTTACAGCTAAACTTCTTGAAAAGTGTCTGAATTCTGTTGACTGCTGGCAAAATTTTATTGATGGTAAGGTCATGGGATATTTTTCGTGGTTCCATCCATAGGGCAGATTTTCGTCCTCACTGTGCTTGAACTCGTAGATCCTTTGATTTCTCTGAAGACCCCTGACCACTCTCTACTGCACCAAGGTGTGTGTATGTGTTGCGGTGGTGGGGCAGGGGGGTTCATTTTCATGTAGGAGAGAGGCTTATTATTTAAGTTACAGAAAACTAGAATCAGTGAAGAAAGACTTTGGAATGTGGGTATTCATTTTCAGGGGCTCACTAACATTTACAGGATAGTGAAGCAGAAGGAAACTATAGCCAGAAACAACAGAGGAGAGTAAGGAAGAAAATAACAAAAAGGAAGAATTAAGTGAGGAAAGGAAGGAAAGAGGGAGGGAAGGAGAGGAGGGGAGGGAAGGGGAGGGGAGAGGAGAGGAGAGGAGGAAGGAGAGATTGATTCATGGAAGTCACGTGAGAATATTGTACCTTGGTTTTTCCAGAGAAGTTAAACTAAATAAAAGGATTAGCTTTGGGTTAGTGGCTGCAGAATTGATTAGAAATGCTTTCTATACACAGATGTGGAGGAAAAATGTTGGAGGATTCAATAAGAAGCTAATTTTTAAGTGGAAGTGATAGGAAATCTGATGGAGTATTTCAGAAATCCTGGAAGGCCAACTATGAAGAGTTATATTATTAAATAATTACTTGAATAATATTCAAACTTCCAAGCATTCAGGGAAATAGAAATTAAAATAATAATGAAATACCATTTCCACATATCTAATTGGCAACAATTTAAAAAGAACAATATTATTTTGGGGGATGGTGGCATTATGATATTCTTGTACTGTTGTCATTGGAAATGTAAACTGTTTCATTTGATAAATAGCTCTTCTCTGATACACATTCAAAGTGAATTTATTTCATTCCAACAATTCCACTTCTGATAATCTAATCCATATAAATATCAGGACATGAACTTAAGGATCTTTGCATGAACATATTATTTATAAGCTAGGTGCAGTGGTGCACACCTGTAGGACAGCCACTTGAGAGGCTGAAGTAAGAGAACTGTTTGAGCCCAGGATTTCAAGGCCAACCTGAGCAACATAACAAGACCTCCTCTCTAACTAAAGAAAAATAACTTACCGTCACAAATATATGACCAAATAATAGCCATCATGATGTATTAGCTGGATAAATGATATATCTAGTGATGATAATCAACCGTCACACATATATGACCAAATAATAGCCATCATGATGTATTAGCTGGATAAATGATGATATATCTAGTGATGATATTCCAAATATAAAAATAAGGCAATGTAAGTTTATCAACATATAAAATTAAATATATGCATTTATTTATCAAGTAAGAAAGCCTATACAATAAAACTACTTATTAAGTGATGTTAGTGCAAATTGTCTATCAAATCATTATAGCAATCTCTAAATTTGTAGTGTTTTAAAGTAAATTTTTAATTGAATATTTGAGGCAAATCTCTTTAATAATATACTGTCCTTTATTGAGCTACAATTCAATATATGAAATACTACTAATTTTTAAATGCTTTGACAGTAAACTGATTGTCATTGGTCACATCAAATGATCTGACTTAAGATCAATATATACCCTCTCATCTTCTAGTATCTCAATTGTAGTAAACCAATTTTACCCCTTTGATGATTTGACTTACATATTTTATGTCCATTATCAACCTTATTCAAGATTAATGGGAAGGTCCTTCTAACTTCATGTATTATTTGTTAAGCGAATACATGGTGAAATGTAAGAATGCAAACTCTGTTGTGGAGCCACACCTCTCCCCTTAAAGTTGACAAACCCCTCCCTGCTTCTATTCATGTATTTCATTATACATAAAACAAAATAACAGCCTGCTTTTGTAGTTCTCAAATAACGTGATTTAACTTCAGCATGATGACTGCCGCGGAACAATGGCAGTATCCACTCTGACTCAACATGAATGCTTGTTCCTGGTGACTATCTATAATTTTTAAACAAATGTATGAGTACATAATAGATGTACACACTTGTGGGGTGCATGTAATATTTTGATACAAGCATACAATGTGCAATGATGAAATCAGGGCAATTGGGATATCCATCAGTTCAAACATTTATCATTTATTTGTGTTGGGAACGCTTCAAATCCACCTCTCTAGTTATTTTGAAATATACACAAAGAATTGTTAACTATAGCTTTCCCTATTGTGCTATAGGATACTAGATCTTATTCCTTCTTTCTAAATGTATTTTCATAACTGTGAACAAACCCTTCTTTATACTCCCTTGCCCAATACACTTCTCAGACTTTGGTAACCATCACTCTACTCTCTACCTCCAGGAAACCAGTTTTTCAGCTTTCCGAAACGAGTGCGAATATGCAGTATTTGTCTTTCTGTTCTTGGCTTATTTCACTTAACATTATCCATAGATTTTATCATCTAGGCCTCTTAAATGGAGAACAGAACTTAAGGACAAGGATTCTTTGCCTCCCATGGCAACCTGCAAATATAGGCAGAAGTGCCTGCCATGCAGAATAACCTGAAAAAACACTCACTTATTCTCCTTTCCTTTCCTGATCATCTCAGAGTCCAGCATGCATTTTCCATTAAGCACCTAAGCAACAAACTCCAGGGAGCACTGTCTCATGGTGGGTGCCACCATTCCAGGGGCTGCTGACTCTGATACCAGCATTACTGTCAGTCTCATGGTCTCCAGACCTTGTGCCTGGACCCGTTCTTCCCAGGGGGACCTTGAGGACCTACATGGTTGTGTGGGTTATGTGAAAGGTTGATTGTCAGGTGCTAAATCTTGAAAGGGGTCAAGTGGACACTGAGTGTCTGAGGGAGAAAGACCAATCAGACCAAAAGTTTAAACATTCTAACTTTTCAGTTGCACTGAAGACGTGTGCTGCATAAATCCATAACATAGTAATAAATAAGTTGGAAATTACATTTCCATCTATGTATGTGTGTAATATCTATCTATCTATTCATCCATCCACTCTGTGTGTGTGTGTGTGCGCACATGTGTGTGCGTGTGTGCATGTGTGTGTGTAATTTTACATAGTTGCATAAACAATACATATAAAAGGGGGACCATTCAAGGTAGCAAAATTTCAAGTAATTTTTATTTTTGTCTTAATAAAATTGAGAACATTTATTTTTTAATGAATTTGGATCACGTATATGGTAGTAAAATATAAAGGAGCCGAACGACTAGTGAGGGGAGTACAGAGATGGAAAGCCCAGTCCCTATTCTGGCTTGAAGAGAATGAAGCTGCCCATCTACAGATGGACCTTGTAGGTTTATATTGTGAGCACCTCAAAGGCGTAGGTAGAATTTATGAGGTAATTGTTACGTCCAGGCACTGTTATAAGGGCCTTCTGGGCATATTTGGTCTTAATTCTGCGGCATCCCTACTGCTTAGATAAAAGAAACTTTATGAGCACCACCTCTTACATCATGAAGAATTGTGCCAAGTCATGTGCCTAACAGCATTGCAAATGCTACCAAAATATTTTCATGTGAAGTAACAAATAAAAGGCAGAAAAGATACTAAACATATTTTTTCATAGTCAAACACTCTATACAAATTTGACAGAGAATAAACAGACTTAAAATATCTGTAATTGAAAAGGCAAAGACATAATTTATAATCTACAAATAGGACTCAGAAAGAGATAAAATCAGTAATCTAATGGAAATAGAAACGAAATTCATGGAAAAAATTGTATCTCTGGCCTTTGAATTCAGACTGTTCAAATTTTTGTTATACAAAATGCAGATTATACCTTAGTTACTGTAATACAAATTTTAAATCAAATAAAGTAACAATTGATTAGAATATTTTGAAAGATAAATAAAACAATCCACAGTTTTAATGTGGTTTTTTTTTTTTTTTTTCTTTTCAATTTTGCATTGCCAGAAGCATGATAACTCATTAATAAAACTTGGAAGTTGAAAATTTTGACTATTAGACTAAATTTTATTTATTTATTTATTTATTATTTATTTATTTGAGATGGAGTCTCACTTTTTTGCCCAGGCTGGAGTGCAGTGGCACATTCTTGCCTCACTGCAACCTCTGCCTCCCAAGTTCAAGAGATTCTCCTGCCTCAGCCTCCCAAGTAGTTGAAAAGACAGGTACTTGCTACTACACCTGGTTCTTTTTTTTCTTTTTTCTTTTCTTTGCTTTTTTTTTTTTTTTTTTTTTTTTTTGCGGAGATGGGATTTCACCATGTTGGCCAGCCTGGTCTCCAACTCCTGACCTCAGGCGATCTGCCTGCCTCTGCCTCCCAAAGTGCTACGATTACAGTTGTGAGCCTCCGTGCCTGGCCTAGGTTAAAATTTAAGTCAAAAATAATTAAAACACAGCAATCAAGTATATAAACAAATTAGGCTGATTTAAAATTTTAATTTTTGTATCAAATTGGCAAGTAAAAATAATAGTACCACTTGACTAGATTAATAATGTTTCGCTTGGCTAAATTTTAGTACTGAAATAATTTGTTTCTTGCATTTTGTAACAAGTATGGATGTAATACTATTTTTAATGAGTTATGGTACATATATTCCAACTATCCCAGATATTTTATGTTGTTTTCTGTTTGTTCTAAAAGAAATTGTAGCAGTGAGTTTTAACTTTGGCTTATATTTTTATAGTTACTCCCAATTTTATTTAACTCTTAAGAGTGCATGATATAGTATGTATACTGTATGAAATTTAAATGATTCATTTTTCTTGGAGAAAATATATGCTTATCTATATTTTTTATCTATGTCTATTCTATATCTATATATCTATATTTATGTGGATCTATCATTTATTGAACAAGAGATCAGGAAAAGGGTAGCACACACATATTCCCATGTAAGAAACTACATATTGGGTACAATGTAAACTACTCATTTGACAGGTGCACTAAAATTTCAGAATTCACCACTATGTAATTCATCCATGTAACGAAAATCCACTTGTACCCCAAAAGCTACTGAAAAGAAAATTAAAAAGAATGCATAAATGTGCTCCATATCCTTGATAAAACTTTCTGACCGACTTGTGGATTTTAGATGTTGTGCGTTTGTTTTAAATGTTTACCATTGTGATGGGTGTGAATAGAGACCACACCATCGCAGCTCATGAGGCTGAGTTAACAGTGTTCATCTATTCATTTTTTTTTCAAAGTTTTTTTTTCTGAACTGCTTGTCTAAGTTTCAGGTATATTTTTGGTGAGGATCTGTCTTTTCTGAAATTGGTGTTTGGCTCTCTATATAGTCTAGATTCAAGCCTTTTGTTGTTAATATGTATTGCAGAAACCTAACAACATGTGGCTGGATTTTTCACTCTTGGAATTATGATGAACCAAAATTTTAATTTAATATAGTCCAATTTATCTGTTATTAATTTATGGTTAAAGCCTTTTATGTGGTGCTTAATTAGTGCTTAAGAAATTCTCTTGATGTTAATTTCATAAATTTTCCTTTGTTAACCACAAGAAGTATGGTTGTAAATTTCACGGTTAAATTGATGATCTATCTAGAAACGACTTTTGTGAATACTATAATGTAACTTTCTGGTTTCTTTTCCTTTTATCTTCTCCTCTCTTTCTTCCACCTCCTGTTTCTTCTTCTTTTTCTAATGAATAGACATATGCATTCATCAAGCAGCATTTAGTGAGAACACCCTTCTTTTCACATTGTTCTTCAATGCCACATTTGTAACATATCATAAGACTATGTAATACGTGCTTGTGTCTGGAATCTCCTGTTCCACTTGACCCTTTGTCTACTCTTGTGCCATTTCCTTACAGTTTTGATTACTTTAGATGTATTATAGTCTGTTAACATTTGATGAAGTGAGATCTGTTTGTTTTCACAATTGGCTTTGTTTTCCTTGGCTAGTACTGGGGGAGATGCCAGTGCTCCCCCAGTTCTCAGTTTTAAAATTCTGTAGTGCTTAATAAAATACCATATTCACAATTTTACGGGCTTAAGTGCAAAATTCCTTTTTACATCCTTTATTAACAACTTGGCTGAAAATCTCTATTGGTAGCTAGATGGATTAAGTACCTTTCCAAGTTAGAACTTTTCTCCATATGTTTCTGTTAACAATCTTTATGTCATGTTGGCTTTTGCTTCTACTTGATAATTCCATTAATATTTTGGCAAAGTCATTACCTTTCCTTTATATTATAAAACGTATTAAGGTTAAGACTTTACTGAAACGTGTGTGGTGTTTTTCACTTGTGGTATTTTTACAAATATTGCCTTTTCTAATTTATTGGACAGATTTGTGGGGAGCTATGGTTTGTGAATGGTATTTTATTTCAGAGAATATAAACCATATCATAACCGTACTGTAACAGAGAGAGGTTATTCTGGTGAAAATGTTTTAAGATGCAAAAATAAGAACATATGTAGACTCAGATTACTATTTATCTCAAACTACATGTAAGTGCCAAAAAACCCCAGCATTCATTTAAGCGTTCAGCTCTGCGTGTCATATATGAGTGGCTCTACCTAAGTGGAGTGAAGGGAGGGTTTCTAAATGACAAGCTGAAAAATTTCTTCTCGTGAGTTTCTTGGTAACTAACACAAGCTATTCAACTCCTGTTTATGCTTGTTCCATGTTTTCCTTCAACATTTAATTCAATAAAATAATAAACCCACTTCATTCTCTCAAAGAAACAAATAATATATAAAAACTATATAACATACAAATAATAAAATATAGTTAAAACGATAAAAATGAATAAATTGCAAACATCATAAAATGGTACAGAACAATGTGTTTTCAACATTGTGATTTCACTGAAATAGAATTGCAGAACTTATGCCTTAAAAGCATTAGTTATCTAAACCTGTAGGCCAATACATAAATATTTACATTTTCAAATGAATTATGTGTATAAAGTAAATAATGAGGAGAGCGCTTTCCCTTAGCCCATTACTTAAAATGGAAACCTGTGCCCCTCCACTCCTCTGCTTTCAGGTCCCTGAATCTTACCTCACCTCTTCTGTTACATCTCTCTCCATTGCTATTGCCCACTTTAGTGTTCCACACAATTCCAAATTTACCTCCTTTTCGTGACCTTCCCAAACCACTCTTCCTCCACCCCATCAGACTGCCGAGAAAGCTGGGATCATAGCGGTTTCGCTCGTTTAGATGCTGCAAACGCCTGGCAAAGCTTCTACACAGAGGGTCAGGATAGGCCTCATTGAGAAGGTGAAATGTGGTCATTTTTTTGAAAGAAATAAGAAGACGAGTTGGGGAGACAGTTGAATACCTGTAATGAGAACAACAACGACAACTCAGAGGCCTTAGAGGTGGGGAGTTGTCTGTTGAAATAACAGCAAAGATTCCAGTGATGCTGGTAAACAATTAGTGAGGGGTCCAGCAGGTGGAGAGGAGGCAGAGTGGTACCAAGTTCTGCCAGACTCATATCATGGTTTGTTTTTTAGATGAGAAATATTGAAGATGTCTAACAGATGAATGACATGAGCCAACTTATGCTTTATGGGAAGCACTCAATAAATATCAAATTAAATTCAACTGAGTTTGTTTTGAGAAAAAAATAGCTGCAAACCAGAAGGTTCAGTAACTTCTCAGACACTATATCTAAGAAAAATTTAAAAAGGGGTTATTGAGAAATATGTTTAGGATGATGGGAATAAGGTTAATATGAAGATAGTGATTGGAGTTTAGGATGTTCACTTTTTTGAGAATCTAAAAGTAATTTCTAAAGAGAACTTCAATTGAGCGCACACACACCCATACACTTGTGCACACATTTTTTTTTAAATTTTATTTTCTATTTTATTTGAGATGGGGTCTTGTTTGGCCCAGGCTGGAGTGCAGTGGGCCTGTCTCGGATCACCACAGTCTCGTCCTCCCTTGTTCAAGTGATCCTCCCACCTCAGCCGCCCAAGTAGCTGGGATTACCGGCACAAGCCACCATGCCCAGCTAATTATTATTGTATCTTTTGTAGAGATGGGGTATTGCCCTGTTGCCCAGGCTGGTCTGGAACTCCTGGGCTGAAGTGATCCGCCTGCCTCGGCCTCCCAAAGTGCTAGGATTATAGGTGTGAACCACCATGCCCAGCCCACACAACTTTAATTTGAAAGTTAAAGTTGTCAATATTATACAAAATTTGTTTTCAATTAGTAGTTGAACTATCTAAAAACAGACCCATGTTCACAGTGCCACTTGAGGGATTTTTTTTAAACAATATTTTGCAGTGAATAAGAGACATAAGCTGCTGATGACAATGCCACAAAGGTTTGAATATTTTAAGGATGGTTAAAAAAAGACAAAATGCATAGTATAATGTTTTTACCAAATTCTTACCACAAGATGTGATGTGTCAGAATTATATGCATACGTTTAAGTATTTAACAGATTTTATTTATTCACAGGATTTTTTGCTGTTATAAATAAAAGCAATATTTTAATTAATTTGGATAGAAAGTTGATTGAGAGTTTTCTATCATCGAAATGTGTCATTTGGTTTTTAATATCTACTTTTAATTCATTTTTAAGGGACAGATTTAAGATACCATAAGTACTCCTGCTGTCTGCCATAGCAGCTGTTAGTTATTTCCAGGAATGACATTAGTATAGCATATCAACAAGAAAATAAACAAAAACAGAAACAGGCTTCTATAAGGAACACTAGGGAGAAAATCAATGTTTCTTTAAAAAAAACATGAAATTTGAGAAAGAGCATTTTCTTTTCAATCTTCTCAGAGAGCATTTAGCCAGAAACTAAAACAAGACACACCAGTACAAAAACTTAAGCGTTTTACCTATTATCTGTGAAATACCTGTGGAAGAAAGTAAAAAAAAAAGACATAGGAGAAATCTGAATTATCAGAGACAAGTGGATATATTGTCTTAAAAGTTATTTGAGGTTACTAGGAAATAATTGAGAAAAATCAGCAAATACTGAGTTTCTTAATAATGTAGGGGACTTGTAAAGTAACCTGGGACTAGCCTCTTTATGAGGACAGCTAGAGATGCTGAGACACACACACACACACACACACACACACACACACACACACCTAAAAGTCATCTCATTTTCTTTTATTGTATATTGTGTAATAGCAATATAAATTTTCTAATGCATCTAGCAACCTGTGAGAATAAAGGTAAAGTCTCTCTGGAAAAAAAATCTAACATCATAAATGAACTGAAATTATTTATAAGCTTTATAATTTTTATGAGTACAATTTCTATCTATGTTGCTATGTGTTTACAGATAGCAAAATTTCTGATATGTGTGTATATATTTATTTGTGTTCATGTTATAAATATGTA
Organism: Rhinopithecus bieti; assembly: GCF_001698545.2. Classification (NCBI taxonomy): domain Eukaryota; kingdom Metazoa; phylum Chordata; class Mammalia; order Primates; family Cercopithecidae; genus Rhinopithecus; species Rhinopithecus bieti. The sequence continues at coordinate 458,602 of NW_016815828.1, read as the reverse complement.
GTGCCTATATATAGATACATACAAAATGTAATTGAAAACTGTGATAATTAATGAATACTAAAAGTAGAACCACAATACTTCCAGACAACATCCAGGTAGTGGCACAGTCTAACACAGACTTTAAATAAGCTATGAATAACAATGTTGACAGCCTGAAGGAAAGATTGAGAAAAAACTATGAGGACACATATTTAAATTTCTGTTGCCAGAGACAAGACAAATATGCAAAGAAAAATGAGAGAAAAAATAAAGATTACTTTCGAAAGAATATCAATCAGAGTATCAATTGACAATTCAACAGTGACAATGAGAGACACGAAAAGAAAGAAAGTTTTTCATATGTTTAAATAAAACAAGGTTCTGGAATCCACTTAGTCAATAACCAAGGTGAAATGAAGACATTTTTGAACCAAGAAATCTGATATAATTCATCATCAGTGGTCCTATATTAAGGGAAATTGTGGAGGACCTATTTCAGGCATGAGAAAAATAATATCATTTGTAAGATTTATACACACATATATGCATATATATAAGTGTGAAATATATAGATATAGCATATATAGTAGCATGGAGTAAGTTTAAAGAATTCTAAAGTGTTTTATTGTGTGGGGGGATAGTTAAAAATAAAACTTATATTAGACTTCCACTTGTTAGAAAGGTATGTTGGAAATACTGGGTAACCATTAAAATTGTTGTATATTTTTTCCTATGACAGAAATAAAAAATTGGAAGCATCACATCTGGAATAAGAATAAAACACAATAAGGCCGGGCACGGTGGCTCAAGCCTGTAATCCCAGCACTTTGGGAGGCCGAGACGGGCGGATCACGAGGTCAGGAGATCGAGACCATCCTGGCTAACATGGTGAAACCCCGTCTCTACTAAAATACAAAAAACTAGCCGGGCGAGGTGGCGGCACCAGTAGTCCCAGCTACTCGGGAGGCTGAGGCAGGAGAATGGCGTGAACCCGGGAGGCGGAGCTTGCAGTGAGCTGAGAACCGGCCACTGCACTCCAGCCTGGGCGACAGAGCGAGACTCCGTCTCAAAAAAAAAAAAAAAAAAAAAAACACAATAAAATGGAAGTTAAAAAACACATTTATAAATAATCATATCAATTATAACTGGAATATACTGTCCAATAAAAATAAGATTATCCAACTTGATTATGTAAAAGAACCATAATATGCTGCTTATAGGCAACACATAAAACATACTGAAACAGTTTGTACATGGATAGAAAAACATACCATGCATAGAGCAACCAAAATACACCTGATGTCATTGTATTAGTATCAAATAATACTTTATGGGAAATAGGATTACTAAACATAAGAAAGATACTTCATAAAGATAAAATTTTCAATTCACAGGGAAGCTGTAAAATTACCTATCTATATGTATTAATAAAGTAATAACATCTATCTAGACTAATAAGAAAAGAAGAATCCAATAGACACAATAAAAAATGAGAAAGGGGATATCAACACTGATGGCACAGAAATACAGACAATCATCAGAAAATACTTTAAAGAGCTGTATGCACATAAATTAGAAATCTAGAAAAAATGAGTATATTCTTGGACACATGCATCCTTCTAGGACTGAACCAGGAAGAAAGTGAATCCCTGACTAGACCAGTAACAAGTTCCAAAATTGAGGCAGTAATAAATAGCCTATCAACCAAAAAAAAAAAAAGCCAAGGACCAGATGGATTTACAGCTGAATTCTACCAGAAATACAAAGAAGAGCTGCTACCATTCCTTCTGAAACTATTCCAAACAAGGGAAAAGGAGGGACTACTCCCTAACTCATTCTATGAGATACCAAAACCAGGCAGAGATACAACAAAAGAAAACTTTAGGCCATTATTCCTGATGAACATTAATGCAAAAATTCCCTATAAAATACTGGCAAACCGAATCCAGCGGCACATTAAAAAGCTTATCTACCACGACCAAGTTGGTTTCATTTATTGGATGCAAGGCTGGTTCAACATACATAAGTTAATAAATGTAATTCATAATTCATCACATAAACAGAACTAAAGACAAAAATTATATGGTTATCTCAATAGATGCAGAAAAGGCTTTTGATAAAATTCAATATCCTTTCATGTTAAAAACTCTCAACAAACTAGATATTGAAGGAATATACCTCAAAATAATAAGAGTCGTTTATGATAAACCCATAGCCAATATCAAACTGAATGGGCAAAAGTTGGAAGCATTCTGCTTGAAAACCAGCACAAGGCAAGGATGCCCTCTCTCACCACTCCTATTCAACATAGTATTGGAAGTTCTAGCCAGGGAAATCAGGCAAGAGAAAGAAACTAAGGGTATTCAAATAGGAAGGGAGGAAGTCAAAATGTCTTTGTTTGCAGATGACATGATCCTATATCTGGAAAACCCCATTGTCTCAGCCCAAAAGCTTCTTAAGCTGATAAACAACTTGGTATATTTCTTTTCAGGCTTTCAGATTTGTCTAGGATCAGATGGTTGTACATGTGCAATCTTATTTCTGAGTTCTCTATTCTGTTCCAATGCTCTATGTGTCTGTTTTTGTGCCAGTACCATACTGTATTGGTTATTATAGCCTTATAGCATACTTTGAGGTTTGGTAGGGTGATGCCTCCAGCTGTATTCTTTTTGCTTAGGATTGTCTTGGCTATACAGGCCTTTTCTGGTTCCATATGAATTTTAAAACAGGCTTTTCTAAGTCTGTGAGGAATGTCAAAGTTAGTTTAATGAGAATAGCATTGAATCTATATATTACTTTGGGTAGTATGGCCATTTTCACTGTATTGATTCTTCCTATCCATAAGCATGGAATATTTCTTCTATTTGTTTGTGTCCTTTCTGGTTTCCTCGAGCAGAAGTTTGTAGTTCTCCTTGAAGAGGTCCTTCACTTCCCTTGTTAACTCTATTCCTAGGTATTATTCTCTTTGTAGCAATTGTGAATGGGAGCCCATTCATGATTTGGCTCTCTGCTTGCCTGTTGTTTGTGTAAAGGAATGCTTGTACTTCTGCACATTGATTTTGTATCCTGAGACTTTGCAAGAACAGAAAACCAAACACCACATATTTTCCCTTATAAATGGGAGCTGAACAATTGAATTGCATGGACATATGGAGGGGAACAACACACTGGGGCCTGTTAGGAGGTGGAGTGATGGGAAAGAGAGCTTTAGGAAAAATAACTAATGCATGCTGGGCTTAACACCCAGGTGATGTGTTGATAGGTGCAAGAAACCACTATTGCATATGTCTACCTATGTAACAGACCTTCACATCCTGCATATGTACCCCAAAACTAAAAATAAAAGTTTGAGGAGAAAAGGAAAATATGCTTATATCTATAATGCATAAAGAACCTCTAAAAGTTGAAAATAAATATACTAAGTAAAACATATAAACATCTAGCTTTTTGTTCTCTTCTATGAGTTCATGAGTCCATGTGTTCTCATCACTTAGCTCCCACTTTTAAGTGAGAACATGCGGTATTGTGTTTTCTTGAGTTAGTTTACTAAGGATAATGGCCTCAACTCTATCCATGTTCCTGCAAAGGATATGAGCTCCTTGTTTTTGTTTTCCTTTGGTGGATGCATAGTATTTCTTAGTGCATATGTACCACATTTTATTTATCCAATCTATCACTGAGGGACATTTAGATTGATTCCATATCTTTGCTTTGTGGATAGTGCAGCAGTGAACATATACGCCCATGTGTCTTTATAATAGAATGATTTATACTCCTTTGGGTATATACCCAGCAATGGGATTGACACATACAGGGAAATAACAAACGCTGGTGCCTTTTGGAGGGTGGAGGGTGGGAGAAGACAGAGGATCAAGGAAAATAACTAATGGATACTAGGCTCAATACTTGGGTGAAATAATCTGTACAGCAAACCCCTATGACACAAGTTTACCTATGTAACAAACCTTCATTTGTATCCCTGAACTGAAAATATAAGTTAAAAATATCCAGTTAACAGGAAAGTAAATGCAAGTGACCCTTAAGCTTAGAAATATTCGACTTGTTTAGAAAAAGTTGATCTCATAGAAGCAGAGTAGAGTGGTGGTTACCAGTTACTGGGGGTAATTGTGGGGAAGAGGGCCTGGGGACATGTTGGTTAAAGGATACATATTTGCAGTTAGATAATAGGGATAAGTTCAAGAGATCAATTGTACAGCATCGTGACCGTAGTTAACAACATACTGTATTCTTGAAAAATGCTGAGAGAGTGGATGTAAGTGTTCTTATAATTATGTGAGGTAATGCTCATGTTAACTAGCTAGACTTAGTCATTCTGCAATGTACATATGCACTTCAAAAGGTAATGTACCTGGTAAATACATAAAATTTTCTCTGTCAATGTAAAAAATTATAAATAAACTGTCCATTTAACTTACAGAAATTGTTTTGAAAACTCAAAAAAAATTCAACTTGCCTATAAGAATATTCAAAATAAAGTTATGCCAATATACAATTTCTTCCTTACAATATTGCATAAAATGCATAAGACTGAAAACATCTTCAGTTCTCAAATTTATTTTGGAAGTGCCTATTATCGAAAAATTCCTTGCGGAAATAAAATTGCTATAAGTCCTATGGAGTAGATTTAGTGATATGTATCCAGATTGAATACACATGTACATTTTTTTCTCAGCAATGGAATTTCTAGAAATCAACTCAAAGAAATTGTGAAAATACAATAATATACATATTCAAATGTCTTTAATGCAATGTAATTAATGATGGAAAAATCCTGAGGATAAGGGACTCAAGGATATTGTGGTGTATCCACACAAATGAGTATGTAGCTGTTAAAAGGAATAATGGATCATCAGAATATATTGTTAAGTGAAGATAGCATGGTGAAGGAAGTCTAGTATATAATGTGCTCATGTATGAAAAAAGTAGTGATATGAATATAATGACTATTTTTATATATAAAACACACATGTATAATTAGCTATGTTAATGTTGGAAGGATACAGGAAAAACTAATAAGCATGTAGGAACTAACTGCATATCAAATTATTGGCTTAATTGCACTTAGTGTAATTTTGTTATTTTAATAAACAATAATTTGCAGATAAGGACAAAAACCCTGAATATAAATCTTAAACTGTTTTTAGTAATTATTTTACTAGTATTTATATTAATAATCATATTTTAAAATAATTGCATAACAAAATAAGGCAAATGTGTAATTATGTTAATTTTGTAAGAAATTGAAAATTTTAGTGTGAAAAAATACAGTATAAAATCATGTAAGACCGAAAAAGCCCCCTGTAGTCCTAAACTGTAATTGCAAGTGTCATTATAAAACTCTAATATATTTAGTTTTAAAGATAAAATGCATTATTTAAATTAACTGCTGAAATGCCCTAGGAATGATGACAAAGCATTGAGCATTAATGCCAGGAATAGACTCATGAAATATTATCCCAATAAATGGAATTTTTTGAAGCAGTAGCTGCTTCCAGGTCTGCACAAAAATGACACTGTGAGCGTAGAACATCACGTCATATGAGCAAACAAGGAAGCCATCAAAGATCACCAAAGGTGTGGCAAAATCAACAGACAAAACAGGGAATCCTAGTTTAACAAGACACCACTGAACACATTTGGAGTAGCTGGACCACCAAAAAGTACAATACCTTCAATTTCAATTCAATTTCTTTAAACACATTAAACATGACATGGTTTATGATGACATAATTCTCCATAAATATTAAGGTTCACCTTACCAAGTCATTATCTGAAAATCATATGAAAGAAATGTAAGCAAATATTTCTCCGATTTCTTCACAAACTGTACCCAGATCTATAGTCAATAAAGAATACCAGAATTCTAACATAATTGTTTAACAATGTTCAGTTAAATTATATTTCAGGCCGGGCGCGGTGGCTCACGCCTGTAATCCCAGCATTTTGGGAGGCCGAGGCAGGTGGATTACGAGGTCAGGAGATTGAGACCATCCTGGCTAACACAGTGAAACCCCGTCTCTACTAAAAATACAAAAAATGAGCGGGGCGAGGTGGCGGCGCCTGTAGTCCCAGCTACTCCGGAGGCTGGAGGAGGAGAATGGCGGGAACCCGGGAGGTGGAGCTTGCAGTGAGCTGAGATCTCGCCACTGCACTCCAGCCTGGGCGACAGAGCAAGACTCCCTCTCAAAAAAAAAAATTATATTTCAGTGCAGTGGTCACAAATGGCTGTTAAATACCTACATGATACATAATAAAATACATTATACATAATAAAATACATAATAAATAATAAAAGGAATAAAATACATAATAAAGGAAAAATATACAGTGAATTTAGAGTGGATGTGCTAGTCTCAAAATGGCTGAACACACTGTATAATGTTCATATAAAAACTGAAAATAACCAAACATTCTATGTTTGTAATGCACTGTATTAGAAAGTATAAAATAACAACCGTTAATTATTCTTGCCAGACAGCAAGATCCCAAATGTGGAAAATTAACCTGGTTTCTTCATGAAATATATTTTTAGACAACATTGAGTGTTGGGAGCAGGGACGTAAGAAACATAGGTAATAAACACAGTGTATAGATGTGCGCCATTCATGCAAGAATAGGAGTGGGAGGGTGACACAGAAGAGAGAAGCTGGAAGGAGATGCACAAACATAGCTACTTCATCTTCACAATATGGCACCACATAACAGTCAAGAAAGAATATTCTTTTTAAAAAATTATATTTTTATTTCAATAAGTTTTTGGGGAACAGGTGGTGTTTGTTACATGAATACATTTTTTAGTGGTGATTTCTGAGATTTTGGTGCACCTACCATCTGAGCAGTCACATGGACCAAAAGACCCACAGGAACAAAAGGAAAATTGTAAGACATTGGCAGATGGGTTATTTTTAATCTAATTCAAAACTCAGTGGCTATGAATGAGAACATATATTTGAAGTGAAGGAGGAAGAGGCATGCATATTTTTCTAGGTAAAGAACTGACGTATCCGTCTCTTAGTTTCATTTGCATTCAGTTTTAAGCTTCATGATTGACACTCACTGGCTTACCTGTTTGACTTCTGTTTTTGTAGGATGTGTGGCCTACAAAATGTGTGTTTTCCTTCTGTGGATTTTCTTCTTCAATTTTTTAAAAAAATGTTTGTAGGTACATAGTAGATATATGTATAGACTTATGGGGTACATGAGATGTTTTGATATGCGTATGCAATGTGAAATTATCACATTATGGAGAACGGGGTATCCATCCCCTCAAGTATTTATCCTTTGTGTTATAAACACTCCAATTATACTCTTATTTATTTTTAAATGTACAATTCAGTTATTGACTATAGTCACTCTATTGTGTTATCAAATAGTAGGTCTTATTCATTCTTTCTATTTCTTGTACCCTTTATTCATCCCTACCTCCTCTTTCTATGAATATTTTACCAGCAGTTTCTTAACCCATTTATGCCTGAGGTTGAATTTTTTTAATTATTGTATTCAGACCATGAGCAGTAAGATATAAGTAACTCCCACATCCTTAGTGTTCCAATAATGGAACACTACTAGGCATAAGTATCCTATGCGATTCTCATTTTCCCTTTCTTCCCTTAAATTATACCTTTTCTACTGATGAAAATGATTTCATTAGTATACAAACACTTGATTATTTAGAATTTATTAAAACTAAAATTAGCCAGGCATGCTGGCGGGCACCTGTAATCCCAGCTACTCGGGAGGCTGAGGGAGGAGAATGGCGTGAACCGGTGAGGCGGAGCTTGCAGTGAGCCGAGGTGGCACCACTGCACTCCAGCCTGGGCGACAGAGTGAGACTCCATCTCAAAAAAAAAAAAAGGAAAGAAAAAAAAAAGAATTTATTAAAACTAATGAACATCAGTTCTTAGTTTAATTTCTATTTCTATTTATAGAAATGTTTATTTCCACTGCTATGTAAATAACAAAAATGTTCAACTTTAAGACCATGACATTTTTGTCATATATTTTCTTGTAAGGATCCTTTACATTTAAATCTACAGTCAACTTGGAATAAATGAGATGCTTTTTAACTACAATCATTAATTTTATAACTGAGGTTCAAACTAAAATACTATTACTAATAATAAAATCTCTTCTGACAATTTCTATTGTAAAATATCAAACATTCTATTTCCTAATAATGTGGTGGCTCCAGGCTCTGTGTTTATCCTGTTTTCTCACATTCTGAAAGGCCCTGTCCAAAGGTGCTAAAGGAATCAGGCACAGGGCACACAGAGAAACTGCGTGTGTTCTGGTGTCTTTGGAGCTCAGGTGAGTGTCAGGAAATAAATAAGAGACTTTCACATTTTTGTGTATTTAGTAGAGACTGGGTTTCACCATGCTGCCCAGGCTGGTCTCTAACTCCTGACTTCAGGTGATCCGCCCACCTTGGCCTCCCAAAGTGCTGGGATTAGAGGTGTGAGCCACTGTGCCCAGCCTAATTGTGGACTCTTTCTTCCCTTGTATACCACTAAGTTATCCTGGCTCAGAGTCTTTATGGTATACATTTTATGGCTTTAGTACTATTTTGAGGATCATTTGAATATACTTTTAGAAGCTTTTGACAGAGCGATCAATACCAATATATCCTGGAGATATACAAAATTATGGAATTAAAGAAGAAGATTTTATTTCAGATTTGGGATAAAATGTTACAAAATACCTTAGAATAGTGAAGACTAAGTACTATTTTATAGATACTAGCTTTTCTGTTTCTTCAAAATTGAATCATGAATTTTTAAAATCATAGATAAAGCCATATCAATTTATGGCCTAAAGCATGCATAAAAGATACGTAAAAATTATGCTGGCTTTTCATATTAAAAAGTCTGTATTTCACAGTCTCCACACAGGTATTTTTTTTCTTGTTTTATGTATGATTTAATTTGAATGACAAAGTGAAACTTTTTAGATGCTTCTTTTTTCCTCACACTTCATGAAAGGGGCATTCTCTTTCATCCATCGTTTCACTGGAGTTGTTTGTTTGCTTTTTAGGATATACTTGGCATGTGTGCACCCTCCCTTCAGAGGGATGTCAGTAACATTTTTCAAAGGAGACAAAGAACACATTAAAAAAAAAAGATTTGCTCATAGAGAAGGTACATCTGAATTATTGATAGGTTCACTCATTCAAGAGTTGGCCAGGGAGACTGTGGTTCCAGCCTCTGCTGGGTCCTGCCTCATCCACCACTGCCAGTTGTTCTCTATCCTGCCAGAAATGCCAGCCTTGTTCTTTGCTCTTTTTTCCTGCAGGGCAATTTTTGAAAGCTTGCCTGCTTACTGACACAAAACAATAATCCAAACAGAGCACAAAATCCCGTGGAAATTTTTCATGAAGGGGTCTGGTGAGGGATTAATGCTAGCTGCAGGTATGACATGGAGAGAATAAAACAAAGCTTCTCTTAGTAAGTAGTCACAAGAATGGCTGCAGAGCCTTTCTCAGAATTCTTTTCCTAAGATACACGAATTAATGAAATCATTGAGTCATTGTATTTGAGTTCTGTTTTCGGGATTTGTTGTTGTTTGTTTTTTCATTCTCTGTCAGAAAGTTAAGTAAAATATTTATAAAGACAGAGAGGGGAAGAGAGACATAGAGTGGCAAGCAGTGGTTTTGGTCTTTTGATGAAAAACATCAGCTACAACATACAACAGGATTTCCAGTAGTTGATGTTTTACTATGTCAGTAAATAGTTACACAGCCTCATTAAAAAAATTTTTTTTGATAGAAAATATTTCCTGAGACTTTGGTGTATTTTGACTCATGGATGAGGCTGAAGTTTGGGGAGGTTAAAATGCTCTTTGTCAACTTTTATTTTCCCAAGTCTCATTGTCATCATGTTTGTATATTTTCCTCTCGCATGCTGGAGAAAGGGGGAGGGCATCACATCTCTGCGTCAAAGAGTGGTGACACAATGACAAAGATTCTTCCTTTTCTCTGATCTTATGAGGCCGAGGGAAAGAAAAATATGCCACAGCTAATGTTTGTGCTGTACAGTAAAATTTTATTTAATCTCACTATATTTTCAAAAGTGCATAGAAATGGTTAACCATCTCTATTATGAAACTAATCAAATGATAACCACCCTTCTTCATTTGTTTTCCTATGATTTTCTTCTCCTTACCTACCTGAAATAAAGTATCTTCGATAAATATGAGTATGCTTTTAAAATTTTGTTGCATATGATTTGCTATTATTTTCTTTAGGATTTATGTGTCAACATTAATATACAACACTGGTAAGAGTCAGCCTTTTCAAGGAACTCCAATTTTGTAAATTGTCAACTGAGCATAATAAATATAAAACTGTAGTTTATAAAATGTGTGATAAAGTGTGTAGAGGTAAAATGTGAATACTTCAAAAAGAAGATGGATTAATGCATGAATAGAGAATTTGATAGATATATATGTAATAAAGGAGAATAAAGTGCTAATTGTAGAAATTAGTTGCTGTCTATATGAGTATTCACTATACACTTCTTTAGTATTTTGTTACAATGTCTTCATAATGAAATGTAAGTCATGCTTACATTGTCTACTGAATAATGACATACTACCTTGTCATAGATATTTAGACAGGGGACACTGAATACATTTTATTAAATGGTCATAAATAAGGTACTTACTATAACCTTTAGTAATATTTCAACTAACCACTGAAGACCCAGGAAGATTGTAGATTTTTGTATTGACCACGTTAGAGGTGAAAAAGCAGCCCCATTTTATGTGGAGAATTTTAACCCCAAGTTGAACTTCACTCTGTATGTAAATAGAAAAACTTAATCATGTGGCATTCACCATTCTGAGAAAACTTCCTGAGGGCATTTTGAAGTAACATTCTTGCCTGGGGCCTTGTGTACTCTGATTCATAAAAATCTTCCCTAGATTTCTGGTCCCAGCCTAGTTTGGAAAGTAAAAGGAAAAGTCTTGAACTCTTGAATGGCTTCTCGGTATGCTTCAGTAAAGTTGTATTAGTGATCTAAGAAGAGAATATTTCTCTGAGATATTTTCTCCACGTCTCATGCATAAAAGATAAAGCTTTGCATGGAATTTTAAACTATTATAACTGTAATTGCCTGTGATTTTCAAGGAATTTACAATACAAATGTAGAAAATGTATATTCTGGTATCCAAAACAAGGTTTAATTAGGAAATCTTAAATTTCTAAAATGTTATATGTTTGAGTATCTCATACACACACAATTTACAAAATATGTAAAAAGATTATCCAAAAAGTTAATGAACACAGTGACCAGCTTTAAAGCAATTATCATGAATTTTAAAAAAGTCTCCAAATCATGTTCTGTGAATATATAAACTGTCTTTCTGAAGGCAGTGCAATGGCAATGGTCTGGCCTCTGTGCAGTCTTGCAGAATGCTGGAAAGAAAAACGTTGGCTTCGGGAGTTCTTTGTGTTATGAGATGCCCACCAACAAGTTGCACTGCCATTGCTAGGGGCTTTCAAGAGAAATGTCACTCCTCACAGCAAGTGATGAGATTTGACATATGGCATCAAAGCATCATTAAAACTACACCTGCTGCAGAAGAGGCTGTGTCTTTCAAGAGATTCTCAAGCAGAAAAGGTTACATTGAAAATCCAAAAGGCAAAGACTAATTTCTTTTCTTTGCGGACAATTAAATGCTCTAAAGAAAAAAAGTGAATTGCACAAAATTATGTAACGAAAAACGCTACTTTTACAATATATTGTTAATTTTTTTTACATATTTGTGGTGCTCAGGGTTATCTTTCATACATGTATACAATGTGTAACGATAAAATCGAGATAAGTAGCATATTCGTCACCTGAAACATTGATCATTTCTTTGTGTTGGGAGTATTTAGAATACTGTCTTCCAGCTATTTGAAAATGTGAAATAAAGTTTAAAAGCTTCTGTATAACAATGGAAACAACAAAGTGAAGAGACAGTCCACAAAATGGGAAATAAATATTTGCAAACTACCCATCTGAGAAGAGATTGATAATCAGAATATATAAGGAGCTCAAAAGACACTATAGAAAAAAAACTGAATCGTGCAATTAAAAAATGGGCAAAAGATCTTAACAGACATTTCTCAAAAGAAGACATACAAATGGCAAACAGGCAAATGAAAATGTGCTAAATGTGCTAAATATCCTTGATTATCAGAGAAATGCAAATCAAAATTACAATGACATATCATCTCACCTCAGTTTAAATGGCTTTTATCCAAAAGATAGACAATAACAAATGCTGATGATCATACAGAACCTACGACAGCCACTGTGGAGAACAGTTTGGAAGTTCCTCAAAAAACTAAAAATTAAGCTACTATATGATCCAGCAATCCCGCCGCTGGGTGTACACTCATAGGAAATCAGTATATTGAAGATATATATGCATTCTCATGTTTGTTGCAGCTCTGTTACAATAGCCAGAATTTGGAAGCAACTTAAGTGTCCATCAACAGACAAATGGATTTAAAAACATGTGGTACCTACACACAATGGACATATACACAATGTACCTGTACTCACCACATGAAAGAATGAGATTCAGTCATTTGCTATAACATGAATGGAACTGGAGATCATTATATTAACTGAAATAAGCCAGACACAGAAAGACAAATATCACATGTTCTTACTAATTTGTGGGATCTAAGAACCAAAACAATTTGACTCATGGAGATAGAGAGCAGAAGACCGGTTACCAGAGGCTGGACGTGACAGTGGTGGAGGTGGGTGGGGGGAAGTAGAGGATGGGTGGGGATGGTTATTGGGTACAAAAGTAGTGAGAGTGAATGAATAAGGCCTAGTATTTGCTAGCACAGAAGGGTTACTATAGTCAATAATAATTTAACTGTACATTTAGAAGTAATTAAGAGAGTATAATTAGATTGTTTGCAGCACAAAATATGTAAATGCTGGAGAGGGTGAATACCCGTTTTCCATGATGTGATTATGACTCATTGCATGCCTGTATCAAAGCATCTCACATACCCCATAAATATATACACTTACTAGGTACCGGCAAAAAATAAAATTAAAGAAAGTAAATGTACAATGAATTGTGAACGATATTCACCATAGTTCTATAGGAGACTGGAATTTATTCTTCCTATCTAGCTGTAACTTTGTATCCGTTAACTAACCTTTCCCTATTCCGGTGCCCCTCTTTCTAGTTTATGATAACCACAATTCTACTGCCTACTTCTATGAGCGCAACATTTTTGGTTCCCCCATATGAGCGAGAACATACAACATTTGTCTTTCTGTGCTCGACTTAATTCACTTAACATAATGTTTTCTGGCTCATTTATGTTTCCCCAAATGACAGGATCTCATTATTTATGAGAGAATAGTATGTAATACTGTGTACATCCCACACTTTCTTTATCCATTCATCTGTTGGTGGATACTTTGGTTGATTCTGTATCTTGGATATTGTGAATACTGCTGCAATAAACATGAGGCTGCAGATATCTCTTCAATATACAGAATTCCTCTCCTTTTTTTTTTTTTTTTTGATGGAGTCTCGCTCTGTTGCCCAGGCTGGAGTGCAATGGCACTATCTTGGCTCAATGCAGCTCCCACCTCCTGAGCTCAAGCGATTCTCCCACCTCAACCTCCCAAGTAGCTGGGATTACAGGAGTGTGCCACCACGCCAGATGAATTTTTGTGTTTTTGGTAGAGACGGGGTTTTACCACGTTGGCCAGGCTGGTCTCAAACTCCTGATGTCAAGTGATCTGGCTGTCTTGGCCTCCCGAGGTGCTTGGATTATAGGTTTGAGCCACTGCGCCTGGTCATGAATTCCTCTCCTCTGGATATATACCACATAGTGGGATAGTGGGAGCAATCCAGCATACTTTTTTTTTTTTTTTTTTTTTAGCTTTATGAATGTTATGCTTTCTTTGCGTCACTAGAACATGCAGTAAAACCTCATACAACTTATTCCCAACTCTGGATTTCTGTGAGAAAGATTTCATTTTGAAATAGCATTCAAGGGCCTGAAAATGTCTGGTTATGCTATTTAGGTAAAATCTACATTTTCTACATTTTAAGAGCTTTTAACCCATGTTCCATATCATGCTTCCAATTATGGAAAAGAAGGCAGTATAATATATTGATCATTAATGATATGACAATGGTTTACATGTTTTATCTTCCATTAACATCCTACCTAGTAACGTATATACATAAAGAAACTATGTCAGAGTGGTTGCATAATTTATCCAGTCTCATACACCTAAAGGGGTAGATATGGAACTTATGTCCAGGTTTGCCAGATGCACAGAGCTTATTCTTGCTACTGTATGCTATGTTCTCTAGCTTACTCAAGATTAGACTATGTGTATTAGATAAAGGAAATTAAGTGTTCGTCTTTAAGCTTAAATATCTTGAAGTGAAGTTTGCAGGATAAGGCATATTCAAAAAAAGAAAAACAATTTAGTATCTGCTATGCATTATACAACTAGAACTGACAGTATGCACTGCCTCCGTCAAATGGAGAGATAGCACAACAATGGGTTACTCAGGAAAGGCTCTTGGTGGACGGTACTTGATATAGGTTAGAAGAATTGAAAAGATTTAAGTGAAAAGCTCACAGGACACAGTGGTAATGGAAATACTGTGAGCAACAAACACGGACATTTTTGCCTTCAGTAGAAGCAGTTCGCTGAGCTCCCGAGATGGCTTCCGTCTCTGCTAACTATAGACCAAAATAGACTTAATCTTTCTCTATGTTGCCAGTGCAGCAAATTATCATTATATCAACCTCTTTGTGTAGAGAAAACACATAATTTATAGAAACAATAAATATGTTCGTAGTAAAATTTTTATATCATTACCAATCTTTCACCATTGTTAGCTATGCTTTGTGACTGCTCCAAAATTCAGGTGTTGCCAATGTAATTGTATTAAGAGAAAGGGTGTTTATGAGGCGACTAGGCTGAGAGCTCCTTCCCTGGTGAATGGAATGAAGGTCTCTATAAAAGAGGCTTTACACAACGTTAGACTAGTTTGCCCTTCTGCCCCCTGCCATGTGAGGACACAGTGTTCCTTCTGACAGGTGAGGATGCATTGCTAAACGTGGCATCTTGGAAGCAGAGAGGAGGCCTCACACAACAACTGAACCTGCCGTGGTCATAATTTTGGATTTGACAGTCTCCAGAACTGAGATAAATAGATTTATGTTTTTTTGTAAATTTACGCAGTCTATGGTATTTTGCTACAGCAGTGTAAATGGACATGGGCAGTTAGAAAATATATATATATCAGTAAGGGAAAAACATTTTCTATGAACAAAAAGTAATATAACTGTTCTAAGTGAAATCAAATTTAAATTTTCTACATCTTAGGAAGAATGAAGGATGCCTTTTAAAATATGGCCAAAATTGTAAGTAGCAGACTATGAAGAGAAAAGGTAAATTGAAATATCAACTCAATTGAAAAGGGTACCCCAAATTCTATACTTCACAACATATATGGAGAAATTACTATCATCGGTTCATTGAAAGTAGGGTTATTTGAGGATACACACAGTTTCAATTTACTCTGTATTCCATCATTTAAACATATGTCTGGAGTGTTTACTACGTGGAGATAATATGCTAAGTACTAGACACAAAATGATGAGTGAAAATAGACACATTCCCTGATCACTACATGCAAATGTAGGTGGATGACAGAAATGAAATGTGAAAATCTTGCAAGCAAATCCAAAATTTAAAACTGTGAAAAGTTTTTGGAAGCATTACCAAAGAAAACCAGAGGAACCTGATTTAGTGTGGGTCAGATTGGATTTAAATTAAAATTCAACAGAGATGATATTGAAGAGAGAAAACACATGAAGACACTGATTTATGATAGAGAAATGGACATGCAAAGAAGTTGAAGAGAACTTTTGTGGGAGCAGAGAGGTGATAGGGAGAGGGAAGCATTTTCCAGCTGCAGAGGCCAGCGGGGCCAGGTCATACCCTTCATTAGACAGGTTAAAAATGATGTAACTACATTGACATAATAGATGGCTTTTGAATAGATGGTTAATATAATCAACTTTTGCTTATATTTTTTTAAAGCAATCACTCTGGCTCCAGTATGGAGAATGGACTGGAGGGTGGCAGGGCTCATTATGGCACAGATGGTGAGACCTGAGAGCTGATAGGGGTGAAGGGAATGGTGGATGAACAGAAGTTATGAGGTCAAGAGATAAACCCAAGAGCTTCTCCTTTCTGGTAAAAAGGCGAAGAGCAGACACTTCTACCTCCCTCTCTCGGGGAGAGGGAAGGACAGGACCTGAGAGAGCAAATATGGAAACCTGGGGAGGTAAGGAGATCCTGCTGAGGGAAGAAGGCAGCTGGGGGTAGAGAAGGGTCATTGCTCTGGGTGTGGAGGGCTTTGAGGAGAGTGCTTGCTCAGGTAGTGTTTCTATCTCTTCTCCTCCATAGTGACTAGTTGGAACTTTGTTCAATCACCAGTGAAAAGAGAAAAGAGCAGACAGACTGTGTACCCATGAGGGCCCCAGTGCCTGCAATAGATATGGTAGCAATGGAGGGAGGCAGAGACCCTTCACAGCTTCCTCCTGTCTCCTGACAGGCCAGGAGATTGAGCCAGCAAGGAAAGTAAAGGACATGAAACGTCAGTGCCTAGGACAATGCGAGAGGGAAGGTGAGCTTTTTCTAGTTCCAGTATCCCCTTTGAAGACTGAAATCAAGAACCATCAAATTCAGTCTGTGGAACCGTAAGGGCCACTGCCTGAACCACCAGTGCTACACCTTTAATTCATAAAGACTGACAGAGTGAGGCATTAAGATTTGTCCTTCCTCATCTCCCCAGGCCCTGTCACCACCCCTGTGAATATGTAAACCACTAACATGGCTGATTCCTGAAAGGAAAAACTAAGATCACATATGCAAAAAACAAACAAACAAAGTCAAGATATTGTAAATATCTTAGCAACTCATTCTAGTATTTAAAAAATAGACAATAAATCAAATCTATAAAAAATCAACATACACTAGATTAAAATAAAATATAATGAATTCATTAATATTTTGAAATAAGCCTTTATTACCTATGACACAATGTAGGGTATGTTAACAAAAAGCGAATACAAATATTTATATATTTTTTTAAAAAAGCAAATACAAATAATATGTATTCATTAAATAATTAAATCGATGTGATAACAGAAACTGTAGAGCCAGAGACTGTATTTGGGAATGTATCTCACATGTCATCAGAGAGAAATAAGTGAAACTATAAAAGAAAAATGTTAACAGTTTTAAAGCCTAGAACTGTGAACATTAGCCTTTAGCATCTAAAAATAGGAGTTCCAGAATTAAAAGAAAATTGTATAGAGGCAACATTTGAAGAAATAATAATTGCCATAATTAGCAAAAAGACTTCAGAACAAAAAAATCACAGGGCTCTGTGGAAAAGAAAAAAAAAGACAACAACAAATCGAAAACAAAAAAGAAAACAAGCAATAGAAAATATATTCACAGAGTAGAAAGAGTCACATAACCCCAATTTCTTTCTTTTTTTTTTTTTTTTTTTTTTTTTTTTT
>NW_016815828.1:424826-439920 GCF_001698545.2 Rhinopithecus bieti | reverse complement strand
TAAATTAAATTTAAATTTAATGCTGTTACTTTCTTTTAATCAATGTCTGAATGTAAAGTATTTAAAATATTTTGGCGGAATATTTTGAAATAATAAAGCAATTTAAAAATTTATTTGGAAAGTAAATGACACTGAATGATCAGCGCCATTTTGAAAATAAAGATTAAAATTGGAGACATATATAATCACTGACTATAAGGTATAGTAACTAAAATTTTTGCACTGATACAGAAGTAGATTTGGCAATTAATTATATGACTGAAATGGCACAAGATGATAGAGAACAAGCAGCTTGCTGGTAGTTGGTGTTAAAAATGAGACAACATTTGGAGACCAAGTTGGAAATTTATACTATGCTGTGTAGACTCCAGGTAGACTGATTCTGAAAGATGAATAAAATTTTAAACTCTGTAGAAGCTTATTTCTGTGGCTTTGTGATAGAAAATAACTTAAAACCTACTAAGATCCAGCAAACATTTTGTATCTATTTCTTCTTTAATGGTAATAATTTTTGTTAAAATGAAGGTACATTGGACACATTTCTACAGGGGAAGTTTTTATAGTGTCTAAAGCTAATAAGAATCTATTACCTAGGAGATTTTTTAAAATGCGGTAAAAGTGCAAATAAAAATTCACAAATGAGGAACTATACGGTTTGTTGTAATTAGCTTAAAATAAAATAGTTTATAGTCATCAGAATGACAAAAATTTGAAAGAAGAATAAAACTGAATATTGATAAGCATGTGCAAAAACAGGTACCTTATGCACGGCTAGTAAAAGGGTAAAGCAGCACAGATACTTTGTAGGACAATTGTGAGGAACATAGTTAAATTAAATCTGCACGTACTGTCCCACCTATTAAATCCCGTGTGGTGCACTGATCCATGAAGAACTTTCCCACAGATTCCAAATATGTATGTATTAGGATGAGCATAAGAATAGTTTTGGAAGGCAAAGAATTGCTAGTAACTTACTTGTCCACCACTGGAAAAATGATTAAACCAACGAGGCAGACACATTCTGAGGAAGCAAGAAACTAGATGTTCACAGAGAAATATAATGACTCTTAAAAGAGGTTCAATTACAAGAAGAAATGAGACAACAATTATACCTCTAAATGTTATATTGAACTTGCACAAAAATTATTAAGAAATCCCATTATACAAAAATTCAAAGGATATGTGCTAAATGCATTAAAATAACTGGCAACCATGATGACAGCCAGCAAATGGAATTAGAGATAAGGAGAAAAATACGTGATCCTTACAAAGAACAAAAATGCTTCCACATATTCACAGCAAAGCAAAGATTTGCAAAGTTAGAGAAGCAACGAAAAGAGACATTTTTACTTATTTATTTTATTTTTAAGACAAAGTCTTGCTCTGTTGCCCACGCTAGAGTGTGGTGGTGTGATTTCGGCTCACTGCAGCCTCCACCTCCCCAGTCAAGCAATTATCCTGCCTCAGCCTCCTGAATAGCTAGGACTACAGGCTCACGCCACCATACTTGGCTCATTTTTGTATTTTTTTAGTTGGGATTCCTCCATGTTGGTCAGGCTGGTCTCAAACTCCTGACCTCAAGTAATCCACCCATCTCAGCCTCCCAAAGTTCTGGAATTACAGGCATGAGCCACCATGCCTGACCAAAGGGCATTTTTAATAGAGAATATCCTGCACTGTCTGAGGCTGCTCAGAAATTGATTAGGATCTGGCTGATCAGGAGCCAGAGAATTTATAAACATGAGAGCTATCAGTTAAATTAGCAAGATCAATCTCCATGAATTTATGAAGTTTGGTTATTTTTGGAATAGTCTGAGGAACAATGGGAAAATAGGCAAGCTTTTGTGAAGTGCTGATAGGAAGGAAGACACATATTTTAGTAGTAAACATTCCTGTTACCTCAAATTTGTTTTTGCTTTTTCACAAATGCTCCTAAGTGTAAGGTGGTGAAATGGATAAGAATTTCAGAAACAAAGCGTCAGCATGTGCAGTAACTGTGGAGAAATTTAAGACAAAAACACAGAAAGCCACTGTGGTAGGACAATGAGGAGAAAGTAGCATGACAAAACTGGACACAATTCAGGTCGGATGACTGTGGTCATGGCTATTTCTGCTGAAGTATTTGGTTGTTATAAAACAGGGAAATGTATGTTGTATTGGTATCTGTTTTGATTGTTAAACTTGATTGCTGTGACCCTTGTGACTATTGTCAATACCAAAAGGCCATAGTATAACCCACATCAAGTCCCAAAATAAGAGAAATAAAATAAAAAGTCAGTTAGAGATTTAGTCTAACAGAAGCATAGAGTAGATCTAAATAAAAGCATTCAAAGTGTCCTTAAAGGGATATAATATATTGTAAGCCTAGGGAATGTAGCCGAAATTTAATTGAAAACAGTAACTTATCTAAAAAAAAAATGCAAAGGTAAATTCTTCTAAAAAAGAAATCATTACAAAAGTAGAATTCACAGAGCCAACACTGGTAGTCTGTGTAAGAAAACAGGGATAAAGACTTGATCTTTCTGGTTGCAGAGATCAATCCATCTTTCTTGGAGTCAGATACATTTGGATGTTATAACTTAATGCCTGTAAATATTTGAATTGTAGCCTACTCCTCCCACTGGCCCATTTTATGTTTAAAGTCATTAAAGAGGACTCTGATAATCTGCCTACATATGTAGATGTTAGAGAGAGAATGTGCTGGGCAAACAGGATGACTGGTTTATTGTTAGGTCTATTTATCTTTGTAACAGATTGAAAGGCATTTTTAATTTAGACATCAATCTTGAGTCTTGGCTAATGTGACTCTCTCCTGAAGAAACAGGGCTATAGTGCAGATGCTGACTCAATCAAGTTTCTCAGCTCTCTGGGATAAGGCCAGACTGTGACTCCCAGCAAATAAATTTGGGTAATTGCCTTATGGCAGTTCTCCTGGGAGACAGCCATCACTTTTTTCCTCACCTCTCTCAGTTGACATCCACTGGCATTGGAATACATAGTACATTTTCTCATCTTCAAGAGCTCTTACAAGAATTAATGACAGAACAATAATTATGGAACAAATATTTATTCTAAATAGGCTCTTCGCCTAAAATTACTTAAGATACTGCAGTCAACATCCTTTAGAAGAATAAAAGAAAATGACGTTAAGTGACTTGATTAATGTCATAAATTAATTGTTCTACTGGAAAGGAAACAGTTCTGATGTCACTAATATTTCTTATCATGAAGAAATATATTGGTCAATTATGCTTCTAGCCAAAATGGAGTAACAGAAACTAGATTTACCCTTCTGCTTGAAACAATCTAAAACAAAAAATGTTGTATAAAATATATAAAACAATGGTATGCAACACACTGGACACAGTGACCCTTAGAAGCAGACAATAAAAAAGGCAAGTCCTAGAATTGCCACAGTTACTGCTTTGAGATTTTCCCAGTTTGAGGTCAAAGAGGGTGTATTCGTTTTCTGTGGCTGCTGGAATCATTCCCACAAAATAGATGGCTTAAAAGAACTTAAATTTATTATCTTACATTTCAGTGTTTGGAAGTTCAGTCTGGCCCTTAGAGCTGTAATTAAGGTGTCAGCAAATCTGCATTCCTTTCTGGAGGCCACTCTAGAAAGTTTGTTTCCCTGCCTTTCCCAGCTTCTGCAATCTTCTTGCATTCCTTGGCTTGTCCTGCTTTTGTCTTCAAAAACCACAACTGTGGGTCCAGTCATTCCCACACTGCATCACTCTGACCTTCTTTTCTGCCTTTTTGTTCTTTTATAAAGACTTTTGAAATTGTAAGACTTCCACCCAGAAAATCCAGATAATGTCACTCTCATAAGGTCAGATGTTCAGGAACCTTATTTCCATCTACAACCCTAATTCTCATTTGCTGTGTATTGTAATGTACTCACAGGCTTTATAGATGAGGACATGGGCATCTCTAGAGAGCATCATTATTCTGCCTACAGCAGAGAGAAAACGCAAGCAGAGCCTTCAGCCTCTACAAGTTCAGGAGATGTCAGCTGAGAGTCTAAGGAGAACAAAGTATCTTAGAGTTCATAGGATAGGTGATGTATAAGAGAAAACTACAGGGAAATAATTCTGGATGTCAGCAGAGAGCTTCCCTTAGCTATTACTCTGATTAATACATGCGAGTGAACTGCAAGGTGCTGGAGACAGAGTCACTCTAAAGTGTGAGACCTGACATTCATCACAGAAAACCTGGATCAGGAAACATTGTCTAATCCAAGCATCTGAAGAGTAAGACTTAAAATACTTGGAGAATTTGATAGAATACACAGAAGGGTTTTTCCCTCAATAATGGAGAATAATTAGCCCTCTATTGTCAGGTACTGAGATCCCATTGAACAAATCTCAAAAGCAAGACCTAGAAATATCATACAGTTTTGATATGGTTAGGCTTTGTGTCCCTATTGAAATCTCATTTTGAATTGCAGTTCCCATAATTCCCATGTGTTGTGGGAGGGACCCTGTGGGAGGTAATTGAATCATGGAGGTGGTTTCTGCCATGCTGTTCTCATGATAGTGAGTGAGTTGTCATGAGATCTGATGGTTTTATAAGGGCCTTCCCCTTTTGCCTGGGATTCATTTCTCTCTCCTGCTGCCATGTGAAGAAGGACGTGTTTGCTTCCCCTTCTGCCATGATTTTAAGTTTCCTGTGGCATCCCCAGCCCTGCAGATCTGTGAGTCAATTAAACCTTTCTTTTATAAATTACTCAGTCTCAGGTATGTCCTTGTAACAGCATGATAATGAAGTAATACAAATATCTTTTCTTTCCTTTTTTTTTCTGAGACAGGGTCTCTCTCATTGTCTTACCCAGGCTGGAGTACAGGGGTGGGATCTCAGCTTACTGCAGCCTCTGCCTCCCAGGTTCAAGAGATACTCCTGCCTAAGCCACCTGAATAGCTGTGACTAGCAGGACGTGTCACCACACCAGGCTAATTTTTGTATTTTTTGTTTGCTCAGGCTGTTCTTGACCTCCTGAGCTCAAGTGATCCTCCCTCCTCAGCCACCCAAGGTACTGGGATTACAGGCCTGATCCATCATGCATGTCCCAATATCATTCAGTTTCTAATTAATTCCACACTAATTAAGGTCAAGTGTGTTTATAGGAACATAAAAATACCTATCACTCAATAAAGTAATATTCAAAATGTATGATATTTAATCATGCATTAAACTACAATGAGTAGTAGAGAAAAACCTACAATGGGTAAGATAAGAAAATATAATGAATATCATTGATGTCGTGTTAGATGTACAAAAAGGAAAGATTAATGAGCTAGGAGACATAGCAATAGAAACTTCCAAATTAAACACAGAGAAAAAAGAGTGCAAAAATGAACAGAACCACAATGAATATCAGGATGACTTCAAGCAGGCTGATACACATTAAATTGCATTCTCAGAAAAAGGGTGGTATAAAAAATTTGGAGAAAGAATGGCTGAAATTTCTCAACTTTGATAAAAACTATAAAGTTGCATAACATAAACACTCAATGAGCCCCAAGCCCATGAAAAAGGAATAAAATTATACCAAAGCAAGTCATAATCAAATTGATGTCAACTGATAAAGATAAGCTTAAAAGCAGACATAGGAAAAGAAAAACTAGAGAAACATATGAAGTTATCAGTTTTCCTTGTTTGTTTGCTTGTTTATATTTTGGAATCAAAATCACAAAGAGATAGTGAAGTAATATCTTTAAAGTATTAAGAAGAAAATGCTTAGAATGTTATACTCAATCAAAACGTATTTTGAAAACAATGATGAAATATTTATACACACTAAAAGAATCGCAACCCACTCTAAAAGAAGTTCTAGAGAAAGCCCTTTAGTCAGAAAGAAAATCATAGCAGATAAAATAAGTATCTACCACAGCAATGAAGGATGTAAAAAATGATAAAATGTAGGAATAAATATAAATATTTTCCTATTATTCAAATTTCTTTAAAAGGTAATTGCTTAAACAAACATCATATTTTAATGTAGTATGTGTTTTATAATGTATATAAAAGTAAAATGCATGATAATAATAAGATAAAAGCTGGGATGGAAAGAATGGTGTGTTGTAAAATTCTCATACAATCCACAAATAGTATAAGCATTCAAATACAGACAGTGATTAAAAATGGCTACTTTACTGGCATATCTACAACCATCTGATCTTCAACAAAACTGACAAAAACAAGCAATGGGGAAAGCATTCCCTATTTAGTAAATGGTGTTTGGAAAATTGCCTAGCCATACACAGAAAATTGAAACTGGGCCCGTTCCTTACACCTTGTACAAAAACTAACTCTAGATGGATTAAAGACTTAAATGTAAAACCCAAAACTATAAGAAGAAAAATCTAGGCAATACCATTCAGGACACAGTCACAGGCAAAGATTTCATGATGAAATCACCAAAAGCAATTGGGATAAAAGCAAAAATTGACAAATGGAATCTAATTAAACTAAAGAACATCTACACAGCAAAAGAAACTAATCCCAGCACTTTGGGAGGCCGAGGCAGGCAGATCACGAGGTCAGGAGATCAAGACCATCCTGGCAAACACAGTGAAACCCCTCTCTACTAAAAATAGAAAAAATTAGCGGGGCGTGGTGGCGGCGCCTGTAGTCCCAGCTACTCGCGGGGAGGTTGAAGCAGGAGAATGACGGGAACCCGGGAGGCGGAGCTTTTTAGTGAGCGGAGATGGAGCCACTGCACTCCAGCCTGGGTGACAGAGTGAGACTGTCTCAAAAAGAAAAAAAAAAAAAGAGAGAAACTATCATCAGAGTAAACAGATAACCTACAGAATGGGAGAAATTTTTGCAATCTATCCATCAGACAAAGGTCTAATATCCACAATCTACAGGGAACTTAAGCAAATTTACAAACAAACAAACAAAAAACATTAAAATGTGGGCAAAGAACATGAACAGACACTTCTCTAAAGAAAACATTCATGCAGCCAACAAACATGAAAGAAAGCTCAACATCTCTGATCATTAGAGAAATGCAAATCAAAACCAAATAAGATAACATCTCATGCCAGTCAGAATAAGATAACATGTCATGCCATTATTAAGAAATCAAGAAACAGATGCTGGCAAGGTTGTGGAGAAATAGGAATGCTTTTACACTGTTGGTGGGAATGTAAATTAATTTAATCATTATGGAAGATGGTGTGGCAATTCCTCAAAGATCTAGAACCAGAAATACTATTTGACCCAGCAATCCCATTTCTGGTTATATACCCAAAGGAATGTAAACCATTCTATTACAAAGGTATATGCACGTGGATGTTAATTGCAGCACTATTCACAATAGGAAAGACTTGGAATAAATCCAAATGCCCATCAGTGATAGACTGGATAAAGAAAATGTGGTACATATACACCATAGAATACCATAAAAAAATGAGATCATGTCCTTTGTAGGGACATGGATGGAGCTGGAAACCATTATCCTCAGCAAACTGAAGCAGGAACAGAAAACCAAACACTGAATGTTCTCACTTATAGTGGGAGTTGAACAATGAGAACACATGGATGGAGAGAGGGGAACAATACACACTGGGGCCTGGTTGGGGGTAGTGTCGGGGGAGGGAGAACATTATGAAAAACAGCTAATGCATGTTGGGCTTAATACCTAGGTGATGGGCTTATAGGTGCATCAAATCACCAAGGCACACGTTTACCTCTGTAACAAACCTGCACATCCTGCACGTGTACTCTAACTTAAAAATAAATGTTTCTTTAAAAATGCTACTTTAACCTTTGCCTGGAGAGAGAATATATGATAATATGTTGTCCTTTTATTGTGAATTAATAAATTTAATTTCACTTTTAAAATAATGAATTTGTTTAGTTTTTCTATCTTTAAGAAGTTCATTTTTATTGGGTGATACTATCACAGAAGCAAATTTGTCAAAGGAACCTATGCTCAACTTGCGAGATATCCATTTGACAGCTTACTGTCATTTCTCTCAGGTAGCTTTGCAGTTTGCACTATTTTTCTTCCTCTTGCTTTTTTTCCTCCTTATTCATGTTATTATTCCAATTTGTTATATGTAACACATCTCCACTGGTATATAATCAACATATGGACAGGCCTTTGTCGATTTTATTTACTGCTATATCCCCACCTATAATAAGGCCTGGCTGATATTAGTTATTCAGCAGATATTTGCATTATCTTTTATGCCTGCATTTTATTATTACTAAGTAAATTAGCTCTTTAGATGCTTTTCTTTTTCAAAAATTGATCTCTAAACCTTGGAAAACATAGAAGTCAGCCTGATTAACATCAGTTACTTCTTTTTTCAGTCACATAGCCTGTTGCTGTCTAGGCCTACATCTCTTCATTGAAGTGTAATTCACAATAAAGCTATTTCTCTCTTATTTGTGATGATGAGATGTGGGAAAAGAGTTTTCCATTTTTTTTTGCAGATATGTATATAATCATTCCAAGAGATTGTTTCATCAGAACTCGGCTGACAGCTCCAGGTTTGTGAGTGAGATGTAAATCATCATATGTCCAGGTTAGCTGCTTCTCTCCTTTACAGCCTTTCTACCAAAATCTTTCAAATGGTGCTTATGGAGGCTGCTTCTTTTTTCTGAAGGTTTCCTCTCCTCCTCTCTTTCCATGGTTCCTTTTCTTTTGCTTTTGTTGAGGCTCTTTTTTTGACTTGAGAGCAAGAATCTTCAGTGCATCAATACTTTTTTCTTTTGAATCTCAAGACCAATCCCTCTACAGAAAGGAGGTACGAGATGTAACTCAAAATAGATGGAAGAGAGGAACTCAAGAAATCCCCTATTTCTGGGGATTAACTACTTTCTTCTATAATATCATACTACATGCATTCCTAATTTGGTAGAATTATTTTAATGTAAAAGTGGTACGTCCTTTGTTTTTCTGATGTCATTTTTCTGAAAGCTACTTGTCCTACATTATGCTCTCAATAAAATCACAAAGTCTTTGCCAACCAAAGACTTGGATCGTCTTGGATTTGTCTTGGTTGTGTGGGTAAAGTTAGAGGTCAACTGCAGAAACAAAGATAACATTATGACCCACTTAATCATCTCCAGCGTATGATTTCAAATCTGTGTAGGTATGTATGTATGTATGCTGTTCTTTTGAGACAAAGTTTCACTCTTGTTGCCCAGACTGGAGTGCAATGGTGTGATCTCGGCTCACTGCAACCTCTGCCTCTTGGGTTCAAGTGATTCTCCTGCCTCAGCCTCCTGAGTAGCTGGGATTACAGGCATGCACCACCACGCCCAGCTAATTTTGTATTTTTAGTAGAGCCGGGGTTTCTCTATGTTAATCAGGCTGGTCTTGAAATCCTGACATCATGTGATCTGCCCGCCTCAGCCCCCGCAAAGTGCTGGCATTACAGGCATGAACCACCGCACCTAGCCTTCAAATCTCTTTATAAGCCTCATTGTCAATCATTTTCACTTAGTTTTACCAAAGAGGTTTTCTTCTGTTTCCCACTTATATGTAATTAATTTATACCTTTTCATAATGCTTCTCAGATATATTTTATTAGGAATAATTTTCGTTTCTCTTTTGCAATATAATTATATTTTTCAAATCCCAATTCATTTGTCCTTCCAGAAGATTCTCGAATACTCTGTCCTCCTTAGTAGTTTGTCCTTTTTGTAACCAACCCCCCATTGTAGTCTCTTTATCAGAGTTTCTCTATATTGGTTTGTTTTCTTGGTGTACTTGATTGATCCACTAGCTCAATTGCTTATTTAAAATGACAAGATTAACAGTTTGGGTAACGTGTATTTTTCAATGCATTTCTTTATTCTGAAATCTTACATTGTTCTCTTAACCATGCCTAGCATTTGTCAAAAGAGGTACTGGAAAAGAGAATGAGGTTCAATTAAGGTATTCACATTATCACAAAGAAAAAAACATATAATTTTAGATTGTAGTTACCATACATAATTTATAATGCATTTCAGCTCAGTAAACACATATTTCTCTGAATATATCCTGATAAGACATATTATTATGCATTTAAAATTTTTTCAATGTAAAGGTAATGGATTCAAAGAGCATGGATATAATGCCTCTATCTCAATCATGATAGATATTTCATTTTAATGTAATTTCTTTCCCTTCAAGATACTACAATTGAAAATAAAATGAGTGGGTGACAGGTGCTTCTCTCTTACTCCTCCAGTGCTCCTTTGCCATTCCAGCTGAGCAATCTCATAAAAATGTCAGCTCTCCACTGGCAAAGCATGCTGCACCTGCCTGCCATGTGCTTAGTGACTACTAACATTTATATATCACTGTATTCCAAGTCAAATAAATTGATAAAATGCAACTCAAAAATGTACCACATTGCATCGTTAATGCTTTTTAGGTAGAAATGTTTTCTTTCCTAGTCTTAAAGCAAAAGGACCATTTCTTATTCTATTCAGTGAAAACAAGACCACTTCAATATTTAATTTGGAAAATGGCACTATAAATATTAAAATAAGATATATGCACTTAACCAGACAACCCAAGACTCTTTAGCTACTTTAGTGTTGTGTACTACTGCCACAGAATATGCTAAACCTGCTAAGATTTTATTCTCTACTAAGGCTCCTACAAGTTAAAAATCTGTCAATTCATTCAATTTCCATTAGAGATGTAAGCAGCTCTAGGTGATACTGGGAAAGCAGCATTAGCACACCGATGTATGCATATGGTGCTTCGGCGGTGCCTTTCGTTTTCATGAAAATTTTACCTACTTGCCATCTGATTTTGTTTTTTAGACTCTACTTGCTTTCATGTAACAAATGTTTTACACAGTCAATTTATCAGCATTATATGAGAAAAAATGTTTCCAAAATAATAAGAAAGACATATTTTTTAAAAACTGATAAGATAGATAACACTGAAGTTAATTTAATGAAGTCTAATTTTTAAAAAAAGTTAAATAGATAGTTAGGACAACAGTGGCTGCTATAATAACAATCCATGCATTTCAGCCGTCTTAACACTAAGGCAGTCTCTCTCTCACTCTTAAAGAATTCCGGCCAGGCGCGGTGGCTCAAGCCTGTAATCCCAGCACTTTGGGAGGCCGAGACGGGCGGATCACGAGGTCAGGAGATCGAGACCATCCTGGCTAACACGGTGAAACCCCATCTCTACTAAAAAATACAAAAAACTAGCCGGACGAGGTGGCAGGTGCTTGTAGTCCCAGCTACTTGGGAGGCTGAGGCAGGAGAATGGCGTGAACCCGGGAGGCGGAGCTTGCAGTGAGCTGAGATCCGGCCACTGCACTCCAGCCTGGGTGACAGAGCAAGACTCCGTCTCAAAAAAAAAAAAAGATAGTTTACACTAACATTTTAAGTCTGTGCTTTGACTCCCTTATATATTGGGATATTAACTCCTTGTGAAATGTATAGTTTCAAATATTCCTTCTATTATATAATTCTGTTTTCACTTTGATGGTTTCTTTTGCTGTGTGGAAGATTTTTAGTTTGGTGTCATCCCATTAGTCTATTTTTGTTTTGCTGCCTAGGTTTGTGATGTCATATTCACAGAATTCTTGCCCAGACCAACTGCATGAAGCATTGCCCTTGTGTTTTCTTCTAGTGCTGTCATAGTTTCAGGTCTTACATTTAATTTCTTACTCTACTTCTAGTTGACTTTTATATGTGAAGAGATAGGTTTAATTTAATTCTTCTGCATGTGGATATCTAGTTTTCTCAAAAATTTTATTAAAGGAACTCTCCCTTTCCCAGTGTGTATTCTTGGTATTTTTGTCAAAAAACAATTGACTGTAATTGCAGTTTATTCTGGGCTCTCTGTCTTGTTGCATTGGTCTATGTAGCTGTTTTTATGCCAATACCATGCTATTCTTGTTACTATAATTTGTTGTCTATTTTGAAGTCAGATAGTGTGATACCACTAGCTTTTGCAAAAATAATAATAATGATACTAATAACTTAATTTAAAAACAGGCAAAAGACCTGAACAGGCGTTTCTCAAAAGAAAATGTACAAATGGCCAATAGACATGCAAAAAATAATCAACATTACAAATCAAAAATGACAAATACTACCTCATCTCAGTTCAAATAGCTATTATCAAAAGACAAAAAATATATATTGGCAGCAATATGGAGAAAAGAGAACAGTTATACACAGTCGATGGGAATGAAAATTAGTGTAGTCATTACAAAAAACTCTATTCCTAAAAAAATGAAAAATAGAAAGTACTCTAGGGTTCTGCAATCCCACTGTTGGGTATATATGCAAAGGACATGAAATCAGATGCCCCAAATAACTGCTTTCTCATGTTTACTGCAACACTATTCACAGTAGCTGAGATATGGAATTAACCTAAAAGTCCATCAGTGGTTAAACGGATAAAGAACATGTGAAGTATATGCACAATGGCATATTATTCAGCCTGAAAAAACAATGCAATTCTGCCATTTGTAAACACGTAGATGAACCTGGATAACATTATGTTATGGGAAATAAGCAAAGAAATACAGATACCACATGATCTTTCACTGACAGGTAAAAAAAAAAAAAAAGTTCATTTCATTGAAATAGAGAGTAAAAGGATGGTTCCCAGAGGCTGGGGTTTTTAGAGGAAATGAGATAGGGAGATGTTGGTCATAGAACACATTGGTACAATTGGACAGAAGTAATACATTTCAGATCTTTGTACAGCAAGGTGACTATAGATAATGACAATATATAATATTCTTTAAAAATGTGAAAAGAATGAATGTTATGTACTCTCAGCACAACAGTGATAACTATGAGAGATAGCGTCTTTGTTTATTAGCTAGATTTAGTCATTGTATATATACATTGTGTATATATCCAGGATGCCATGTTGTATATACAACAAAATCATACAATGTTATTTGTCTATTAAAAAAAATACATAAAAATGTATTCATGCTTTATGTCTCCTGTGGAAAGTCAGAAACTTTTTTTCCTTGAAGACTGTCATATTATTTCACAGAAAGGCTGCTGAATGCATTTTGGGTGTCTCATCATATTATTCTTACACAGTCAGGATGTGTGAATTTTGTGAGTTTTCCTTTGCAGTCTTTTCTTCTTCTCTAATAAATGTCAAGTCAATATCTCCACGTAGACATCCCCACCAAATTCTAAACCAGAGAACACATACACAGGGGGCTGAAGGAGAAAACAATGAAGAAGGCTCCTGTGAGAATGGCCACACTTTTCCTGCTGGGACATGTGCTATTTAGTATTTTCATAAAGGGACAAATGCCCAGTGTGGACAATTTCCATTTCATATGTCAACAATGATAGATTAGTAATAACTGCCTGGAGATACACTTTAAGATAGCTTCTGAGTCTGTGTCCACAATCAGAGAGAAATAATGGCCAGATCAATTTACTAGTCCGTCAAACTTTATAAGCTATAGTAAAATAAATTTTGTTTTATTCAGCCTACAGTTGCCAAATGATACATGCATTACTTTTACATGAATGGAAAATTTCCAGGAAATTACATTTCTAGAGTAATCAGAAACTGATGTACCATAGGCCCTGGTTTGGTTTGCAGGTTCTATCATGTATTAACCTTTACACTTAATTTGAAGTTTACCCCTTGTCAAAATAGAGAAAATGACTCAAATCTAAGTAAGTATTTATGGTGCAATCATTTTAACACACATGTGTTAAATGTATATTTTATATTTTTTATTTTAAAATAGAATCAATAATTAGCTGATGTTACTCCATGTTATTTTTTAAATATTAGCTTTCTTTTACTTAAACATAATAGATATTTTTAGTGTTGAGAAGGAGATTTTCAGTGTGATATAACCAGTAAATATTTTTTAAACAATTCTTTGTTGAGGACTGATAAAGATAAATTACAATAATAATTTTTCTTACCATAAAGTAAGAAATGTACAGTTGGCCTTCCTTATCCCTCAGTCCTTCATTTGCATCCATATATTCAACCAACCTTGGGTAACAAATATTCAAAAATAATTTAAAACAATACAGCAATTAAAAAAATTAAACTGGTATAGTATCACAACTATTTATACATTATTTATGTGAGGTATTATAAGTAATCTAGAGATGATTTAAAGTATATGAGAGGATGTATGTAGGTTATGTGCAAATATTATGTTATTTTATCTAACAGACTTAAGTATCCGCAGATTTTTGTATCCTTGGTTTGGGGTATTCCTGGAAATACTTCTCCCATGATACTACTGAAGGATTACTGTATAACTTCTATGAGCTGGATGCATTTTACATTGTTTCTGTAAGACTGCATTATTTCAATGTCAGAATCAGTTATATTTCAAATAACTACATAATCCTGGCAATGAAATTGTCATTAATACAAGCTTTGGGAGTAATTATTACTTTTTCATTTAACCAGATCAAGGATATATAGAAGCGTAAGGATAATTCTTGGAGATTCTTGTATATTTGTTAAATAGGGAAATTACCTATCCTAAATAGTTTGTAAAGTTAGGCTTGAGTGTGCTTTATAGCTAAACAAAGAGAGATAACAGACTGAAGAAAAATGTTCACTATCAAATTATTTGGCTGTTACTACATTTTCTTTTTTTTTTATTGAAGCTTTTTTTATTTTTTATTTTATTTATTTATTTTTTTATTATACTTTAAGTTCTAGGGTACATGTGCATAACGTGCAGGTTTATTACATATGTATACTTGTGCCATGTTGGTGTGCTGCACCCATCAACTCGTCAGCACCCATCAATTTGTCATTTATATCAGGTATAACTCCCAATGCAATCCCTCCCCCCTCCCCCATCCCCATGATAGGCCCCGATGTGTGATGTTCCCCTTCCCGAGTCCAAGTGATCTCATTGTTCAGTTCCCACCTATGAGTGAGAACATTCGGTGTTTGGTTTTCTCTTCTTGTGATAGTTTGCTAAGAATGATGGTTTCCAGCTGCATCCATGTCCCTACAAAGGACGCAAACTCATCCTTTTTTATGGCTGCATAGTATTCCATGGTGTATATGTGCCACATTTTCTTAATCCAGTCTGTCACAGATGGACATTTGGGTTGATTCCAAGTCTTTGCTATTGTGAATAGTGCC
>NW_016815828.1:397431-423011 GCF_001698545.2 Rhinopithecus bieti | reverse complement strand
GGCTATTGATTGTTGCCTCAATTTCAGAGCCAGCTATTGGTCTATTCAGGGATTCAACTTCTTCCTGGTTTAGTCTTGGGAGAGTGTAAGTGTCCAGGAAATTATCCATTTCTTCTAGATTTTCTAGTTGATTTGCGTAGAGGTGTTCATAGTATTCTCTGATGGTAGTTTGTATTTCTGTGGGGTCCGTGGTGACATTTTCATTACTGTATATATTAAGACAGAATAAATAAGTTTAGGACACTTTCAAAAAGCTTTATTGTGTTTGCAAATTATCTTCCTGAAATGAATCTACTTCTTAATTTGTCAAAAGTTTCTATTAGCTATTCATAAAGTCATAAATATTAGCTTAGATACATATATAGTTTAAATTATATTTGCTCACTGTTCTGGCAATCTGCTGTAATTGTATGCTTACTATATGGTGTCCCTTATGTTTATCAAGTGATAATGTATTATTATAAAATAAAATACATTTTTCTTACTCAGCATTTTAAAAACTTTCTTCTCTGGTATAGAACGAACGATGCTGAATACCTCAGTTAGAAGAGGCTACATAAAGAACTCCAAGGATGTGTGTGTGTACGTGCATGTATGTGTGTGCACATATGTGTGCATGTGAATGTGTGTGTGTGTGTTGCATGGGTATATGTGCTTTTAGATCAATCAAATATAGGATAATATTCATTCACCACAAAAGTGTTTTCTATTATATGGAAAATCAGAAGGAATAACCCATTTAATAGTGTTTTAATACCAAAGAGGCTCTCTATAAGTTTAATTTAAAGGTGTCTTTTATACGGTTACATTTTTATTATCTTTCAGGGCTTATCAGAGTATTGTCTATTAATAATTTCCCATAATCCATATAAAATATTACTTTTTATTTGAATGAACTTTTTTGTTCTTTGCATCGTCTTTTAGGTAATCTTACACATTCACATCACAGTAAATATCTCAAGGTCAAGACCTAGGTTACTTACTTGTGTGTTTTCTGGTATTGCTGCATAGTGTTTTACACAAAGGTGGCATTCATGCATTTTTATCAAAATAACTAATAACTATTAATGGAATATGAAATGCAAAATAAAATTTTGTTTACTAGACTGTAAATGTCTGTAAGTAACTTTACAAAAAATGACCATTTCTTTGATAATTCAGAAAGACATGGGCTCTATATGTTTGTGTGTATTTGTAGGTGTGTGTTTGTTACTACTGCCTTTTCTACATATAGTACAAGTGACTGACTTGAATGCTTATCTGAATCAAATACCCGTCTGTTAGAACATTTTAGATAGGTTGTATTGAAGCTTTAATTTTAAAGCTGATCATTTCAATTTAATATGGAAGTCCGTGCTTATATTCTGGTGAAATAAATGCACCAAATGGTGTGTAAAACTCAAAATTAGTCAGAAGAAATTTGGCAGTGAGAATAATGACCCCACAGATTGCTACAATTCAAAAACTTTAACAATCTACTTCTTCCCTTGGACATATGTAATGCAAATGTTTGGGAAATTACAATAGTTTGTGAGTGCCAAAGCTTAATAAATGAAGATTGTCAGATTTTAATTGTTCTATAATTTTTCCAAATGACAATCCATGTTTGCTGCTCAGTTTTCTCAGAGGAAAACAGTAATCTCTTTAAAAAATATTTATCTTGGAAGAAGAGTCTTGCTGGATGTAAATGTTCTTTCTGTAAAAATACCTATGATTTGACATAGGTCAAATTTTGCACTTTGCAATCTTTTTCAGTGGGTGTTACCTTGACAAAATATCCTCAAACTGTAATGTAAGGCTCATCATACTAGAACTGAAGACACTGTGTTTCTGGGGTTGCCTCTATTTACATGTTAGCTCTTACACATTCAAACTTCTAAGCCAATTCTTTTCCTTTCCACTTTTATTTTAGGTTCAGGGGTTACATGTGCAGGTTTGTTGTGTGGAGAAATTGTGTGTCGCTGGGGTTTTGTGTACAAAATGATCCTGTGATCCAGGTAGTAAGCATAGTACCTGATAGTTTTCCAACCCTCACCCCACTCCCTACCTCCCACCTCTATTCGTCTCCATTGTCTACTGTTCTTATCTTTGTGTCCATGAGTACCCAAAATTTAGCCCCCACTTAAAATTGAGAACATGTGGTATTTGGTTTTCTCTTCCTGTGTTAATTCGCTTAGGATGATGACATCCACCTGCATCTATGTTGCTGCATGGGACATGATCTCATTCTTTTTTAGGATAAGCCATTTTCTTGCATGTCCTAAATACAATATTTGATTAAAGGCGGCACTGTACAGCGGTGATTAGTACTATGGTCTTTGAACTTCAAAGTGTTGAACTCAAATCGGCTGTTACTTTACATGAGACAAACTTAGTCTCACAATCTTTATTAATTTTTTAAAATTTTCTTTCTTTGATAGTCATAATAATAACTACAAAATGTTTGCTGTGCACTTGCAGTGAGGTGGTGTGAGAATTAAATACACCCAAATTAATGCTATTATTATTATTCTGTGTAATTAATTCCTCTTCCAGCTAGATCATTTCACGAGGATACCTATTTTGGGTAATTTTTAACAGCCGTCTAGACAAGAAGCTAGGCAATGTTTAGTGTAAGCCTCCTTAAGCCCTAATCAAAAAATTTAAAAAAAATGTGTGGTATGGCTGGAGATTCAAAAATAGAAGTGCATTTTGTTCATCTTCAAAAATATCAAGTCAATTTCAGATTTGCTTCACAGTCATCATGTCTGTCCCTTGTATATAGCCTGTCAGTTTCCCATAACATAAAACACAAAATTAGTGACTGATAGCCCTTACATGGCACATGGATAACAGTGTATTTCAGGTTTAAAATGGTATCATCCTCCTGAACTTTGCATTGAAACTTGTGGTGGTCCACATGGAATTGACACAAGCAAATGCTGATCCATTATTTCACCTTCTAAACAAAATGTCCTGACTTTTCTTTTCTGGGTTGGAAAATGTAGACTTTGACTATTACTGTATTTGCCTGAGTATAGAGATCAAGTGGTGTGAGAAAAAAAAAATTTCCAAGATAATTTTTGAAGGTGGAAGTGTCATGCACTGTTCTTTTATGGTGCTCAGAATGGAATTTTTGTGACTCTGTGGTTGAGATGTTTTCATGAGGGTCTGGGACTTTACGTATATTTTCTCTTTCTGTCCTTCTCTGGAATTTTGCAAATTCTAAGATTGTTATAGAAATGGATTTAGCCTCCATCTTCACATTTGTGATAAATGAACCCATATTTTGAGGATGATTTTGCACATATGTCCCAGACAGCGCTCTTTTATCTGGTTGATCTGTAATCAGAAACTTTCCAGTTTGGGCTATGATATTTGAGAGGAGAAGATAAAAATCAAGATGATTTGAAGAAGAGAAATGCTCTATATTTTCTTTTTGTCCCTATCACAGGTTGCCTAGTAGACAGAGAGCTCCACCTATCACCTTCAGAATCCCGACATCATGTCTCCATGAGACCACAGGCCCCTTGCAGCCAATGGCTGAGCCTGGGTGAGGGTCTAAGCCAGGCTCTTTGCATGAAGATATGACCTCACTTGCTGATTTTTTTTTTTTTTTTTTTTTTTTTTTTTGAGACGGAGTCTCGCTCTGTCGCCCGGGCTGGAGTGCAGTGGCCGGATCTCAGCTCACTGCAAGCTCCGCCTCCCGGGTTTACGCCGTTCTCCTGCCTCAGCCTCCCGAGTAGCTGTGACTACAGGCGCCCGCCACCTCGCCTGGCTAGTTTTTGTATTTTTTTAGTAGAGACGGGGTTTCACCGTGTTAGCCAGGATGGTCTCGATCTCCTGACCTCGTGATCTTCCCGCCTCAGCCTCCCAAAGTGCTGGGATTACAGGCTTGAGCCACCGTGCCACTGCCTATTAGTCTAGGACACTTCCACCTAAAATATATTTCTTTCCCTCAGAGTCAGATTAAGTCATGGTCTGATGACTCTTTCCTTTTCTCTGTCCCAACTCCATTTATTCTCACAGGAATTTCTCCTGATGAAACCCTTGCAACTGTAATTCCATTTTTGTGTCTGCAGATCAGAAGACTGGAGAAACAGTATAGCTCATCTCTTTATCGTTCAGCTCTGAATAAGTGTTTAGATCATCATACTCTTCAGCTGATGGTCCATTAAAATTTTTGGTTCCTGGCCTGGTGCGGGGGCTTACTCCTATAATCCCAGCACTTTGGGAGGCCGAGGTGGGCAAATCCCTTGAGGTCATGAGTTTGAGACCAGTCTAGCCAACAAGGCAAAACCCCGCCTCTACTAAAAAAAGCTTGGCGTGGTGGCAGGGGCACCTGTAGTCCCAGCTATTCAGGAGGCTGGGAGAGGAGAATCGCTTGAACTCAGGAGTCAGAAGTTGCAGTAAGCTGAGATCATACCACTGCACTCCAGCTTGGGTGACAGAATGAGACTCCATCTCTAAATAAAATAAAATAAAAATAAATAAGTAAAATTATCCTGCAAGTCTCCATTATCATTGGATTTATGTATTAATTTTTATTTCCCTTAAAATCATTCTGGTTCCCCAACACTATATGCTGCTGTTATTTTATTGTACTTAATCTATTAGTTTGCTTATGTTCTTTCTAAAAGTGCATTTTAGTCATGTTTTTTTTTCTTTCCAACTATTTTTCAATTTTAGTTTTGTAAGAAATCATGTGTTATATAAACTCATTGTATTTCTGTTTCACTTTATTTATATTTTTCAGACATAGCCATGCTATAATCCATATTTCTAAGTGCTTGCTTTCTCATATGTCCAGAATGTATACAAACCAACTGCTGTCTATCTTTTTGGACAATCAAGTTGTCCTCAAATTTCAAAAACTAAAATTACTGTTGTAATAAAAATCTTTGTACTTGTTCTTTTATGAACAGGAGTCAGAAATTGTTGAGATACATTCTCTGGAGCACAATTTCTAGTTTATAGGCTCTGCATACACACTCTTATTATCCTCCTGAATTGTGCCCCACTTTACACTGCTGCCAGCTCACCATGAGAATTACAAAGTCAGCACATCTCTACCCTAGAAATCTAATTAGGGAAAGCGATTACTCATTGAAATTTTAATTTTTTTTCTGATCACCCCAAATTTTAAGCATTTTCTTATATGCTTGTGGCTTTGTGTGTTACAGTTTCTAAAATTACATGCTCATATTCTGTGTTCATTTTTTTTTTCTCTCACTGGGTTGCTAAGTTATGTATTAATACTAGTGATCCTTTAAATATAGTGCTAATATCGTGCCTTCTTTTAATATACACATATTATCCTTAAGTGTTATTAAATAAACCTTACCAAACATGTGTTATGCCTTCTGTAGTTTTTTTGTTTTCCTCATAACACTTGCTTTGTCTTATCAAATGCCTTTTCTATATTGTTTAAGTATTTTTTCTTTCATTTATTAATATGGTACAAGGCATATCCTTACATTGAACCCTTCTTGGAATCCCCAAAATAGTCTTTAGTTTATATTTTGTGTATTTTAATACAAAATTTGAATGTTCTATAGAGTACTGTTTTGGGAATTTTTGTGTCTATCTTCATACATAGAGTGAACATATAATTTATTTCTAAGGTTTTGCAGTTTTCTAATTTTAGAAATATATTTATACCAGTGTCATTAAATGATCTGGCCAATTCTTCCTTTGTTTCTATTTTCTGGAAAATCATCAAAAAATAAGAATTAGTCATTCTTTGAGTGTTTACCTAAAATGACATGGAAGCCTCATTGAGATGGGGATATTTGAGCGAAGACTTGAACAATTCCTAGGGAGTGCATTAAGTACATATACGGAGGATGAACTTTTCATGCGGAAGATGGGAAAAATAGCCAGCGGGAAGGTCGCAATTCAAGAGGGTCCTTAATGTAATCAGTGAAGACCAAGAAAATTAATGTGGCTGGAGCTCAGAGGGTAGGAACAGATGTATTTTATGGTGTGTGTGTGGAGGTGGGGTGGGGGGTGTTCTAGGATCTGCATATCCTAGAATGCATGTTACATAAGGCATTCTAGGATATTGGGATGTGTTGGCTTTTATTTTGTATTAAATCGGGATGTGCGCATAGGGACTCTTTTTGAGGAATTGTTTAGCTATTGCTTTGAGTCACCATGGAAAAAGGGACAACCCTTGGCCAGTAATTATAACAGTATAGGAGAGGAGAGATGGTGGATCAGATTAGCCTTGTAGTCACACAAGTGCTGTGAAGTGTTTAAATTCTGGATATATTTTGAAGGCAGTGCCACCAGGATTTCTGAAGAATGTATATATGATATATGAGAAACATAGAGGAGTAATGGGGGATATGAGGAAGTCTTCTGGGAATGGGTTTGGTGAAATAAAGAAGAGTTCAATGTTTGAAATTTGAAATTTGAAGATAATAATTTTGATATTTGACCATAGACAAAACTGAAGCATGAGCTGGTCCACAAAGACATATTTATGGAGGCTATTCCAGACATAAGAGAGAGCAAACACAAGGATTCTGATATGAACTTGTGTGTGGGTGGAGGGAGTAGCCATTTAGGCAAATTTGTCGTAATCAAGATAGCTCTGTGTCACCCCTAGCAGGGTGAATTGGAGGCACTATAGCAGGAGATAACATCAGAAGGATGGTATGGTATGGCAGATTATGAAGAAAGGCCATGATTATAAACCAAGGTCATATAGCTGGAGTTGGAATTTTTTAATCATAAAGTATGAAGAACAGAATAGAGATTTGGTCACCAAATAAACATTAACACAGNCAGTGGCCGGATCTCAGCTCACTGCAAGCTCCGCCTCCCGGGTTTACGCCGTTCTCCTGCCTCAGCCTCCCGAGTAGCTGTGACTACAGGCGCCCGCCACCTCGCCTGGCTAGTTTTGTATTTTTTTAGTAGAGACGGGGTTTCACCGTGTTAGCCAGGATGGTCTCGATCTCCTGACCTCGTGATCTTCCCGCCTCAGCCTCCCAAAGTGCTGGGATTACAGGCTTGAGCCACCGTGCCACTGCCTATTAGTCTAGGACACTTCCACCTAAAATATATTTCTTTCCCTCAGAGTCAGATTAAGTCATGGTCTGATGACTCTTTCCTTTTCTCTGTCCCAACTCCATTTATTCTCACAGGAATTTCTCCTGATGAAACCCTTGCAACTGTAATTCCATTTTGTGTCTGCAGATCAGAAGACTGGAGAAACAGTATAGCTCATCTCTTTATCGTTCAGCTCTGAATAAGTGTTTAGATCATCATACTCTTCAGCTGATGGTCCATTAAAATTTTGGTTCCTGGCCTGGTGCGGGGCTTACTCCTATAATCCCAGCACTTTGGGAGGCCGAGGTGGGCAAATCCCTTGAGGTCATGAGTTTGAGACCAGTCTAGCCAACAAGGCAAAACCCCGCCTCTACTAAAAAAAGCTTGGCGTGGTGGCAGGGGCACCTGTAGTCCCAGCTATTCAGGAGGCTGGGAGAGGAGAATCGCTTGAACTCAGGAGTCAGAAGTTGCAGTAAGCTGAGATCATACCACTGCACTCCAGCTTGGGTGACAGAATGAGACTCCATCTCTAAATAAAATAAAATAAAATAAATAAGTAAAATTATCCTGCAAGTCTCCATTATCATTGGATTTATGTATTAATTTTATTTCCCTTAAAATCATTCTGGTTCCCCAACACTATATGCTGCTGTTATTTTATTGTACTTAATCTATTAGTTTGCTTATGTTCTTTCTAAAAGTGCATTTTAGTCATGTTTTTTTTTCTTTCCAACTATTTTCAATTTTAGTTTTGTAAGAAATCATGTGTTATATAAACTCATTGTATTTCTGTTTCACTTTATTTATATTTTCAGACATAGCCATGCTATAATCCATATTTCTAAGTGCTTGCTTTCTCATATGTCCAGAATGTATACAAACCAACTGCTGTCTATCTTTTGGACAATCAAGTTGTCCTCAAATTTCAAAACTAAAATTACTGTTGTAATAAAATCTTTGTACTTGTTCTTTTATGAACAGGAGTCAGAAATTGTTGAGATACATTCTCTGGAGCACAATTTCTAGTTTATAGGCTCTGCATACACACTCTTATTATCCTCCTGAATTGTGCCCCACTTTACACTGCTGCCAGCTCACCATGAGAATTACAAAGTCAGCACATCTCTACCCTAGAAATCTAATTAGGGAAAGCGATTACTCATTGAAATTTTAATTTTTTTTCTGATCACCCCAAATTTTAAGCATTTTCTTATATGCTTGTGGCTTTGTGTGTTACAGTTTCTAAAATTACATGCTCATATTCTGTGTTCATTTTTTTTTTCTCTCACTGGGTTGCTAAGTTATGTATTAATACTAGTGATCCTTTAAATATAGTGCTAATATCGTGCCTTCTTTTAATATACACATATTATCCTTAAGTGTTATTAAATAAACCTTACCAAACATGTGTTATGCCTTCTGTAGTTTTTTTGTTTTCCTCATAACACTTGCTTTGTCTTATCAAATGCCTTTTCTATATTGTTTAAGTATTTTTTCTTTCATTTATTAATATGGTACAAGGCATATCCTTACATTGAACCCTTCTTGGAATCCCCAAAATAGTCTTTAGTTTATATTTTGTGTATTTTAATACAAAATTTGAATGTTCTATAGAGTACTGTTTTGGGAATTTTGTGTCTATCTTCATACATAGAGTGAACATATAATTTATTTCTAAGGTTTTGCAGTTTTCTAATTTTAGAAATATATTTATACCAGTGTCATTAAATGATCTGGCCAATTCTTCCTTTGTTTCTATTTTCTGGAAAATCATCAAAAAATAAGAATTAGTCATTCTTTGAGTGTTTACCTAAAATGACATGGAAGCCTCATTGAGATGGGGATATTTGAGCGAAGACTTGAACAATTCCTAGGGAGTGCATTAAGTACATATACGGAGGATGAACTTTTCATGCGGAAGATGGGAAAATAGCCAGCGGGAAGGTCGCAATTCAAGAGGGTCCTTAATGTAATCAGTGAAGACCAAGAAAATTAATGTGGCTGGAGCTCAGAGGGTAGGAACAGATGTATTTTATGGTGTGTGTGTGGAGGTGGGGTGGGGGGTGTTCTAGGATCTGCATATCCTAGAATGCATGTTACATAAGGCATTCTAGGATATTGGGATGTGTTGGCTTTTATTTTGTATTAAATCGGGATGTGCGCATAGGGACTCTTTTGAGGAATTGTTTAGCTATTGCTTTGAGTCACCATGGAAAAGGGACAACCCTTGGCCAGTAATTATAACAGTATAGGAGAGGAGAGATGGTGGATCAGATTAGCCTTGTAGTCACACAAGTGCTGTGAAGTGTTTAAATTCTGGATATATTTTGAAGGCAGTGCCACCAGGATTTCTGAAGAATGTATATATGATATATGAGAAACATAGAGGAGTAATGGGGATATGAGGAAGTCTTCTGGGAATGGGTTTGGTGAAATAAAGAAGAGTTCAATGTTTGAAATTTGAAATTTGAAGATAATAATTTTGATATTTGACCATAGACAAAACTGAAGCATGAGCTGGTCCACAAAGACATATTTATGGAGGCTATTCCAGACATAAGAGAGAGCAAACACAAGGATTCTGATATGAACTTGTGTGTGGGTGGAGGGAGTAGCCATTTAGGCAAATTTGTCGTAATCAAGATAGCTCTGTGTCACCCCTAGCAGGGTGAATTGGAGGCACTATAGCAGGAGATAACATCAGAAGGATGGTATGGTATGGCAGATTATGAAGAAAGGCCATGATTATAAACCAAGGTCATATAGCTGGAGTTGGAATTTTTTAATCATAAAGTATGAAGAACAGAATAGAGATTTGGTCACCAAATAAACATTAACACAGAGAAACTAGACAAGATGGAGATCAGAAGGAAATGAAAACATCTTACTTAGTTGGATGCAATAAAGACTTCTTCTTGACCAAGGTAGAGGTAATTCCTTGAAATTTAGAATTGACACTACCTTAGACTTCTTCCCTTATTAGCTGATAACTGTTCCACGGATCTATAAATGTATTAATAAAGTTATCTGTAGGGTTCAGCAGTATTCTCAGATGAAAGATAATTTGTAGAATAATTTTATTTTCATTTCCTGATTGTTTGCCATTTACAGTGACAGAGTCAGTTTCTGAATGAATGGAAATGTCTCAAGATCATGCATATGGATAGTGTTTCTTTTCCTCAATGTTGCCCATTATTTTCCCATTAAAGAACAAACACTTGGCAGACCATTTTTATGAATCATCAAAGTAAATAATATTCTTTTGATTACATGCTGAAAAAATACTACAGGAATGCAGGTGGCTAATTGGGGTGGTTTGATGATGTATTCAAATTAGAAACTAGTCCTCTGCTTCCTCTAATCCTGCTGTTTTGAATAACCTGTGTAAGAAGATAACAAACCAAATTATTTGGCCTCATATTAAAAACGTTATCATCTGGAAACGTTCAAAGAATGTGTTATTATTTCATCTTTCTTATCAGATAAGAATACAGTCACCCAACATGAAGTCTCTAAACCCAGGGTTATATTGATTACTCTGAAAATATCACTCCACTTTAAAGGTACATCTATTCAAAAAATGTATGATGAAAGTGTTTTTGTACTTCTTATAACTCAGTTTAAATTATACATATATATGGTTTATATACCTAATCGGTTAACTGAGTTTGACCCATTGTATCCGCTATATATTATAATTACTCATATTACAGTAATTATAATTATATATATAATTTTAAACAGTTTAAGAAGTATAAAATCATATATATAATTACGTATATATATGTAATTCATGGTGCAAATAAGTAGTTTGGCCATTTTTCAACTGGTATAAATCAAGACATCTGAGTTCCTGAGACTTCTTTTCTTCTTTTCTTCTTTTCTTCCTTCTCTCCTTCCTTCCTTTCTTGCTTCACTCATTCTTCTTTCCTTTCAAAAAATGTGTAAGGGATACTCTTTCTATATGTGTTATGTTGTAATAGTTTCATCTGCAATTGCACCAAAAGCCCTTCCAAGTGCCTTAAACCATTCAGGCAGTTAATTGTATCACATACTTGGAAGTCAATGTCAAAGCAGGATTCGAGTGAGTCAATGATAGCATCAAGGACCGCAGCGTTTTCTCACTCTGTCCTCATTCATCATTGTTGTCAGATCTTCTATAGGACTCTCTTGCTTGTTGCTGGGAGGTTACTGTTTCATCTAGTCTTATAATTGCTGACAATTCATGCATTCAGTTTATCTATATTTAACTTAATTAGCAATATAGCTTAGTTTATACCTACTCTCTTCCCATTAT
Organism: Rhinopithecus bieti; assembly: GCF_001698545.2. Lineage (NCBI taxonomy): Eukaryota > Metazoa > Chordata > Mammalia > Primates > Cercopithecidae > Rhinopithecus > Rhinopithecus bieti. The sequence goes on along the minus strand of NW_016815828.1, from coordinate 411,679 downwards.
TGTTTCAACTCGTTCCTTCATTCAAACGCTAACCCTGAAAACACTCAGGTATAAATAGTTCTTTTCTCTTTTTGGGGTACTGTAGAACTTTTTCCAGATATCCATTATAGAATATCTCATTATGCTTCTTAACATATTAATTAGTCTATTTCACTAGTAGACTATGGGTTCACTTGTGCAGAACCATGCCATGTTCTGATTACAGTTGCAGCCTCAACTCATGTATATGTGTATATATATATACACACACACATATATATACACATATATACATATTTATATGTTCAGATCATGAAGGCAACAAGCATTAAAACAAAGCAAAACAAAACACTTCTAAAGTGCCTTATGCTTTTATATTTATTTATTTATTTATTTATTTATTTATTTATTTGCCAGAATCTGGAATTCGGGTTTTAGTAAATGATACAAAACTGATTTTTTTCCGTACTGGAAATTGATAGAAGCCACGGGTCAGAATTGCCCCTTTGATCTCCACGCCCACGAGTTGAGGCTGCAGGCCTGCATTGAAACTCCTTTGTAATTTAATATTTGCAGAAGCTGTCCTCTTTAGAATGTTAATCCTGCACATGAAGTGGTGAGGCTTCAAAAACCACACAGAAGCCCTTGCACGTTTTAACACAGCTTTTAAGAACTTACCAAAATAAAAGTGTTTTTTTGCGGATGAAGAAACTCGATGTTGAATAGCAGATGAAGCTACTCGGTGTGTTCATGGAAACCCAGTAATATATTGTCTATTTCCTGAGCACAAAAGTGCACTGATTTGACACTCAGAAAGGTAGACTTCGTCTAACTCCATTAACTGTAAAATAAAATAGAATGTTTATTTCAAAGATTTCCTGTGTGTAGGATGGCTCTTGGATAATGATATTGTTATGCTTGGTGTTAGGGTCTTGAGTTTTATTTCTGGCTCACTTGTTGACTGTTATTTTATTTTAAATAAGTGTGTATCATTTGTCATTCCATTTTCTCCAGTGAGTGTCACCATAAATTAAATGTCTCATTTTTTTCTTCCTCCCCAACCACAGTCCCTAACCTGGTTTCCATTCAAACATTCTGTCTCTGTCATTGACTAATGCGTTCTCATATAATCCATGCCCAGAGCCTCAGTGCTGCTTTTGAAGCAGTTCTAGGTATTTTACATATCTAATCATCAATAAATTATATTGATTATTCCTTTAAACTTGTTTCTCTTCCTTTATGTATGTCTTTTTCCTTCTTACAGCCACTCATCTCATCACCTTGGATCTAAATTATTATAGTTAATTATTTTTATTCTATGTATCGTGTTACTTATACAGCACAGTGGCAAACACTTTGCTCTTCTGCTTTGTACCAATTGACATTGCTCCTAAAGCCTACCATCATGTGGTTTTGGTGTGCTAGATAAATATATTTTCCTTGTCTTATTGTTTTCTTACTTCCTCACCTTCTTTGACACCTCAATAGCTCCTGGATCTAATATACGCATCACTCCTTTCTTCTTTGCAGTATTTTATACTTTTTGAAAATGAATAATAGGCTAATGTTTAAAAAGCACTTTCATTAGATAATTTGCTTATTGTGGCATCTTGGGATCAAATGGGATCAAATTGTCATCACAGATGTACAGGGCTCCAAATTCTTACCAAGTGCAACACTTGTTAGCATTAGCAGAGGATTCAAGGAAGGAGCAGGGAGATTTTACCAGCATAAAACTCTCAGAGGCCTTTGATACTTAAGATGCAGCTTCCAGCTTCAGATGCAAAGTGTGGCCCCCTTTGCACACTGAGATGTGTTCTGGCTGTGGGACGATGAGTGTTCTTCAAGAACCCGCCTAGTGCTGAGTCTGAGGCCCATCAGTTGCATATTTTGCTAGTCATGCAGCTCAAGCTTATCTACGTGGACTGACTCCTAGCAGCATGCTAAAGGGAGAGTGGGTGAGCCTCGCAGGGATTCCCATTTTATCAGCGAACTCTCTTAGAATTGCCATCTTGTGGTAAACTAAAAAGGAGACTCACCTTTAGAAATTTTACAAAATTATTTTTAAATTTTCTTCATGTGCCACCTTAAGACCTGCACGGTGTTGGTCTGCTCCCACTGCCATCCACAACCTACAGACTTGTATCCATTAAATGAGCCAGGCAAAGAGGTCGAACCTGCTAACATCATGCCTAGAGTGGGATTTAGTACATAGCAACACCAACCCATGGTAACTCCTTCATCTGCTAGTTAGTAAAATCCTATCAGACAATATTACAAAATGTACTACTCAAAGGTCAAACTTTGTACAGTTATCCTTGAGGTAGGAGGTAATTTTCAAGGCCAGCTGTTAATTATTTTCTTTCCATAATTTTGAAAATAAATTTTAATTTTGTATGTTTAAGGCATGTAACACGATGTTATGAGATACTGATAGTAGAAAGGTTACCATAATGAAGCAAATTAACATGTCCATCATCTCACATAGTGACCAACTTTTTTTTTTTTTTTTGGCAAGAGCAGGTAAAATCTACTCATTTAGTGTGAATTCCACAGACAGTACAATTTTATTACCTGTAGTCCTCCTGCTGTGCACTAGACCCCTAGACCTGTTCCTCCCATGGATCTGCCACTTTTTATCTTCAGACGTGTATCTCCCCATTTCCCCACCTCCCCACTCCTGTTAAGTACTGTTTTGTTCTCTATCTCTGTATACTTGCTTTTTAAATTTTAGATTTGACATATAAATGAAGCCATGCAATGTTTTTATTTCTGTGCCTGGCTTATTTCAGTCCTCCAGGCTCATCCATGTTGTGCAAATGGCAAGATCGCGTTCTTTTTTATAACTAAATAATATATACCCCCATTTCGTCAGCCACTTGTCCCAAGAAGAGCACTTAGGTTGTTTCTATAACTTGACTATTGTCAGGGACGTTATCCTCAAACCAGTTAGGATGTTATGTTACCTATGGGTAGTAGCGGTTATACAGATTTCTTGTACTTGAGCCCAAGGTTAGGAGTGGGGCAGACTAGTGTAGAGGAGTAACTCTATCACTTACTTTCACAGGCACCATAGGCAATTTAACTTACCTGTGTCAAAATTTAATAAATTTATAATTTAATAATATAATTTATAAATTAATAAAATTGAGATAACTGTGTACATTATAGGTGCTTTCAATAATTAAATAATGTGCAAAATGCAGTAGAGCACAATGACACTTAAGAAATCTTAGCCATTTTAAAAGTATATTTGTATGGGGGGACAGTAATTTACCTTTTAAGGCTACTGGTGTTTTTCTCGGCTTATTATTTTTCATTTATTTATTTGTCATTTATCTTAGTCAATGGACCTACTTTTACAAACATAAATGTATTGGAAGACCATTACACAAAAGAGATGAAAGGAAAGGGTTCTTGCTTTGCTAGAAGCCCAGGGCCAGGGTTACTTGTTGCCTGTGTGGTGGAGAAGGGATGGGAGCTGCATGTAGTCAGAGATCCGACTTCTTCCTAAGGGTAGGGATCCCCCCCACCACAGTGCTCTCCCCCCAGAGATATCTCTATTGAGGAATCCATGGATGTACAGTTTTCCCTCAGTATCCTCAGGGGACTGGTTCCAGGACTCCCAAGAATACCACAATCCACAAATGCTCAAGTCTGTCACTGTTTTCTTTTTTCTTTATTCATTGTGTGTGCATGTGTGTGTGTGTGCGTGTGTGCGTCTGTGCGTGTGTGTGTGTGTGTGTATGTATGTTCGTTAACATGGTCTTAATGAGAAAAGAAATGGTTGGCTTCCATAAAATGATGCTCTTGCCTGGGGAAAGACTAAACATCTAGACAACTACTAAAGTACCTATGATGAAACAGAAGTGGAAATTTTCAAACAGAGTCCAAATATTTAACGATTAATCTTCCTTAGTAATTACATTGAAAAGTATATTGTTAACAAAATGTCTAATGCATATATTAAAATTTTAGCTCTCATAGGATTATCTATCACTACTTTCTGAGAAAAAAAAATTCTCTACTGCATGTTATTTGCAGTGTCTTTTCTTTTCTTTCTTTCTTTTTTTGAGACTTAGTCTCACTCTGTCACCCAGGCTGGAGTGCAGTGGTATAATCTAGGCTCACTGCAACCTCTGCTTGCCAGATTCAAGCAATTCTCATGCCTCAGTCTTCTGAGTAGCTGGAATTACAGGTGCACGCTACCACGCCTGGCTAATTTTTTTATTTTTAGTAGAGACGAGGTTTTACCATGTTGATCAGGCTGGTCTTCAACTGCTGACCTCATGATCTACCTGCCTCAGCCTCCCACAGTGCTGGAATTACAGGTGTGAGCCATCACAACCGGCCTATTTGCCATTTTCTTCTAATAACATGCGACCACTCTTTTCTGCACACTTTCCCTTAGCATTTGTTATTTTCTGCTCTAATTTCCTGTTTAATCATCTTGCCCACCTAATGGCTGTGTTCCTAAGTACAGACAAAAGTGGCGATTATCTCTTTTGAGATTTAAGGAGCTGAATCTTCTTGCAATAACTATGTTAGATCTAGGTGAATTACTTCTACCAGGATTAATTTGAGCATTTCTTTGGTCACATGGAACTTTTCAAAGTTGAAGTCAGGACAGTAGAGATGGACAGTAGTGAGTACCGCTTTAATATGTTAAAATTGTTGGTTGTTACCTAGATATTACTGAAAATATTTATTTCTTCTGTATTGGAGTGAGATTTAAATGTTTTCTGTATTTCTCAGTTCCTTAAATGACAGTTAAAATAAAGGAAACAATTGTGTTCTTTATTAGGGAGATGAATTAAATTTTGTAGATTTTGATAATAAATATCAAATGGTTATGCTGTTACTTTTCTAACAGGAGTTGTATATAAAGTGGAATTTTAAAAGATATTTATAGTGGACATTTAATTATATAATGGTGTTCAATTATTAAGCTTTGGTAAGATATTATCAAAGTAATTAATTTAGCATCATTTGCATACTGTCCTAAATTAAAATTCATATGTTAGTAATTAATTCTTTGACCAGCAGTTTAAAAAGTTAGCCCACGGAAGTTTGGTTCAATTTTAGAGGATCTCCGAACTGTTAAAATTTGATGAAAATTTTCACTGTAAATATCGGGGGGAGATGGTGATGCTTCAGAATTTCAAAGAGTTTCATAGTCCCCTAGTTAACACACAAGTTTAAACACATAAAATAGATAAGCAAAATAAAATTGAGAATTAGAAAACAACATTTCCAAGCAATTTGATAGTTACAAAAATATTTTATTTTCTCTGCATCCATGTATTTTAAACTAAATATTGTTCTTCCTTAACTTTTTGCCTAATGTGTGCCAATAATAGTAATTTACTATTTTAGTCATTTATGTATTCATTACTTTATTTAAATGGCTCACTCAGTAGTTTCTGTATGCCAAACACTCTTTTCTAGAAGGTACAAATAAATAGTTTGTGGTCTCAGAGAGCACAAATTCTGAGGGCAGAGACAACTGATAAGCCAGTAACCCTGGTTTAGAATGATGTGCACACAATCACAGCTATGCTGAGTGCAGGGTAAGCAAGTTTTGTAAAATAAGAAATATTTAACACTTTTTAAATATTAGGTAGAAAATGGTGGGTAGAGAGGAGAAATAAAGGAAGAACATTCCAGGAAGGGCATGTGAACTACAAGCAATAGGGATTTCAAAATAAAAACGGATGGTTTCCAGTAAATGAAAGACTTTGAATACATGTTGGTTTTTTGACAAATCAAAACAGAAAAAAAAAGATGAAAAATGGAAGGGTGGAAATTGCAAGTACTAGCAAATACCAATCTGTGAATTTGTGTCTATGATCATTTCAAGAGGTAAGAACTGTGCTCATGATGACTATCATACATAGGAACAAACAGATGCTGAACACGGATGATTTAGGAAGACGCCTCGGTTCAGTTCTCTTGAATACTCTATGAGAATTGAGTATTGTTATGATTGGACTTCATTATACAAACAAACTCCCTGTGTATGGTCATTGTACAAATCTACTCGTAGAATACACCGTACTTAATAAAAATATGTTATCTAAAATATTTGGTTTTTTATATGAATTTTTGTCAAAACTTTTACAAAACTTTAAAAAGTATTAAAACACATAATGATAATTATGATCAGCTTTGACTCCATTTTTTGTTGTTGATTATTGTAGGTCCACAGTAATTACAGCATCTCGGTACAAACATTTTTCTTAATGTCCATATCTCTATCAAATCTTAACAATTTGGAGACAGATAGTTTTCTGACTAAGACGTCTACATTATGACAATGATTCTTATTACCAGCTGTGACTACTTTTCAGATATGTGTTTTAATATTTTGTGTGGAATTGCATGAAACAAAAGAAATTATAGGTACATTCTTTTCTACTTTAAAATATACAATGTAATATAAATATAATAATTTTGAACTAGATACTGACCAAAATTTTACTCCATTGCTCTGTAAAAGCAATCAGACAAAAGCTCTGTCTCCCTCAGACATCAATCATCAAGTAAATTTGTCAGCTAAAATCTGAACCAGCGTTTCAACGGTGCAGAAAGAGAATAAATTGAGGAATCTTGAGTTTATCTTTAACATAATCATGTAACACTCAAGACTATAATACAGTTTTATGTTTTAAATTCTATGCCTTTCCACAAAGCATAGTACAACATATTCTGTATGAAAGTCATCAATTTTCAAATGTCATAAAATGTGAACTGCTGTTACAAATACAAAAACAAACAAGCAAACAAAAAACAGAATTTTGCTCTTAAAATGTTTTGGGATTATTGCAAGTCTGTCATAATTTTGCTCTTTCTGTACTAAAACTAGTCTCAATGTTCTTCTATTTCTATTAAATCCTAACACGTTGGAACCGGACAGTTTTGTGGCTAAGATGTCTATGTTGCAACAATCACAGTTATGACCAGCTGTGACTCCTTATAACTAAATCTACAAAGAAAGTTACACATCATCTTCATTGGAAGATTTCAATTTTATTAGTAATGTCTCATCCATGTTTACAAGGGAAAATTAGTAAACTTTCTTTACTTATTTCAGTTATACACTATATAATGATCATAAAACCTAAATGTGACCATTTTGCAACTTTTAGCTTGTTTTGGAGGTTAATGCCACACATATCTTACAGGTCTTTCAATAATATTTCAGCTCTTTGCAGTAAATATAGCCTTGGATAAAACACTTTGCAAAGTGCCACATTTCTATGATGGTTCTAGTCATGTTGTCAGTGAAAATATTTACTTATATCTAAGACTTATATTATAATATTGGTTGCTAAAAGCCCAATTCTACCATATATGCATTGAACTCTATAATCTTTTTCATAATGTTTTCGCTTTGTTTTCAAGAGTAGATGTTTCTCATGTATTCTATGATGGTAATCCCCTTTGAGAGTAACTGAATGTCAATGTTGAGATCTGTCTCCTTGCTCTGCCATCTTTTTCATTCACGTTAAAAGTTTCTGTCATTTTGAATAGCATTCTTCAAGCAATTGATCCAACCTCGTTAGCCAGCCAAACACAAAAATAATATACAAAATAAAATACCACATAATTAAAATTTAAATACTTACTGAAAGGTAGCAAGTGAGACACAGGAAACACATTTCATGCATTCTCTCTGTGCAATGCACAGTTGTCTGTCTAATATACACCTCAAGCTCAGATCGCTCCTTTTTATTTCAGATCTATGTTTTTATTTCCACTTGGATATGTTATAGACAATTTAAACTCAATACATCCAGATATTCTCTCCAAACTTCATCTTAATGTCATGAACGTTTACAAGCAAAAGGAAAACAATCCATTCACCTGAGGTACCTAGGATCTTGGGAACATTTTTGACATCTCCCATGGCAATCTGCTTTGCAGGCAAATGAGTCCCACCAATTATTTCATAGATACAAGCTTCTCTCTGACACCACTGCTACCATCTTAGAGGAAACGCTGTTTCCTCTGAATAGTTCTGAATATCCTTTTAATAGATCAATCCGCACACATTCTGTCTTGTTTCTGTCAAAGTTCTCATAATTCAGTTATGGTGATTTTAAAAAACATTAATGTATCTTCATGAAACAATGCTCATCATCACTGACCATCAGAAAAATGCAAATCAAAACTACAATGAGATACCATCTCACACCAGTTAGAATGGCGATCATTAAAAAGTCAGGAAATAACAGGTGCTGGAGAGGATGAGGAGAAATAGGAACACTTTTATACTGTTGGTGGGACTGTAAACTAGTTTAACCCACCTCGACCTCTCAGAGTGCTGGGATTACAGGTGTGAGCCACCGCACTGGGGTTTTCTAAATACAAAATAATGTTATCTGCAAACAGAAACAACTTGACTTCCTCTCTCCCTGTTTGAATATCCTTTGTTTCTTTCTCTTGCCTGATTGCCCTGGCCAGAACTTCCAACACTATATTGAATAGGAGTGGTGAGAGAGGGCATCCTTTTCTTGTGCCAGTTTTCAAAGGGAATGCTTTCAGCTTTTGCCCATTCAATATGATATTGGCTGTGGGTTTTTCATTAATAACTCATTATTTTGAGATATGTTCCATCAATACCTAGTTCGTTGACGGTTTTTAACATGAAGGGATGCTGAATATTATCAAAGGTCTTTTCTACATCTATTGAGATAATCATGTGTTTTTTGTCATTGGTTCTGTTTATGTAATGGATTACATTTATTGATTTGAGTACATTGAACCAACCTTGCATCCCAGGGATGAAGTTGACTGGATTGTAAGGGATACGTTTTCTGATGTGCTGCTGGAATCAGGTTGCCAGTATTTTATTGAGGATTTTCACATCAATGTTCATCAGAGATATTGGCCTGAAGTTTATTTTTTTGTTGTGTGTCTTCTCAGTTTTGGTATCGGGATAATGCTGGCTTCATAAAATGAGCTAGGGAGAAGTCCCTCCTTTTCAATTATTTTGGAATAGTTTCAGAAGGAATGGTATCAGCTCCTCTTTGTATTTCCAGTAGAATTCAGCTGTGAATCTGCCTGATCTTGGGCTTTTTTTGGTTGGTAGGCTATTAATTACTGCCTCAATTTCAGAGCTTGTTATTGGTCTATTCAGGGATTCAACTTCTTCCTGGTTTAGCACTGATAATGGGTATGTGTCTGGGAATTTATCCGCTTCTTCTAGATTTGCTAGTTTATTTGCAAAGAGGTATTATAGTATTCTTTGATGGTAGTTTGCATTACTGTGTGGTCAGTAGTGATATTCTTTTTATCATTTTTTATTGTGTCTATTTGACTCTTCTCTCTCTTCTTTATTAGCCTAGCTGGCAGTCTATTTTGTTAATTTTTTCAAAAAAACAGCCCCTGCTTTCATTGATTTTTTGGAGTGTTTTTTGTGTCTCTATTTCCTTCAATTCTCTTCTGATCTTCGTTATTTCTTGTCTTCTGCTAGCTTTTGAATTAGTTTGCTCTTGCCTCTCTAGCTCTTTTCATTGTCATGTTAGGGTGTCAATTTCAGATCTTTCTAGTTTTCTGATGTGGATATTTAGTGCTATAAATTTCCCTCTAAACATTGCTTTAGCTGTGTCCCAGAGATTATGGTACATTGTCTCTATGTTCTCACTGCTTTCAAAGAACTCCTTGATTTCTGCCTTAATTTCATTATTTACCTAGGAGTCACTCTGGAGCAGGCTGTTAAATTTCCATGAAATTGTGTGTTTTTGAGTGAGTTTCTTCATCCTGAGTTCTAATTTGATTGCACTGTGGTCTGACAGATTGTTTCTTATGATTTCAGTTACTTTGCGTTTGCTGAGGAGTGTTTTACTTCCAAATATGTGGTCAATTTTAGATAAGTGCCATGTAGCACTGAGAACAATGTGTATTTTGTTGATTTGAGGTAGGGAGTTCTGCAGACGTCTACTAGGTCCACTTGATCCAGGGCTGAGTTTAAGTCCCGAATATCCTTGTTAATTTTCCGTCTCATTAATCTGTCTAATACTGACAATAGGTTGTTAACATCTCCCACTATTATTGTATGGGAGTCTACAGCTCTTTGTAGGTCTCTAAGAACTTGTTTTATGAATCTGGGCGCTCCCATATTGGCTGCATATATATTTAGAATAGCTCTTCTTGTTGAATTTTTCCCTTTACCATCAGGTAATGCCCTTCTTTATCTTTTTTGATCTTTGTTGGTTTAAAGTTTATTTTATCAGGGACTAGGATTGCAAGCCCTGCTTTTTTCTGTTTTCCATTTTCTTGGTAAATTTTCCTCCATCCCTTTATTTTGAACCTATGTGTCTCTTTGCACATAAGATGAGTCTCATGAATACAACCCATTGAAGGGTCTTGACTCCTTATCCAATTTGCCAGTTTGTGTCTTTTAATTGGGGCATTTAGCCCATTTACATTTAAGGTTAGTATTGTTATGTGTGAATTTGATCCTGTCATCATGATATTAGCTGGTTATTTTGCCCATTAGTTGATACAGTTTTTTCATAGTGTCATTGGTCTTTATATTTTGGTGTGTGTTTGCAGTGGCTGGTACCAGATTTTCCTTTCCAAATTTAGTGCTTCTTTCAGGAGCTATTGCAGGGCAGGCCTGGTGGTAACAAAATCCCTCAGCATTTGTTTTTCTGGAAAAGATTTTATTTCTCCTTTGCTTCTGAAGCTTAGTTTGGCTGGATACGAAATTCTAAATTGAAAATTATTTTCTTTAAGAATGCTGAATATTGGCCCCCACTCTTCTGGCTCATAGAGTTTCTGCTGAGAGGTCTGCTGTTAGTCCAATGGGCATCCCCTTTAGCTGACCTGGCCTTTCTCTCTGGCTGCCTTAACAGTTTGTCCTTCATTTTGACCTTGGAGAATCTGATCATTTTGTGTCTTGGGGTCGATCTTCTCATGGAGTATCTTAAGGGTGTTCTCTATATTTCCTTAATTTGCATGTTGGCCTGTCTTGCTAAGTTGGGGAAGTTCTCCTGGACAATATCCTGAAGCCTACTTTGGTCAATTCATCCATCTGATCCTCCGTCCACTTCTGCGCCCTTGATGGAGAGATGTTGCAGTCATTTGGAGGAGAGGACGCACTCTGGCCTTTTGGGTTTTCAGCATTTTTTCGATGATTCTTTCTCATCTTCATGAATTTGTCTAAAGTTTTGGTCTTTGAGGCTGCTGACCCTTGGATGAGGTTTTGGTGGGGGCATTTTTTGTGGTTGTTTTTAATGTTGCTGTTGTCGCCTTCTGCTTGTTTGTTTTTTCTTGCAGTAGTCATGACCCTCTTCTGTAGGGCTGCTGCAGTTTGCTGTGGGTTCACTTCAGGCCTTATTGATCTGATTCACTCCCGTACCTGGAGATGTCACTCAAGGAGGCTGGAGAGCAGCAAAGATGGTGCCTGCTCCTTCTTCTGGGACCTCTGACCTCGAGAGACACCAGCCTAATGCCCGTCAGATAGCTCCTGTATAGAGTGTCTCACCAGCCCTGTTTGAGGGTCTCCCCCAGTTGGGTGGCATGGGGAGCAGGATCCATTTGACCAAGCACTTTGTACCTTGGCGGAGAGGGTGTGCTTCGCTGGGGGGAAACTCACTCATCTGGGCTGCCTGGGTTTCTCAGCACTACCAGAAGAAGAGGCTAAGGCTGCTGGTCAGCAGAGCCTGGGGCTACCAAACCTTCCCTGAGGGACTCAGACCCAGGGAGATCCAAACTCTGTCCCCGAGCCTCTGGCTGGAGTTATTGGAGTTCCTGCAGGGAAGCCCCACTGAATGAGGACGGATGGTTCAGGGTCAGGCCTGAAGAGGAACTCTGGCTGCAGTCTGCACCAGCTGGTGTGTTGGGCTGTGGGGACAAGTCTTAGGATCAAGCCATTCAGCCTCCCCGGCTCCAGCAGGGGAAAATTACAGCCTGAAGCTATAGAAATGAGTGCAGTCCTTTACCCGCCCAGGGAGCTTAGCTTGTTAGGCAGTTACAATTCCCAGTCCTGGCTGCTGCCCCTCCCTCGAGGAGCTCAAAGGGCTTAGACAGCAGGCAGCTGCAGCTGGTACTGTTCACCCCTCTCCCTGGGAGTTCAGTGGGCTTAAGCAGATTCCAGCTGAGAGGCTGTGAGAATCTGTGAGTTCTGGGGTTGGGACACTAAGCCCGGTTTCATAGGTTCATGAGTGGGCTCTTCCGATCTGTGGGTTGCACAGTTCTATGGAAAAAGCAGTTTCCCTGGATGGGTAGCATGCTCACTCACTGCCTCCATTGGCTTGGTGTGTGTGTGTTTGTGTGTGTGTTGGTGGGGGTGGGGGGTAGGGGTTCCCCTTCACAGTGTGGCTCTCAGGTGTGCTGCCACACCACACTGTTCTTCCTTCTCTCTGAGTGTCATGCCTGCCTTCTAGTCAATTTTGACTAGAGAACCTGGATACCTTGGTTGCCAGTGAAGGATCTGCCTGCTTATTATGGTTTTATTTTTTCAACTGGAGACTCCAAACCCAGCTACTTGTAGTCAGCCATATTGGCCCCGCCACATCTGTGCAAGTTTCTACATCAAATAATTGGTATCTCAAGTAAAGAATGAATGATTCTCTAGTTCTTTTAATTGTATGTTAGGGTGTAAATTTTAGATCTTTCCTCTTTTCTCTTGTGGGCATTTAGTGCTATAAATTTCCATCTACACACTGCTTTAAATGTGTGCCAGAGATTCTGGTATATTGTGTCTTTGTTGTCATTGGTTTCAAAGAACATCTTTATTTCTGCCTTCATTTTGTTATGTAACCGGTAGTCATTCATTTTCCATGTAGTTGAGTGGTTTTGAGTGAGTTTCTTAATCCTGAGTTCTAGTTTGATTGTACTGTGGTCTGAGAAACAGTTTAGTATAATTTCTGTTCTTTTACATTTTCTGAGGAATGCTTTACTTCCGACTATGTGGTCAATTGTGGAATAAGTGCGATGTGGTGCTGAGAAGAATGTATATTCCGTTGATTTGGGTTGGAGAGTTCTGTAGATGTCTATTAGGTCCACTTGGTGCAGAGCTGAGTTCAATTCCTGGATATCCTTAACTTTCTGTCTTGTTGATCTGTCTAATGTTGACAGTGGGGTGTTGAAGTCTCCCATTATTACTGTGTGGGAGTCTAAGTCTCTTTGCAGGACTCTCAGGACTTGCTTTATGAATCTGGTTTCTCCTGTAGTGTGTGCATATATATTTAGGATAGTTAGCTCTTCTTGTTGAATTGATCCCTTTACCATTATATTATGGCTTTCTTTGTCTCTTTTGATCTTTGTTGGTTTAAAGTCTGTTTTATCAGAGACTAGGGTTGCAACCCCCGCTTTTTTGTTTTCCATTTGCTTGGTAGATCTTCCTCCATCCCTTTATTTTGAGCCTATATGTGCCTCTGCACGAGAGGTGGGTCTCCTGAATACAGCACACTGATGGGTCTTGACTCTTTATCCCATTTGCCGTCTGAGTCTTTTAATTAGAGCATTTAGCACATTTACATGTAAGGTTAATATTGTTATGTTTGAATTTGATCCTGTCATTATGATGTGAGCTGCTTATTTTGCTTGTTAGTTGATGCAGTTTCTTCCTAGCATTGATAGTCTTTAAAATTTGGCATGTTTTTGCAGTGGCTGGTACCGATTGTTCCTTTCCATGTTTAGTGTTTCCTTCAGGAGCTCTTGTAAGCCTGGCCTGGTGGTGACAAAGTCTCTCAGCATTTGCTTGTCCGTAAAGGATTTTTTTTCTCCTTCACTTATGAAGCTTAATTTGACTAGATATGAAATTCTGGGGTGAAAATTCTTTTCTTCAAGAATGTTGAATATTGACCCTCATTCTCTTCTGGCTTGTAGAGTTTCTGCCGAGAGATCTGCTGTTCGTCTGATGGGCTTCCCTTTGTGGGTAACCCAACCATTCTCTCTGGATGCCCTTAATATTTTTTCCTTCATTTCAACTTTGGTGAATCTGACAATTATGTGTCTTGGAGTTGCTCTTCTCGAGGAGTATCTCTGTGGTGTTCTCTGCATTTTCTGAATTTGAATGTTGGCCTGCCTTGCTAGGTTGGTGAAGTTCTCCTGGATAATATCCTGAAGAGTGTTTTCCAACTTGGTTCCATTCTCCCCATCACTTTCAGGTACACCAACCAGACATAGATAACAGAAGCAAGAGCAAACACATTCAAAAGCTAGTAGAAGGCAGGAAATAACTAAGATCAGAACTGAAGGAGATAGAAATACAAAAAAAAAAAAAAAAAAAAAAAAAAACCCTTAAAAAAAAAAT
>NW_016815828.1:389285-397044 GCF_001698545.2 Rhinopithecus bieti | reverse complement strand
ACAAGGGATGTGAAGGACCTCTTCAAGGAGAACTACAAACAAATGGAAAAACATTCCATGCTTATGGATAGGAAGAACCAACATCATGAAAATAGCCATACTGCCCAAGGTAATTTAGAGATTCAATGCTATCCCCATCAATCTACCAATGAGTTTCTTCACAGAATTGGAAAAAACTACTTTAAAGTTCATATGGAACCAAAAAAGGGCCTGCATTGCCAAGATAATCCAAAGCTAAAAGAACAAAGCTGGTGGCATCATGCTACCTGTCTTCAAACTATAGTACAAGGCTACAGTAACCAAGACAGCATGGTACTGGTACCAAAACAGAGATATAGACCAATGGAACAAAGTAGAGCCCTTGGAAATAATATCACACGTCTACAACCATCTGATCTTTAACAAACCTGACAAAAACAAGAAATGGAGAAAGGATTCCCTATTTAATAAATGATGCTGGGAAAACTGGCTAGCCATATGTAGAAAGCTAAAACTGGATCCCTTCCTTACACCTTATACAAAAATTAATTCAAGATGGATTAGAGACTTAAATGTTAGACCTAAAACCATGAAAACCTTAGAAGAAAACCTAGGCAATACCATTCAGGACATAGGCATGGGCAAGGACTTCATGACTAAAACGCCAAAAGCAATGGCAACAAAAGCCAAAATTGACAAATAGGATCTAATTAAAGAGCTTCTGCACAGCAAACGAAACTACCATCAGAGTGAACAGGCAACCTACTGAATGGGAGAAAATTTTTGCAATCTGTCCATCTGACAAAGGGCTCATATCCAGAATCTACAGATAACTTACACAAATTTACAAGAAAAAATCAAACAACCCGATCAATAAGTGCACTAAGTATATGAACAGACACTTCTCAAAAGAAGACATTTATGGAGCTAACAGGCACATGAAAAAATGCTCATCATCACTGGTCATCTGAGAAATGCAAATCAAAACCACAATGAGATACCATCTCATACCAGTTAGAATGGCAATCATTAAAAACTCAGGAAACAACAGGTGCTGGAGAGGATATGGAGAAATAGGAATACTTTTATACTGTTGGTGGGACTGTAAACTAGTTCAATCATTGTGGAAGACAGTGTGGCGATTCCCCAAGGATCTAGAACTAGAAATACCATTTGATCCAGCCATCCCATTACTGGGCATATACCCAAAGGATTATAAATCATGCTGCTATAAAGACACATGCACACATATATTTATTGTGGCACTGTTCACAATAGCAAAGACTTGGAACCAAGCCAAATGTCCATCAATGATAGACTGAATTAAGAAAATGTGGCTAATATACAGCATGGAATACTATGCAGCCATAAAAAAGGATGAGTTCATGTCTCTTTTAGGGACATGGATGCAGCTGGAAACCATCATTCTGAGCAAACTATCACAAGGACAGAAAACCAAACACTGCATGTTCTCACTCACAGGTGGGAATTGAACAATGAGAACACCTAGACACAGGAAGGGGAACATCACACATCAGGGCCTGTCATGGGGTGGGGTGAGAGGGAAGGGAAAGCGGATCTCAAGGTCAGGAGATTGAGACCATCCTGCCTAACACAGTGAAACTCTGTCTCTACTAAAAGTATCAAAAATTAGCCAGGCATGGTGTTGGGCACCTGTAGTCCCAGCTACTCGGGAGGCCGAGGCAGGAGAATGGCGTGAACTCGGGAGGCAGAGCTTGCAGTGAGCTGAGATCATGCCACTGCACTCCAGCCTGGGCAACAGAGTGAGACTCCGTCTCGGAAAACAAACAAACAAACAAACAAACAAACAAACAAACAATGGGGATTTGTAATGAACTAAAGTTATATAATAGTTCATCTCATGAGATTTTAGTGTAGGGAAGGGGGAGTTTTACAATTAAACCAAATATATATAATGTGTGATTATGGCCAACGTTAGAAAAGATAGGTTTTCTAAGTGATTGGTGAAATGTTACATTTTTTCTCCCAGGACTTTGCAAATTTTACTCAGCAGTAATGGACTGACCTTTTTTTGTCAAAAATGTTACATATTAGCAAGCAGTTGGCATCAGTGTCACTAGAATTTCTCTAGTACCCCCAAATTATACTGAAAATATACTAACATTATTCTAAAAAAAATGCAACTTTGTGTAAGTAAGTTTGACTTAGAAAACACCAAATCCAAGCAAATTCAGCTATTATAAGATGATACAGGATATATATGCATCTTGAGGGAATCGTGTATTTGCAGTTTTTCCTATTGTAACTATTCTCTCTAGTTATTTCTTTTCCTCATTTTTTGGCTAAACAAACAAAATTATTCAAAAATCATCTTTGGGATAATTCAAAGCACGATGTCTCTTATAGAATTAGCGTCTGTTAGTGCAGGCAACCAAATTTGGTACAGCATCCTCAGAACTCAAAGGCCTTCAGCTACAGTTGAACTGTTGATGTGCCTTTCAGAATATTGCACTTACTTCATTGTGTGGCTTTTACAGATGATGACCAGACTACATTAAATTTTGCATGTAATGCAACAGAGGAAATAGCAATGAAAGTAGTTTAAGCACCATTTTGTTAAATAGCATTTTGTTTGTGAGTGGGTCTTACATTAACAAAAATGGGAACTAGACAATTCTAACATATTTTTCTGAGCAATGAGTTTGTCATTTAATAGATATTTGAAAACTGTGATGATTTTATTTGCACGCAATGGATTTCAAATGACTAGGAAATAGAATAGATACATACCAGTCAGCAAAACTATTTTAGAGTAACTGCTTCCTCAAATGCAAGGCAGCTGGATTATTGAAATTTCAAATATACTTAAGTTCTAAGCTTATTCTGGGTTATAAAATATATAAATATATGTATATTTGCGTAAGTTACTTTTCTTCCTTGCTGTCCATGCTACATTGAAATGTCGTTGCTAGAATTAAGTGTCTCCTCACAGAAGTATATGAGACAAATGTACTGGTGAGTCTGCTGAAAACTCACAAATTAAGTAAGACGTAGCATACAGTGAGCATAATATAAAATTGCAATTCCAAGTTCAGCTAGTGACAGAGGATTTTTTCAATAATAATGCATTTTTAACATTTAATGAAATCATTAAAGTTTACAAAATATACCCAATACAGTACTGAAAGCAAATTTTGAGTAAAAAGCATCCATTGTCATAGAAGCAAACATTGTTTCCATTTGCCTACATCTGGAATTGCCTTATGTTTACAAAATCAAGTGAATGTCTTCACACATTTTTTATCTTACAAGATCTTTTGCGTCAACAACAAATTAAACATTCTCAATGTATGCATTGTACAATCATAACCATTAACATCTGACTGACAGACAAACTGTGTTTATAGCTGCTTTTAAGGAACCATTTACCATTGTCTAATGTAATCTTTATGGCTGAACAAATACCATTTTAAGGTAGGGTGACAAATACAGGCATTTCCATTTTTGCCTCATTGTCATTTACTGGAATTGTGGTTTGAAGGAATTTTCATGTGATAATGCCATTGCAAAATAGGATTCTATTTTGTCCATTTAGCAAATATTTTTATTTTGATGACCCTGAAACACTCTATTAAACAATAGGTGACCTTCATCAACTGCTTAACAAATTGTATTTATTCCAGTACTTGAATTTATGCCGTTGCAGTGTCATCTAAATGAGGGTTTCTCTATCATGATTCTATTGACATTTGGGGCTGTCGTCAGCATCCCTGGCTCTATGTAACAGATAGTAGTGGTAGCACCATCATCAACTCTGACAACCGCACATGTCTCCAGATATTGCCCATAGTTCCCTGGGGATAAAACCTTCTTCAAATGAGAACTACTCATTTGAATAGTCAATAATAATATAAACAGGAGGTGGGAAGAATTAATGTCCACATTGTTTATATTTTTGAATTTATATTTCTTCTTTTTCCTACAACATCTATGGATTTCATTAATTGTTGAAATTTAAAGACATTGGAGAAAAAAAGGTGTGAGTCTTTCTTCTATAACCCCTGCTCCTCATTTTAAATGAACTTGATGCAATAGAGAATGAATAAATTAGAAGTATATAATAATGTGTAAAATTGGAAGAAATGTTGGGAAAAGTACAATATAATGCAGGGTCTGAAGACAACAGATCAGAGTGGAAATTTATTTAGTACCGAACGAAAGATACATGTCTGTGTATTTATTTATAAATGTAAAGAAACATTTTATCTAAGCTCAGTGCTTCACATTTGAATGTCCTCCAATCTTTGCTTATAACTTACCAAGATTTTATAGTACCATTTTCCACCTTTTCTCCATAGTGTCTCCAAAATGCACAAGGTAGAAAACCATGTGTTTGAGCAATTTTATGGTTATGAAATTTGAATGGAACAATTATTTGTCATTTAAAGTCTGTATTTTTTTCTTTGACTTTTCCAACGTGTGTAATCTTATATTAAATAAGTTTTTAATAGAGGCATCATTCTCTTCCCTTCAGATTTTACATTCTGGCCATAGACTAATAATTTTCACTAATTATTGGGAAACTACCATTACCGGTTCTTACTTCCTCTTCCCTTAGGAAGTGACTTATTGAAGACTGGAAGGGGAACTGAATATGTATCCATTTGTTCTTTCTCTCTCTCTCTCTTTTATTTTAGCTTGTCATAAGTTATTCTTACATTGATGAGCAATTTTCTTGCAAGCAAAGTAGGTGAATTTAATGATGGAGAAAAGACGTAGGAAGACTGACTGTGGACAGACTCAAGTTACTGTCCATAATCCAGTTTACCAATAATAATAATAATGGTGTAATTTCATCTGTCTCTAGACCTATTGGTTATAAACATGAGGCATTAATGTACATCCAGCACTTAATTGAAGTAATTTCAATTTGTTAAACATTGCATTCAGTGTTTAACAAAACTAAAAGCAAAGTGGCTAATTGTCTAACAGGTACTTCTTTTGGGATTTTGGCTTTAGAAGTATTAGCATAAAATTACAAATAATATAATAGACAGTTTTTAATCTTGTTACTGTGGAATAATACAAATACATCTACTTGAACTGTGATATTTAAGTATGTATGACTTTCGTGAAGTTCTACCTAAGGAGTAACTGAGTTAATTCTTTCTCACTTATGATGCCTTTTCAAAATCAAGTAGCGTTTGCCTTTAGGAACTTGGTAGTCTCTTACATTAATTCTCTCAAATAGCATCATCTCAAAAAGACATTTTGTTTTTTGTGGAATATCTCCATTTATATACACTGTGTATAGTCTTCAAATATCTGATTGGATAGATTGAGAATCAGCCTCTTTTTAAAAAATAATGTTCTTAACCTAGCACGTTTAATAATGTAAAAGGGAGACTTCCATGAAGGGCCCCAAACCAGAGGATTGAACAGAAAACAAAAGTAAGTTTAATCTTTTCAGTTACCATATTTTTTTAGAAGCAACATATTTTATGTTGTTTTAAAATACAAATTTGTATAGTGCATATAAAAGATACACTGGAGTCAGTTAAATGTCCTAGGTTATTACATTGCATTTAGCAGATGAAATCTCCTTCGGTACATAAAGAAGAATAGAAAAATTATACTGTAGTGAACAAGCAATTGAAAAAAATCAGAATGTTGGATTACTGTTATGTACTGTTAAAGGGACAAATCTATTTCTGAATCTCTAGTATTCTACATATAAGTAGGTTAATTTCTCATGATGTATCTTCCCTTTATAAAATTTGTTGACAATGATATATGTTCAATGATACACATCTCTTCAGAGGGTTGTGGAAAGACACAAATGGGGATAGAAATTTTTTTAAAATGCAGGTAGATAACAATGATAAAATTTTGTTTTGAAGAACTTGAATATAAGAAACAAATGTAACAGAACAAAAGAAAACAAAAGTATTTTATTATCCTCTGTGGCTGAGATATCTCAGCTCACTTTCCCTCTTCTTCTATCTTTCATTCTGAAACTTCTTTGCTATTTAGGTTGAGGAATATTACCATAGAACAAGGTTTGTGTCTTTACTGTGTTTTAGCATTGGTTCGGAAGTGTTAGAAAGTATTAGATCACTTAACGTTCAAAATATTAAAGGCATAGATTTGTTCCAGATAACTTTGAAGTGTAGTTGCCTTTCACAGAAAATTGGCCCTTTTTAAAAGGATTCTTTGATTTTGCTTTGCCATTACAAGAAAGGATTAAATTTAAAAATAGCAGAGCAGATACTTCAGATTCTAATGTTTCATAATTATCTCCTAAGCAATGCGATGTAAATTTGTTTTCAACTTCATTTAGTAATTTAATTATAGAAAACAAAGGGGGAGAAACCCCTTGTCTTTGAATATGACTGCTGCTTAAATCACCACCTGATGAATTCTGAGCACACACCTGTCTCATGGAATTTTATAACTCAAGGGCACTTTGCTCTTCCTTGATAACATAATACTGACTTAAAAGAAAAATATATAAAAGAATCTACTACAGAATACACCATTTTTTACTTGCTATGACAAAAAAAGAACTACATATTTATATGTAGGTTTTAGTATTCACTTTTCAATTCTGGCTTATTTTCAGTTTTATTACGAGAATAAGTTAGTTTCCCACTTCCATGGTTTTAAAATCAATTATATATTTATTAAATATTTATTTAACCTGAATAAGTTTAAATATTTGTAACCCCAAACGTGACATTCACTATACTACTTTTAATTTATTGTGATGTAAATTTAAGCAAATGACTTACTTTTATTCCATCTAACATTCTACCGTTAACAAATATGAGCCAGGCATGGTGGCATGCACGTGTAAGTCTAGCCACTGGGGAGGCTGAGGTGGGAGAATCCCTTGAGCGTAGGAGCTCAAGACATTCAAGAACAGCCTGGGCAACTTAAAAAAGATCTTGTCACTTAAAAAAGGACTAGAAATTGGCCGTTCTCTCTCAGCTGGTGTATAGATGGCAATCTGTATAAAACAATTTCGAATCCCATATTGTTGCACAATGCTCTAACTTATAAAAATCTACATAATGAAAGATATTCTCATTCATTAGCTTTGATGCAAGGTTTGCATGTCTAACTGGCATAACCATTTGTGAAAAATTTAGGTGTCAACAAAAATAAGAAAGAGAGAACTCATTTCTTCTCTCAGAAGGAAATTGTGGGGTTTTCCTTTTGTCATCCTTAACAAAGATACATTTTAATTGTCTGCATTGAAATAGTATTAGCAATGTCCCTAATAATCCAAAATGAGTGGCCTGTCCAATGACAAGATACCTTGGGTTATATTCTTACAATTCAAATTCAAGACACCATTTTCAGTTTTATGTGGTGTTTAAATGATCTACGTAATCTTTATAGGAGAAAATCAGTGTTTTAAAAATCTATAAAATTAAATAAATTTTTAATATAAGATTCAGCAAGATTGTTGTTGTATTTTAACCAAATCATATAATTAATATTAAAGTATTTTTCTCTGATGGTAGTTTGTATTTCTGTGGGGTCAGTGGTGATATCCCCTTTATCATTTTTTATTGCATCTATTTGATTCCTCTCTCTTTTCTTCTTTATTAGCCTTGCTAGCGGTCTGTCAATTTTGTTGATCTTTTCAAAAAACCAACTCCTGGATTCATTGATTTTTTGGAGGGTTTTTTGTGTCTCTATCTCCTTCAGTTCTGCTCTGATCTTAGTTATTTCTTGCCTTCTGCTAGCTTTTGAATGTGTTTGCTCTTGCCTCTCTAGTTCTTTTGTGATG
>NW_016815828.1:382601-387109 GCF_001698545.2 Rhinopithecus bieti | reverse complement strand
TATTGTATTATTTTAATTATGAACTTTAAAGGGAAAGTAAATGAACAATGAAAATTTTACTTATCTCCAATAAAATGAAATTCCAACAATATTTATAGGAATCCTGTAAATATATTTATTTTCTGTTTCTTTTTAACAATTTAATTGTACACTGAGTTCTTTAAGATAGGTTTGATTTGCTGAAGAGTCAAATGGTTTTAATAATGATAGAGTTCAACTGATGAATTCATAAACTTTTACCTAACCCTTGGTAGTTCTTTTTTCACCGGACTCCTTCTTAAGTTGTGGTCTCTTGCCCAACACTGATGCCCTACATAAAGTTACTACAAGAAAATGTTATCACGTACCACAGATCCAGTTTTCTTTACAACAATGGTAACTTCAGTAAGTTAACATTCTGGAGGTAATTCAATTCTATTAATAAGGTTTAAGTCCTTCCCCGTGTCTAGTATTCCCTTCTGCAGGTGACATTGATGAGACATGGAAACCTATTACAGTAATTTTATAACACAGCATTGTCAAAGAGGTTTTGATTTATTTAGTATTTACATCACAGTATTTATTGAATAATCCATGGGACCTTTACTGCTACAGTATATCAGACAACATATGGTTTAGTAAATATTACAATGTGTTTTAATAATAGAACTGCAGATAAAATATATCACAAGGGAAAATGATTATTTGATTAAAAATATTAAAAACCTCTAATGAAAATGTAGAATTTAGGCTGAGACTTTGAAATCTGGAAATTTGACATGAATTTCAACCAGAAACCATCAACTTGACCAGCACTGGACTTTTACAACATCCTACCAGCATCACTGCCATACCATCACCATTAACTTGAATATTGAAGAACACTGATAGATCTGGCTTAATGTTGCGAAGATGTCTAATCTGGCTGCCAGCGTCTTAGGAATCATTACGCATACATATTTATATCATAACATATGACCAGAAATTACTAGAAGTTATGAAAAAAGAGCATGCCAATGTAACCATCTTTCCCAGTTTGGCTTTGGATTAGAGTGTTTATCTTCAGGGGCAAGTGGAATCTCCAGATATGTGGTACTTATTTTTGATAAGAAAAGAGTTGCCAAGTTTTCTGATACTGCTCAATATCTGAGATTGTGAGCCAAATTCTTCTCTTTTCATCAGAATTAACATATTTGATGGGAGACAAAACTAGACGTATTGTACATGTGTAGGAAAAAAGATGGATCAGAGTGACTGTTAGATAAAAGTTTGGAAGGTATGAGAGGTCTTCCAAAAGTTCATAGAAAATGCATATTATGAAAATACCATGCAAATATTTCAAATTTTTTTCCACCAAGATAAATTTATGCTAACTTGTTATAATATATCTGAACAGGACCTAGTTTGAGGCACTAAGGAGGATAAATCATCTGTTTTAAAAAGAGCCTCTATCAGACCAACATGAATTCTACTGAAATTGAAGCAAGAACAAATATCAAATTTATGGTGATGCCTGGATGGAAGAATGTGAACTCATTGATGCTTTCTGAAAAGTTAATGAGAACAATGCCCTAGTAAAAGCATTTTACAAATGGATCACTTATTTCAAGAAGGGATAAAATGATGGTGAAGATGAGGCATGTGGTGGCAGATCATTCACATTAATTTGTTAGGAAAAGAATTTTGTATTGCCCCAGTTAAAGAGGACTGGTGAATAGCAGTAGGAACAATAACCAACATCAGAGACATCTCAGTTGGTTCAACTTACATAATTCTGACTAGAAAATTAAGGTTGGCACTGGGTGCCAAAACTGTTGCACCCAGAGCAGCTGCAGACAAGAGCAGAACTTTCAATGGAAATTTTACACAAGTGGGATCAAGATTCTGAAGCATTGTTTCAAAGAATGTAGTAAGAGATGCAACATGGCTTTACCAATATCATCCTGAAGGCAAAGCACAATCAAAGTAAGAGCTACCAAGAGGTGGAGGTGGTCCCGTCACAGCAAAAGCAGAAAGGTGAAGAGCAAAGGCCATGACAACATTCCAGTGCCTTGGGATGCTCAAGGCATTTTGCTTGTGGACTTTCTGGAGGGCCCAAAACAGTAACAGCTGCTTATAAGAAGAGTGTTTTGAGAAAGTTAGCCAAGCCTTTAGCAGAAAAATGCCCAGGATAGCTTCACTAAAGCTTTTCCACCACAGCAATGATCCTACTCATTCCTCTCATCAAACAAGAGCAATTTTTGAGAGTTTCCATAGGAAATAATTAGGCACTCACCATACCATCCAAATTTTGCTCTTTCTGACTTCTTTTTGTATTATAATCTTAAAACAAAATTGAAAAGGGTGCCTACTTTTCTTCAGTTAATAATGTAAAAAGACGGCATTGACATCGTTAAATCCCCAGTAACCAGTTCTTTAGGGATGAATTAAATGGCTGGTATCATTGCTTACAAAAGTGTCTTGACCTCGACAGAGTTTGTGTTGATTAAAAAACTATATTTTATATTTTTTATTTTAATTCAGTTTCTCCGGGAACTTTTAGAAGTCCCCTCATATAATCAAGTTGTTTCTTTAACGAATAAGGAATTGTAAAGTGTTGAACCAAGAAAAAACAAATAATTTGTGGCACCTTTGATAAAATATTATTGAGAATTTCAAGATGGTGATAGTAGAATATGAAGCCAAGTTCGGGCCTTTCTGAGCATGGGGCACCGTGTATAACTGCCCAGCTCATATGCCCATGAAGCCACCCAAATTAGATGAGAATACCAAACAATTGTAGGAATAATATTAGAGAGAGTTTTTTGATTAAATACAGTAAACAAGCTCCCAAATTAGTTCTTTTGGTTCAAAATGAAGTTGTTTCTGAATATTAAAGTTGAAAGGGAAAAGCGGACCAGTTGCATATATAATAAAGTATAGGTATTTATGAAGAGATATTGTCCTTAGCTAGCCTTCAGAGTGTCAAAGGAAGAAAGAAGGATTTGTTGACATATCTAGGTCACAGAAAACTTGTTTGCTGAGAAAAGCATTCTCTCAATTATAAAATTCTAGTGAAATGTAATCCCTGGAAAAAGTACATAACCATTATATAACTGCAAACAAAGTATCTTATAAAATCCCACAAAAAACCCTAACTAGAAAAAACGATTTCATTGAACATGTAAGAAAATGCTCATTATGTTTGGCCACCTGGGAGAATAGAAGATTGTTTGTTTGTTTTTCTGGTTAGCACTTGAGGTAAACCAATGGGCCAGTAAATCTGGTAGAAATTAACTAGTCACTTAGAGTGAGGTATTATCACATTTTAATATAAAATAAAAATCTTTAGAATAGGAGACTTCAAGAGTACAGAACGTGAAATAGTCAGAAAACCTAATTATCCCATCTATGAGATTCAGTAATGAAGAAATTATGACATATATTTGAATGTACAGAAGATTTTCTAGGGTCCATATTAAAATCATTATAGTGAGTGAATAAGAGTAAATAACTGAATATTTAATCAAGGTCCAATTTTATGCCAGAAAAGGTTGTCAAAAGGTCTGTTTTGAATATAAACTATATTTAAAGACATTCAAACAAAAGTAATAAAAACGGAAGCAGGATTTTACCAACCAATTTACAAATGTACAGTTCATGTTTGAAGAAAGTTGCAAACAAAAATCTAATTTAGTTTTATTGCTTGTAATTGTATTCTATTCTTTATTAGTAGTAGTATACTTTAAGTTCTGGGATACATGTACAGAATGTGCAGGCTTGTTACATAGGTATACATGCACCATGGTGGTTCACTGCACCCATAAACCTGTCATCTACATTAGGTATTTCTCCCAGTGCTATCCGTCCCCCTGCCCCCCACCCATTGACCAGCCCCAGTGTGTGATGTTCCCTTCCATGTGTCCACGTGTTCTCATTGTTCAACTCCCACTTATGAGTGAGAATATGCAGTGCTTGGTTTTCTGTTCCTGTGTTAGTTTGCTTGGAATTATGATTTCCAGTTTCATCCCTGTCCTTGCAAATGACATGAACTCATTCTTTTTTTATGGCTGCATAGTATTCCATGTTATATGTATGCCATATTTTCTTTATCCAGTCTATTACTGATGAGCATTTGGGTTGGTTCCAAGTCTTTGTTATGGTAAATAGTGCTGCAATAAATATATATTTGCATATGTCTTTATAGTAGATAGTAGAATGATTTATAATCCTTTGTGTATATACCCAGTAATGGGATTGCTGGGTCAAATGATATTTCTGGCTCTAGATCCTTAAGGAATCACCACACTGTCTTCCACAATGGTTGAACTAATTTACACTCCCGTCAACAGTGTAAAAGCATTTCTATTTCTCCACAAACTCTCCAGCATCTGTTGTTTTCTGACTTTTTAATGATCGCCATTCTAACTGGTGTGAGATTGTAGTTTTCATTTGCATTTCTCTAATGACCAGTGATGATGAGCTTTTTTTTTCGTATGTTTGTTGGCCACATAAATGTCTTCTTCTTTTTTTTTTTTTTTTTTTTTTTT
>NW_016815828.1:372404-379928 GCF_001698545.2 Rhinopithecus bieti | reverse complement strand
GTAGTCAATTTTCGAAAAAGTTCTATGTGGTACTGAGAAGAATGTATATTCTGTTGATTTGTGGTGGAGAGTTCTGTAGATGTCTATTAGGTCTGCTTGGTCCAGACCTGAGTTCAAGTCCTGAATATCCTTGTTAAGTTTCTGTCTCATTGATCTGTCTAATATTGATAGTGGGGTATTAAAGTCTCTCACTATTATTGCATTGGAGTCTAAACCTCTTTGTAGGTCCTAAGAATTTGCTTTATGAATTTGGGTGCTCCTATAATGGGTGTATATATACTTAGGATAATTAGCTCTTCTTGTTGCATTGATCCCTTTACCATTATACAATGCCCTTCTTTGTCTTTTTTGATCTTTGTTGGCTTAAAGTCTGTTTTATCAGAGACTAGGATTGCAACTCCTGCATTGTTTTGCTTTCCATTTGCATGGTAAATAGTCTTCCATCCCTTTATGTTGAGCCTATGTGTGTCTTTGCACCTGAGATGGTTCTTGTGAATATAGCACACCGATGGGTCTCGACTCCTTATACAATTTGCCAGTCTGTGTCTTTTAATTGGGACATTTAGCCTGTTTACATTTAAGGTTAATATTGTTATGTGTGAATGTGATCCTGTCATTATAATGCTAGCTGGTTATTTTGCACATTAGTTGATGCAGTTTCTTCATAGTGTGATGGTCTTTACATTTTGGTTTGTTTTTGCAGTAGCTGGTTCTGGTTTTTCCTTTCCATATTTAGTGCTTCCTTCGGGAGCTCTTGTAAGACAGACCTGGTGGTGACAAAAATCCCTCAGCATTTGCTTGTATGTAAAGAACTTTATTTCTCCTTCACTTATGAAGCTTAGTTTGGCTGGGTATGAAATTCTGAGTTGAAAATTCTTTTCTTTAAGAATGTTGAATATTGGCTCCCACTCTCTCCTATCTTGTAGGGCTTCTGCAGAGAGATCCACCGTTAGTCTGATGGCCTTCCCTTTGTGGATAACCTGTCCTTTCTCTTTGGCTGCACTTAGAGTTTTTTCCTTCATTTCAACCTTGGTGAATCTCATGATTGCGTGTCTTGGGGTTGCTCTTCCCGAGGAGAATCTTAGTGGTGTTCTCTGTATTTCCTGAATTTGAGTGTTGGCCTGTCTTGCTAGGTTGAGGAAGTTCTCCTGGATAATATCCTGAATAGTGTTTTCCAACTTGGTTCCATTTTCCTCATCACTTTCAGGCACAGCAATTCAATGTAGGTTTGGTCTTTTCACATAGTCCCATATTTCTTGGAGGCTTTGTTCATTCCTGTTTATTCTTTTTTCTCTAATCTTGTCTTCATGCTTTATTTCATTAAGTTGATCTTCAATCTGATATCCTTTCTTCTGCTTGACTGATTTGGCTGTTTTTACTTATGTATACTTCATGAAGTTCTTGTGCTGTGTTTTTCAGCTACATCAGGTCATTTATATTCTTCTCTAAACTGGTTATTCTAGTTAGCAGTTCTTGTAACCTTTTATCCAGTTTCTTAGCTTCCTTGCACTGTGTTAGAACATGCTCCTTTAGCTCAGAATAGTTTGTTATTAGCCACTATCTGAAGCAAGAAGATAAATTGCTTCTGTCAATTTATCAAACTCATTCTCTGTTCAGTTTAGTTCCCTTTCTGGTGAGGAGCTGTGGTCCTTTGGAGGGGAAGAGTCATTCTGGTCTTTGGAATTTTCAGTATTTTGCACTGGTTTTTTTCACATCTCTATGGATTTATCTACTTTTGATCTTTGATGCTGATGACCTTTGGGTAGGGTTTTTGCATTGATGTCCTTTTTGTTGATGTTGATGCTATTGCTTTCTGTTAGTTTTCCTCCTAACAGGCCTCTCTCCTGCAGGTCTGCTGGAGATTGCTGAAGGTCCACTCCAGACCCTGTTTGCCTGGGTATCACCAGTGGAAGGTGTAGAACAGCAAAGATTGCTGCCTGCTCCTTCCTCTGGAAATTTTGTCCCAGAGGGACACCTGCCAGATGCCAGCTGGAGCTCTCCTGTATGAGGCATCTGTCGACCCCTTCTGGGAGTTGTCTCCCCATCAGGAGGCACGGGGGTCAGGGACACACTTGAGGAGGCAGTCTGTCTCTTAGTAGAGCTCAAGTACTGTGCTGGGAGATCGGCTGCTCTCTTTGGAGCTGGCAGGCAGGAACATTTAAGTCTGCTGAAGCTGAGCCCACAGCCACCCCTTCCCCCAGGTGCTCTGTCTCAGGGAGATGGGAGTTTTTTCTATAAGCCCCTGACTGGGGCTACTGCCTTTCATTCAGAGATGCCCTGCCCAGAGAGGAGGATTCTAGAGAGGCAGTCTGGCTACAGTGGCTTTGCCATGCTAGGGTGGGTTCCACACCCAGTTCGAATTTCCTGGTGGCTTTGTTTACCCTGTGAGGGGAAAATAGCCTACTCAACCCTCAGTAATGGCGGACACCCATCCCCCCAAGAAACTCCAGCATCCCAGGTCGACTTCAGACTGCTGTACTGGCAGCGAGAATTTCAAGACAGTGGATCTTAGCTTGCTGGGCTCCATGGAAGTGGGATCCACTTAGCAAGAGCACTTGGCTCCCTGGCTTCAGCCCCCTTTCCAAGGGAGTGAATGGTTCTGTCTTGCTGGTGTTTCAGGCACCACTGTAGTACAAAGAAAAACTCCTTCAGCCAGCTTGCTGTCTACCCAGTCATCCAGTTTTCTGCTTGATATCGAGGGCTCTGGTGGCATAGACACTCAAGGGAGTCTCCTGTTCTGTGGGTTGTGAAGACCATGGGAAAGCATAGTATCTCATCAGGATGGCACCATCCCTCATGGCACAGTCCCTCATGGCTTCCCTTGGCTAGGGGAGGGAGTTCCTCAACCCCTTTGTGCTTGCTGGGTGAGGTGATGCCCCTCCCTCCTTCAGCTTGCCTTCTGTGGGTTGCACCCACTGTCTAACCAGTCCCAGTGAGACAAACAGGGTACCTCAGTTGGAAATGCAGAAATCACCTGCCTATTGCATTGGTCTCACTGGGATCTGCAGACTGAAGCTGTTCCTATTCAGCCATCTTGCTCTGGATCCCAGCATTCTATTCTTAAGGTTGCTATAGCCATAGTTTAATTTTCCTGAGGCTATTTGGAAAATAAACTACCACTCTCAAGGATATAAGCTTTATTTTGAAATATATTCCTCCTGTGGATACAAAACAGATTTTGTAATATAAACATTCGAGAAAACAGAATAAAAGGATAAGAGAGGTTACTTTAGCGATGGCTCATGCCTGTAATCCCAGCACTTTGGGAGGCCAAGGACAGTGGATGACATGAGGTCAGGAGTTCAAGATAAGCCTGGGCAACATGGTAAAACCCCATCTCTACAAAAAAATACAAAAAATTAGCTGGGCGTGGTGGGCGCCTGTAAACTAAGTTACCTGGGAGGCTGAGGTGGGAGAACTGCTTGAACCCAGGAGGCAGAGGTTGCAGTGAGCCAAGATCATGCCATTGCACTCCAGCCTGGGAAACAAGAGCAAAACTCTGTCTCAAAAAACTAAAAACAAAAACAAATACTTTAGCAAATCCTAATTGATATTTCTCAACTTCAAGGCCAGCAGATTGTTTTCTTTTAGTGGTAAGCATGACTGTTTCACCCTTTATGTTGTGACTTAAATAAAACACACTCTGTATGTTAGTTTACATAATATGATAATTATTTCTTTGGGGGTTTAAACCAAAGATAAACTAGTGTAAAGGTATAGCAGAAAGAACATTCAACTAACAGCACAAATTGCAGTTCTGACCTTTGCACTTGCGTGGACAAAACATTTTATTCTGAGCAACTATTTACTTTTCTTTTCTAATTTATTTGTATTATTTCAGAGAAAAGAATAAAACAAATGAAAATTTCAAGAAATAAAATCATTTCATTTCTGATAGCTAGCCTTGTTAAAACCAAATGAGATTTTACCATTCATCTTCTTTATTAACATGTTTCTCTTTTCAACAAATATGATCCACAGTTTTGTTTTAAAAAATGTTTTATTCAGTTCCCAGACTTTGTTCAAGTTTTTCTAATTGTCTACAAAATATGCTTATCAGATAGTTTATCTAGTCCAGACTTACATTTCATCATTTTTTTTTCTCTTGTAAGTTTCTTAATTCATCAAAGTTTCTTTGTTGTTGTTGTTGTTTCGGGGATTTTGAAGACACAGGCCACTTGTCATCCTGGATGTTCTGCCTTCACATTTCGTTGTTTGCTTTCTGGTTTTGATGTTAATTGTGTTCCTTTCCTTTGTGTCTTTGGTTCTGGAAGATATAATTGGTGTTGTAATGGATTGAATGGAATCATTCTGGCTAGAATATGGCATAGTTAATGTTTTGCTCTCTTCTTCTGTCAGAAGATACACCATGCCTGCTTTACCCAACATTAATGATGAAAGAATTGACTCGTGGGTCAGGGTTTCATTCCCCCTTTCTAAAGTAATAATTTCCAGTTTCTTTTTATCAATGAGTAAGCTATGTAGAAATTCATATGAAGCATCACACTCTACAGGTTACCTAGGAAACAGTCACATGACTGTTTTAGCACCAATTAATGAACATTCTTGAATCAACCAAAAGCATTAGGGTTTATGATGTACCTTTCTCATGCTATTATTTATTTTACAATTTCAGCTGGCATTTTCAGTCATATGAATCTTTTCTCATTAGATGAGACTGTTTGCTTACACAGGATTAATATGTAAACTCCTCTTTAATTACCCACTTTTAAATGAAGGACTTCTTTTAATATCTTCCTCAAATATTATAGTGAGGTTTTTTTGTATTTGAAAATCACTCTGAACTTATGAATTTTACTTGACTCAATGCTTACAACACACTAGAATGATTATTCTTGATTTTTCATATAGTTGCAACTTTATCCAGTGGCAAACCCTTCAAGTTGGAAGAATCCAATTAATTATCAAAAGGTGCCTTCTTTTTTGGTACCACCTTGTCCTGGGCTCTCGTGGTTCTTTCCCTGACTCAGATCAGAATTCAAGCATTTCTTCAGGCTCAGGTTCCTATTACACACAATTGTTATTAGAAGCTATCATTTGAGCTCTTGAAATTATCATTATTACTAAGGTAATGTTTTTTTTTTAGGCCATTTCAATGAAATCTTCAAAGGTCATGAATTTACATTGACAGCAGCAATTCAATTTAATTTCACTTAAACTTCACTGTATTTTCCAAAATGTTTCTCCTGTTGTTATACGTGTGTTAGAGAGCAGTGACTAATAGCTACTCCAGTACCTAAATTGGCTGTCGAAAACAAATCTTTATTTCTGGCTCATGTTATTAGAGGCCACAAGGAAGCTGTAGCTCTGCGTGACTCGTGGCTCTTGGCCCAACTGGCTCAAAATGTTTTCTTATTGCAAATCACTGACTGAGGGAGCTGTCCTGTGGTTAGGATATGACAAAGAATATTGCATTGCCTAGCCCCAAATGGCAGAGGCATGGTAATGTGCTCCTGCTACAAGGTGATCAAACTAGTCACATGACAAGGGGAGCAGGATGATGTATCATACCATTATAAAGAAAAGCCAATAACCAACAGTAATACTCCAGTTGGCTAAAACCTGTCTTCATTGTCGCAAATATTTGCTTTCATCTACTCACAATACAAATTGAATTCACTCCCTAAGACTCACCTAAAAATTCATGTAAACCTTACATAAGGCTTGAATTCAGAATCTTACAATCCAAATTATGTTATGATGCAGCTTTCATTTTTAAATCTAGAATGGAGAAGATTACTTTCCTTACCAGAGATTACCTTACACATGTTGAAAATGGGTCACCATGCTGGACTCTGCACTTCTGAGGAACAAACTCTGAACTTCCTCTGGCTAGACATTTCTGCAAAGGATAAGATCATGTGTACAAGGGGATGTGGTGGCCTGAAACCTATATTCTCCCTTCTACTCCACACTTCTGTTACTGAAGCATCGCATTCCCTATCCAAATGCCTTGAACATGCATCCAGGTCCTGCACAACCCTCTCAGGACCATCCTAGTCAGGTTCTACCGTCTGCCTGCCTGTCTCTCCCAAAGCCCAACCAGTGGTCAAGAGGCACCTGTGTTGGGGAAGAAGAAAAGAACAGAATGTTGGTAGGTACGTCCACATGTATGTACTCAAGGACCCTCCTGGGGAAGGATAGATCTTGAGTTGGAAAAAACAAAGGGTGAGGGTGACACAGCAAAAGCAAAGGGGAATTCTCATGCATTAGCCCATGGGGTGAAGGGCTTTGTAGGAGATTAATAATATTGAATTTTATCTTCATTTTCCTTTTGTTTGTTTCTTTGTTTGTCTTCTGCTATCGTTGGACTCCTTTTTTTTTTTTCTTAATTTTACTTTAAGTTCTGGGATACATATGCAGAACATGCAGGTTGTTACATAGGTATACGTGTGCCATGACGGTTTGCAGCACCTATCAGCATGTCATCCAGGTTTTAAGCCCTATGTGTCATTTTCTACGTCACCATGAAAAACATATATTTGTATATGTATATAAATTTTGTCAAAAAGATAGAATGTATCCTGACAGTTCAATTTATAACATTTATACACACACACACACACACACACACACACACACAAATACAAAGCTCTATTTATTGCCTTTCCTTGCTAGGCTCGATTTAGGAACAAACCTGCTCCCATTCATCCAACATGCCATAGTAAAACACGAATAGGATAAGTGAAACAATCCTGACATGAACAGATGAAAAGCAGGAGTCACTTGGAAGTCCCTGATCTAGAGCAACTCTGAAATTCCCCTGGAATAACGTGACAAGATTTAGTTATTTACTCTACTCTCAGTAATTCCAATGTGTTCCATAGCACACCTGAACAGGGCATAGGAGAATGTGCCCTTTGACTTCCTCAGACTGATGCCTGACCATAGAAAGCTGGGAGCCAAGAGACATCTTACTTTTAGAATAGTCAGTCTTTTTTGAGATTGTTGTGTTTCTTTGGGGCCTTGTTCCTGGTTTTGTGTCTAAAAAATACACGTCATCTGAAACTAATAAATTTATTTATAAAGGGAATGACTGACATAACTTTAGTTTGGTTTCTGCCCACCAACCATGTCTTAATTTGAGAATTACTTTTTACTAGGGATGAGTTACATCGTTCAATGTCATGTGTCTGGAATTTCCAGTCTCGTTTTTCCATTCAGACCTACTTTCAAACAGATTATTACATTTTTATAAACTCATTTATTTCTTGTAGCAACTGATTAAATTGTTTTCATAGGCTCACCATTCCAATTCCTACATAAAACATGGGGGAAAAAAAAAAACATGGAGGCCATTATTCTTAGCAAAGTCACACGGGATCAGAAAATCAAATATCGCATATTCTCACTTACAAGTGGGAGCTAAATGATGAGAACACATGGACACATAGAGAGGAACAACACCCCCTGGGGCCTTTGGGATGGTGGAGGGTGGGAGGAGGGAGAGGATCAGGAAAAATAACTAATGAGAACTGGACTTAATACCTGGTGATTAAATAA
>NW_016815828.1:359932-372067 GCF_001698545.2 Rhinopithecus bieti | reverse complement strand
AAAAAAAAAAACTTAGGCTGCTTTTTTTTCCTTTGTCTTCTTTTCTTTATAGTTTTGTGTAATGTGCTCAAAACTTGATTCTAGATATACTGACAATATTTTGGATGCCCTCCTGAAGTGAACGTAGCAATTAGTAAACAATTTGCTTCCAGAACTCTGCTAAATTCTGTTTCAACATCCACATACTTCTAGAACTTTTTTTTTTTTTTTGCTTCATCATTACTGTTGTGTATGTAAAGTTTAAAATTTTCTCTCTGATCATATTTCTCATCATTTTTTGTGATTCTACATATAAAACTGTTCGAAGCCCATCAATAATGATTATGATGCCTACAATATCTTCTCCATTTCTCTTTGATTCGAATTCATCCTAAAATGGTTTTATTCAAAAAGCATTCCTGGAGTTACTCATAGTTGTGGACGTATAGTTGAACATGTATAGTTGAACACTACATCTATGCAATATTCTTGGTTCACATTTTCTGTCCTTTGGATTTGTAGGCGTTATTGGATTACAAGACCTGCAACATTAAAATATCTGTGGGGGATCCTGAGACCAGAGTGGATCTTTTACCCATTTTAGAGGACTATTTTTTTCTAATTAATCACTTATTTTCTTTCTTTCTTTGATGATAAATGTTTTCACCAATATATGTCTTATCATTATTTTTTTTGTACCAAATATCAGAGATTACTGGGTTGAACTCATCTGAAGATTTAATTTGGATTTTAACTCAGAACAAAACCTTCTTTTATATCAACAGAGCTTTATTTCTTGATTTGGTACATAAGGTGTTATGAAATACCTTCATTTATGTTATTCTTTCTAGTAGCTTAATCCTTGGTAATTTCTCTCTGCATCCATTGAAATTGGTTAAGCTTTTCTCCATGTCTACATACTGATTAGCTGTGTCTATTATTTTTGTTCTCAATGGCTCCATCGTGTTTAAAAGTAAGGTGTTGTCTAAACTTCATTTTATATCCTTTTTTTAACTACGGTATTAGACTCCTTGTGAAATAAATCATAGTTTTGTTAAGTACTAGTTGAATGACATTGGGGGAATTTTTCTTAGAAACTTCCAAATAACTAATATTCATGAGGTATGCCATTTACCGACCTTAAATTAATTGTTTTGTCCTCATTCTGATAATCTTAGTCGTAGTCCAAAAGTCTGTGCAGAGCATAACTATTATTATGTTATGTAAGAGAAAAAATACACCTGAAATTAATTACCCATGTTTTCTAAAAGCAACATTTTATTGCTTTAGTGATTTCTTACTTAATGGATATTTCAGAGGCCTAGAATGTGACAAGGATTATGCTGAATTTGGAAAAAAACAAACTCATGACTTTAATTGATGATGTTTAATACTAAATAGCATATGGAAGGACAAAAATGTGTGGATGATGCAGAATATTGCATAAGTTACTTAAAACTCATATAATGTAATTTAAATTAGGGTATGTTAAGGATATTGTCACCTGTATTAAAGACACATGGATATTAATCAAATGAAAGTCAGCTTATATTTTGATATTTGATTTATTATGTATAGTTATACTTGGAAATATAAACAGATTAGACTTTGGATTGAAAGAAAGAGGATGACAACTATAAGGAAAAAACTTACTAAAAATCTGATTTGGCAATATTTTAATGTCTATTTCCAGAAAGTATGAGAAAACTAGGATGTATGCTGAAGTGAAAGTCATTTTCGTTCTTAGATCTAAGCTTCAAGGAACAGTCTGACTACACAAAGAAGAAACATTGAGCACAAAATTTTTCTTGAGAATTCTGTTGACTACAGTTTTTTTAGTTCACATTTATAAATATTTATTCACATCTTTTAATCCCTGCAGTTTCTGAAATTCTTGACTATTTTCTGTCATGGAAATTTATAGTTCATCCTTTACCTGTTTGTCTGTATTTCTTTTGTGCTTTAAATAAGACAGTTGGCAGTTTTGGGGTATTTAGACATAGTTATGTTGGAAGAATAAATAGGACTTTATTTTTCTCTGTGTTATTGTTTATAGATCTCTAATGGAATATTGCTGTTAGGGCTATAGTTATAATCAGACACAATATTTTCTAAATATTATTTAATAATGACTGGGGCAAGTGGGCCATGCTGGGGTTCCTAGTTGCAAAAGCCAAAGTGATATATGAAGGATAAATGACAATTTACTTTAAAAATGGTTAGCTTTATTAAACCTTATTTTGTTTACTTCTTAACATATTGAATGACATTTGCAAACACATTTACATAATTCTACTACAGATAGTTTTATATATGTTCCACATTTTAAGTAATTTTTTAACAATTACATGTCTAAAATATGTGTTGACATATTTAATAAATATGTACTCAGTGCCTGCCAATGGGCAAGGGCCATGGAAAAGCTCAACTTGAGAAGAGCAAATACAGTTACTCAGCTCTTAGAGTTTATAAGCCTTGAGTGAATATGGAGAAGTAAATATTAATTGTATTTAAAGTCAGATGTTGAATATGCTCCATGTTTTTTATGCACACAAATTGCTTTATGCTTTATAGGTATAGCAGTGTTTAACTTTGTAAAGAAACCCAGCCACACAGGGCTGGGAAGAAGGGGGTCCTTGTTTTCGTCTGTATACAATTTTGTACAGTTGGCATATTTTCATATTCATGTGTGACTAATAAAACCACAATAAACTGGCTAGTCCTCAAAATTAATACCATAAATACAGTTTGGAAGATGCCATGACTTTAAAAATACCAATTCCTCTTGAAAAACCAGCAATTCAGTCAGAGACTTCTCAGAGACAAAGCGCTCTGTGTGTCAGAAGAAACAGTGAATCAGGAGCAGGAGATAGGAAGAGAACCCAAAGTGATGTGTATTTGCAGTGGGCTGGGGAGGAGAGCCAGAAAAGGGAGCACTTCATGTAGAAACGAGACCTTCAGGATCTGGGAGAGAGGGAAAACAGTAGCAGACAAGGGAGAGACACATGCACTATGCAATTGTGTGTATGTACCATCGTGTGGACGGTGCAAATAAGGAAAACTGCAGGCTAGTGACTTTCATGAATAGAGATGTAAACACTCTTAATGGGATATCAACAAATAGATTTCAGAAACATTTAAATATGACAATACACAAATATGACAAAACATTTAAATAGGACTATTTGAGAATTTGTTATAAGAATTTAAGGCTGGTTGAATATTTGACAATAAATCAATGTGTTCCATCATCTGAAAAGGCCAAAAGAAGGAAAATTGCATGATCAGATCAATTTTGAAAAAAAAAAAAAAAAAAAAACACTTTTGAAAAATTCAAACTCACATGTATGAAAAGACGCTGAGAAAAATAGGAATAGAGGAGTTACACTGTGAATTTTAAAACTTCATGTTTCTTGTTGGTTGCTTAATCCTCTTCACAGACTATGACTACTCTGACCAGGCACACTGACCCCAATAAAGGCACTTGACCTCCAGTCCTCATTCTTTCTCTCTGCTCCTTGTTTTCTCTGTTGAGTTGTCTCCACTTAATGCTCTCTACTATGCAACTCCCTCTCTGTCTCTCTAGGACCTAAGAGTATACTAAGCTTTTGCATGTGTGTGTGTGTATTCCATGCCTCCCCTGTGTCCCCTCCCTGGCCACAGCTGACTGACCACCCCATTAAAGGATAGAAAACAGGGAGGGTGTGGTGGCTCACACCTGTAATCCCAGCACTTTGTGAGGCCGAGGCAGGTGGATCACCTGAGGTCATG
The DNA here is from genome assembly GCF_001698545.2 of Rhinopithecus bieti. Lineage (NCBI taxonomy): Eukaryota > Metazoa > Chordata > Mammalia > Primates > Cercopithecidae > Rhinopithecus > Rhinopithecus bieti. The sequence goes on along the minus strand of NW_016815828.1, from coordinate 368,317 downwards.
AGTTCGAGACCAGCCTGGCCAACATAGTGAAACCCTGTCTGTACTAAAAATATAAAAATTAGCTGGGCGTGGTGGTGCATGCCAGTAATCCCAGCTACTCGGGAGGCTGAGACAGGAGACTCACTTGAACCCAGGAGTCAGAAGTTGCAGAGAGCTGAGATTACACCACTGCACTCCAGCCTAGGCAACAGAGCAAGACTTTGTCTCAAAAAATAAATAAACAAAAGAAGCAAAAAAAGCCAAACCAGAAAACAGGAGTATTTCTTAGCTTGATAACTAATGCCTGCCAAAAAAAAGGTCTACAGTTAATAATATAATTCATGGTGAGAGACTGAGTGCTTTCACCTAACATCAAGAACGATACAACAATGTATTGTCAGATTTATTTCTAAGTGCTCCTTGTTTGCTAATTGTAAATAGTAATGCATTTTAATTCAATTTTCTACATGTTCATGGCCAATATATAGAAACATAATTGATTTTCTTACGCTTCTTTTGTATCCTGCAAAGCTGCTGAACTCATGGGTTTATTCTAGTAAGCAAATAGGGTCCTGTTTGCTTATTAAAATAAACCCAACACGGATCCTTCTGCTTGTTAAATATTTCCTTTACAGAACATGTGTCACGGACATATAGTTTTAGTTCACAAAACTAAAGGTGGTAGCTCAGCTCAGATGGCTGATGCAAAACCATGATAAATGACCCCAAATGATTTTTGCGAAATTCACTTGTGACCCAGTTAGTATTGGTGGGATAGATGGCAACAGGTGAACATTAGGAAAAAAATTTCAAATCCATGTTTTTCAGAAAAAAGGATTAAAAAATGAATATATAAAAGGCTCACCAAAATAATAATAATACTCAATATTAGAAATCAATTAAAAAACAAATTTAATCACATTTCACATGATAAAGCTATCTATGGAATATAGCATTACAATCGAATTAACTTAAGTTAAAAATTTCAAATACATATCCTAGAAGTGTAACTTCGGTTTCATTAACTCTATGGAAATTTGTCATTTTAAAAATATATATTTTTTCATCATGTTTGCCAGTTTTGCTGGGGATTAGGTGTGCAGAACTTTCTATGTTGCAGCCCTGGAATGGAAACCTTCTGATATGTATTATGTAAAATATTATTTTAATTTCTGTATCACAGCTGTGTGGCATTATCATAATTTTTGAATCATTCATAGTGCTAAATTAAAAGAAAATTCATATAAATAATTACCTTCATAACAAAACTATCCTTGGAGTAATAGAATGATTGGTGGGAGTGAATTTATCTCCCGAAAAGTTGCAAATGAAGTCCCGTGCCTTTATCAACACCTGTACAATGCTGGAAGTCATAGTGATAAAATTTAGATTAAAATGGTTCTATTTAAAAAGAAAAGTCAAAATATATATTAGGGAATATGGTGGCATTTGACATGTTTTGCAAAGGAATTTCTAATCCCTCATTGATGATATTATTCTGATTGGTTGCCAGTCTTCACTAGATCTGTTGTGTGTATGTGTGTGTCTGTGTGTGTGCACATCATGTATTGTAGACTCTGCTGTTACAAGATTTAGTATTTACAGCTTCCTTTGTTAAGGGGACCCTGACTCTACTTTATTCAAGGTGTTCTGGAATTTCAAACTATCTCTTGTCAGAAAATTAGGTGACAGATCCTGACTCTATTGTGTTAATTTGAAGAATATTTCTGTTCTCCAGAATCATCATTTTTGTTCTGTTTGTTTTCTTGATTTATGCCTGACTTTTTTTTTGCATTTTCTACTCTTCCGATGATCACATAACACTTTAATATGATGTTCATTAATTTCACTTACAGGGGTGACATGGCCACATAGTCTCAAAAAATCTATGCAGGTCAAACCAACCCATTCTGATAACTGCTCTGGCCCTGCTGGAACTACAGAAACTGCCTCTATGTCTCTCGAGGGTAGGGACCATTGTTTGCCGTCTGTCACTTGGAAGACTCCTCATCCATGTAGAATTCAACAAAACCACTTTGATGGTGGCTTCTTCTGCTCCCTTTTCTGGTCACTGCAGAGCCAGCAATGTGAGATGCTAGAGCAGCCCCACCAACATCTTTCTCAAAGGCTTGGTGAAGTGCGTGTGCACTGGACCCTTCCGGAAGAAAGAGTTAGTGCACCTGTCCTCTTCTGGTTAGTACACCTGTCCTCTACTTAGTATACCTGTCCTTGTCTCATTATTATATCTGTTTTTTTCTCATTAGTATGCCTGTCCTCCTCTCCTTAGTACACCTGTTCTTCTCTCCTTAGTATACCTGTTATTCTCTCCTTAGTACACTTGTCTTCCTCTCTTAGTAGACCTGTCCTCCTCTCTTAGTGTACCTGTTCACTCCTCCTTAGTATATCTGTCCCCTTAAGTTTTGAGATACTTTCTTCTACAGAAAATCGAGGAAATTCTGGTGTCTCGATGTCCACACCAATTTTGCCCAAGTGAAAGTCAACGGGCTGAGCAGACTGTTAGGCTCTCTCAGCTGCTCACATTAACAAGCTGACTCCAGAATTTCTGGTGAATTCACTCGTATAAAACATCAGCCTAACTCAACATTATGTCTCTCGCCCATTCTTTACTTAAGCCTCATTCTCAAGGAAATTCTCTTGTATGGTTTAGAATTCAAGTTTGCCAGTGAGAGTTACTCATGTGAGATTTGGAAGAGAGAAATGAACTGAACTCTTACTTTTTTAAACATAGACATATGACGCAGTTGGATTTCAGGTGTATTTATAAGCTCCGACTTTGCAGTTTTGACAGTGGCAAACATCTACACAATTAGAGACTTTCTTCCCCCACTTAAGCACCACAAGATAAAATCAAACTTTTCTCAACCCCTCAATTATATTAATTATATTTTGTTTTTTTCTTTTCCTTTGATATGGAGTCTCCTTTGGCTGGAGTGCAGAGATGCAATCTCGGCTCACTGCAACCTCCGCCTCCTGGATTCAAGCGATTTTCCCACCTTAGCCTCAAGAGTAGCTGGGACTACAGGTGCTCACCACCATGTCAGCCTAATTTTTGTATTTTAGTAGATACGGGGTTTCACCATGTTGGCAGAGCTGGTCTCAAATTCCTGACCTCATGTGATCCTCCCACCTCGGCCTCCAAAAGTGCTGGGATTACAGGCGTGAGCCACCACGCCCAGCCTCAATTATATTTTCTAGATCTTCACTCTCCTAGATTCTTTAACTTTCATGAAGACACTACTTTTTATACAAACTACTTTTATTGTAATAATTACAGGAAATGTGTTTTCATACTCAAACCAAGCTGATAAAAATATATAAATAAACTATAGAGTGTGTATCAGAAAATGTTAAGGGAACTGCTTTGTTTCCTCTTTCACAGAGCCTCGTGCCTCCAAACAAGCAGCAAAAAGGCCACAATCAAGTTCTTTTTCTAATTAACTCTAATTTCTTAGAGGGCTATCTACCTAGTCATGAAACTAATTGTTTTTTTAACCTACCTCAAAAAACATTGTAATTAATAATTGTATAAATATTTATCAAATTTTAATTGTCAGGCAATAAAAGTGTCAAAGTGATGAAAACAGATAGTGTCTTTAGACATGGAATTTATAGTCTCTGGAAAAGGGATTTTATTCAACTTCTCAATAGACATAAGTACATATTTCAGCAAATGCTGTGACTTAGAAATAAAGAAAGATGTGACAGCCTATGGCAGAGGGATATGACTTGGTCCTTAGGTTCAGGAATATTTCCCCGACAAAATGATTTTTGAGTTGAGATCTAAAATATGCACAAAAATTAAGTGAGCTCATGGGGGATGCTGTTGAAGGCAAAACGATCTGTATTTGCAAAAGTCCCAAAGGTAGAGGAAACATGTTATATTCAAGGAGTGGGAAGGGGATATTGAGTCATGCAATTAGCAAAACCAAGGTTGCAGTGATATTAACTGAGCTACAGAGGAAGCCAGGGCCAGATAATGCAGCATCTTATAAGAACTTTGAGTTGTATTCTGAAAATAATGCGAAGTAGAGGAGTGATTTGGTCATATTTGTAGTTTCCAAAGGTTATTCTGGCTGCAATGCGGACACTGGATTTAAAGGAGAGAAGCAAAGTTGACCGAAGTTAGGATGGTGGGGAGGAGATTTTCAGAGTTACAGTGAGACAATGATACCTTGTCCTACAGTTTTACTGTCAAAGTGAAACACAAAGATATAAAATTGTTAGGACGTAGTGCTGAATTTTACATGAAAACTGACAGTGCCTTAGTTACCTTTTGCCTCTGGATTTCCCAGCTCCAGTACTAGAGATAATGGTTCACGGAAACAGGAAATATGGAAGGCGGATGTATAACTATGAATTGCCTTTAGAAAATCTACATAGTTGGATCACTGAGCCTGGATCCCAGAGGAAGACATTTAAAGTTATAAAGTTGTGAGCCATCAAGCTGTACTTGGTAACTGAATTAGGGTTGTAGATGAAATGGCTTAGAAAGATACTGTCTATTGAGAAGAAAGAGAAGCCTGGATCTTAGATTTCAGGGATTCAAGCAACAAAAGATTCTGAGATATTTTAGACAAGAAATGAAAAAGGAATACAAATAATATAATACAATTGAAGAGTGTAGAAAATCCTTTCAAAATATAATTTAGATTATTATAGATGAGTTAAACATATATGCATATATACATGTACAAACACACGTATGTACACACATGTGTGGTATGTATAAAAATCCACATTTTATATACTAATCAATGACTTGATTTTTTTAAAAAGGAAAATTTTTATTTTACCTCTATACACTGCCAAATTATATTGTCAGTTACTTTCTGGACCTTATGAGGAATAATATAAAATTCGCAAAAACAGTGACATTGTTTTGAGACTTGATCAACCATTTAGGAAAGCAGGTAATGTTATGTAAAACCCCTGCCTGCAGCTCTCTTATTGCATTGCCTCTTGCCATTTGGCATACTGTCTCCAGATGTCTTATACTCCTAATGACACTTGTGACAAATAAGAGGAAAAGGGAAAAATTTGCTCGGCTAGATGGTAAGATACTTTACAATTCCACAGGAATAAAAAAGAGTAGTATTGGCATGAGTACAGACAAACAGATGAAAAGGACTGAGTAAAACTGAGGGAGGAACATATAAATATTTGGAAATTTAATGTATAGTATATTTAGTACCCTAAATCAACAGGGAAAATGCAGTGGTCAATGGGAGAAGGATGGAAATGATTCTCTACCTAATACCAGCTAGTGGATGAATTCTAGATATGTTTAAGACAAATAAAAAATTTAAAAAAAAAATCTTATGAGCTACATGGGGTAAATAGCATCTTCAAATTTAAAAATCACAAAGTATATGGCAAAAATTGACAATTATGATTAAGACAAAGTCAGAACTTACGTGCAACAAAGGAGATAGAACAATATAAAAATTACCACACAAAAAGACCATATGCAACATTTTGAACAGAACAAGTATAAACAAAACTGTATGCATTAAATGTTAAACATACTAGATTAATTTTGAGTAAGGTGATCTTGTAGCCCAGTTTTGATTTTGCAACTATCCTTTTCAAGACATCATCCTAGTTTGGACAATAAATTATGTTTCACTGCCTACGGTTGAAGAAATGAAAATACATTAGAGTATGAGGATAAAATACTCAGCATGATGGGAAATGCTTAATAACCATCTCTCTGAAAAAAAAATACACTTTTACATATGAAGTTTTCATACATTTTACTGATATGAAGAAAGTGTAGCACANAAAAAAAAAAGAAAAGAAAAAAAAAAAGTAATACAATGGTCGTGAAGCAATGTTTTAAGTATATTACATTATTTTAACATAGTGTTTTAATTGTAAGTGTATAAATTTTAATTTTTAATAGCAGCTGGGTGTAATATGAGCTCACAAAATTCCTGAAGATTTAACAATTGGTCCTTATGTGGCCATTTGAGCCACCTCTAGTACACTGCTGTTTACAAATATACACGTAAAACAAACCTTTCCATTATCCCTTGAATTTCTTCTTTTTACTGTATATATTTATGGAGTGCAGGTGTATATATGCATATATTGTTTAGTAATTAAATCAGACTAACATATTCATTACCTCATATGCTTGTCAATCGTTTTGAGGTGAGAAAATTTAAAATCTATTTTATTAGCAATTTTCAAGAATGCAACACCCTTCTATTACTAGAGTTACCATACTGTAGAATAGATCCTATTTTCATTGCTACATTATTCACCACAGCTAATACATGAAATCAACCTAATTGTCCATCAACAGATGAATGAATAAAGAAAATGTCAAATATACAAACAATGGAATACTACTCAGCCTTTAAAAAGAAGGAAATCCTGCCATTTGTGACAACATGGATGAACCTGAAGAACGTCATGCTTTTTTGTTGTTGTTGTTGTTTTTGAGATGGAGTCTTGCTCTGTCTCCCAGGCTGGAGTGCAGTGGCCCGATCTCAGCTCACTGCAAGCTGCGCCTTCCCGGTTCCCGCTATTCTCCTGCCTCAGCCTCCCGAGTAGCTGGGACTACAGGCGCCGCCACCACGCCCGGCTAATATTTTGTATTCTGAGTAGAGACAGGGTTTCACCGTGTTAGCCAGGATGGTCTGGATCTCCTGATCTTGTGATCCGCCCGCCTCGGCCTCCCAAAGTGCTGGGATTACAGGCGTGAGCCACCACACCCGGCACAGCATGTTACATTAGGCAGGTACATTTTGACAAATACTGCATGATTTCACTTACATTTGGAAACTAAGAATTTCAAGTCAGAGAAATAGAATGGCAATTTTCAGGGGCCGGAGCAGGCGAGGGGAAATGGAGACATTGGTTAAAAGATACAAGGTTTTAGTAGACAGAAGGAGCTAGTTCTGTCCCTGAAATTCTAGTAGGGCCTGAAAAGACTTCTTCCTTTTATTCCATCAGAGTTTATACCTTTTCAGTATCTTAAGTTCTTCGAAGAATCATAATTATATTATGCTTAGTTACAGGACTAAACTAATTCAGTAAGATTTGTCTTCCAGCCCTGGATTTGTCATTGCTGGGTCTCTAACCATGAACAAGTTCTCCCACTTCTTCCATCCATCCCTGCTTCCTCTCCACAAAGGCCTGACCCTTAGCACTGAGTCACCTTGCACCCTTGTGACGTGTAGCTGGGCTCAGGCCATGGAAAGCACCCGCAAGATATCAAAGAGCAGGAAGAGCCACAGGCATGGATTTCTTCTCCAATCCATCTCTGCTTTCAGGTTTCTTTGTTTGTTTATTTTGGCAGTGGCTATTTCCCTCTATGACAGTTCGCAGGGTAACACCTCTTCATATTTAAGGAAAAATAATGCTAATGGCAATGCAAGGAATTTGACATTTTAAAGGCCATTTTAAATGTATGATTCTAAGACTTTTCAATAAGTTCATAGCCATGGTATGATTTTGGCAAGAAGTACTGAAGAGGTATCAAGGTGTGAAGAGAAGCCACCGTGGGAGGGAGCAGAATGGAAAGGAGCTTGAGGAGCAATGCATTATCTTCTCATCAGGATGCCTTACTGCCCCCTTTTCCTTCTGTGTCGTCCCCTTCAGTACTCCATGCTAATGGGTGCTCATTTCTGAAAGTAAATATACAAGTAGAGATACTGACAAAGCCAAAAATGAAGAGATGAACATGCTGCCCTGTATGTACTGTCACCATCCGGAGAAAGAGCAAGTGGCACAACAGCATAGGTCACACTCGGGAATGTCACTTTAAAAAGCGAGTGAGAAATAAAATGCAGCCAAGGTGCTAAATACTGCAGCATTATATTGAATGAAAGAGGATCATCTACACAGTCATTTTCTGCAGCCCTTTTCAGAATTCAGTGCCATTGTTGGGGAAAGTTGTATTTCAATCAACACCTTATTTGTTTACTCTGCAGCTGATTCTAACCATCCATGTGTACAGACTTTGCTCTGAATCTTGTCCTATCTGAGAGTAGAGTAGAATTGGATCATCATCATAACATGGGCACTAACTATGCATTAAACTAAATATTTCTCAATATTTTCCATATATTTTATGCTATTTGGTTGGTGTAAACGTAATTGTGGTTTTGCCATTAAAAGTAGTTGCCATTGATTCTATAATTCTAATCAGTGATAATGTTTTTTTAAAAAAAATACACTTACAATAAAACTCAGCAATTCAACTTCTAGGTAATTATCCAAGAGAAATACTTATATCCACTCAAAAAATTGTTTATAAATGCATAGCAGCCTTATTCATAATATCCCCAAATTGAAAATAACCCAAATGTTTATCAATTGATTAATGAATAAAAATAGTTGTGGTATTGGTAAAAAAAAAAAAAAAAAAAAAAAAAA
>NW_016815828.1:353221-359162 GCF_001698545.2 Rhinopithecus bieti | reverse complement strand
AAAAAAAAAAAAAAAAAAAAAGTAGTTGCCATTGAAAGTAATGGCAATGACCGCAATTACTTTTGCATCCATCTGATAAATTATTCCTGTGTATGTTGTCACACATTTACAACAGATTCAGAAACATTTAATGGACTAAAATTCCCTTCCAATGTCATTTGTGATGACATTGGAAGACATTGGAATAACTCACTTGGAATGAATACTTTTCTTTCCCATTTCCAACTCTTGCCAGTTTCTCACCCAGACAAAGTTATTACTACTTGATGAATTTCTCTGCCACTTCATAAACACTGCTTTTCAAGGGAGTCTAAACATAATGCAATGCATAGAAACTATATATATATATATATTCTTCTTGACTACATTTTGAGAGAAGTAAAATGACAAAATAATTTTTTATTTTGATGTAAGTATAAACTTGCCATTAACACAGACTTTCTTCTTGCATTATATTTTTTACAAAAAAACTTGTACATATAAAAAATAGAACAATAAAAACTAAATGAAATGACAAAATTGAACTCTCTAGGCATAAACCCTATTAAGACACACAAATGTGCCTTTTTGAACCTTTTTAACACACACAACACACACACACATATGCATGCGCACATTTTACAGTAATAGACTCGTAATACACATACAGTTATGTGAATTGGTTTAAAAAATGCAACAGTATAACATGATTAACTTTTCGTATCAAACATGGAGACTTAGCACATTATTTTAATAGTTTTATAAGTATTCCATAATATGGCTTCTTTTCACTTTTAATGTATGAGGAATAAAACAAAAAAAGGATATAGAAAGTTTTAAATATTTTTTACTATGTCTGCATTTCTTAAAACCCCTCAAGTCAAGGTTGATTGTAGGCTTTCTTTCAAAAGGTTCTTTTTTGATTAATAGCACCCCGATGACACTGAAGAAAGATGCTTCATCTGAGGTGGTAACTGTCTTCCTCAACTCACAGTTGATGAATGGATGTGAAACCCTGTGAGTCCCTGTGAGAACGGTATAACCTCAAAGATGGTAGCCATTATTCTTTGCTTCTGTGACTGTCTTTTCTTCTTATTAAAACACTTCAAAAGTATCCAGTATTACAAATATTACTTTAAACTGAGTATTTTATTCAAATAATATTTAGATAAGTATAGGGTATGTCTGTTTTAAATTTCTATCAATAAACAATATATATTTTCATGAAAGTCAAGAATAAGAATTAAAAATGTCCAATCTACTAAATTGTTTCTTTTTTATAGCCAATAAGTGTCTTGTTTTGACTTCTTAATTTATTAATAATACCAGAATTAAGATAATTTTCAGCATAACCAAAGACCATGTATCTTTAATAATTTCTGCCCTGATATAATAGAGGAGTATTCATATTCTTGTGACTGCTGGGTGTTTTAATATTTTCCTGTTTCATGGATATCTAAACACAGCTGCTGTTTTGTACTGAACTACATCACCTTTGATTTCATTGAACCCTTTGTAAACTTAATTCTTTATGATGAAAACTGTAATGAAAAAAATAAAGGTATTACTTGGGTCTAAATGCCTTGCTAGACTACATTTATATGAGTCACAATTTGTGACTATCACATTTCTAATTGCTATGACAATTTCTATGACAGCTTATATATAAAACAAAAGCAAAAAACTCACAAAAATTTAAATTATCTGACATCAGTGCATGAGAGCTCTGGAGAACCATGGTTAAGGGATAGAAGCTGAAACAGGTTTGCTGAAGTATTGCAGGAAGATGTGATAAAACCAAAGCCCCAAATTTGGCTTCTGAAGATTTGTTTTTTCAAATTCTAGTCATACTTGTGTCAACCAAAGCTATTCCCATTTCTACTGTAAGAAAAGAGAAGTTTTATTTTAGAGAAAGGCAAAGCTGCCACCTAAAACCTAGAGGCAGCCTAATATCCAGATGAATATTTCCTTTGAGGCAGAAAAATTGTCTTTGTTGTGAGGTTTCGGGGAGTATTTTGACAATGGGCACAGATTTTAGAAGGTAGCTTACAAGGAAATTTAGAAAGAGACTGTTGGAAAGAGCAAGTGATAACAATGTTGTAGAAGTAGTAAAACTAATAGTAGCAATACCAGTAGTAGCAATAAGTGGTAGCAATAGTAGAGATAGCAGTAGTGGTAACTAGAATAAGATGGGGAGTGTCAGGGAGTTGAAATTGCTTGTGAGTAAAGCAGAGTGAGTTAGCTTCAAAATTGCTGACACTCCCGAAAGTAAAGAAACAAAACTCAGAACTAGCCAATCTTTTTAATAGAATAAGCTCTGTGGTCAAACACAAAATCTTTAGTACAACTTGGGCCTAAATGATGTTCTGTGTGTAGGTCTTTCTCCCCATCTCCTTCCACCTAGTACATTCGCCTCTACATGAGGGATTCTAGTCCTGCTGAGCCAGGTCCTGGATTATTTAGTGACACGGATACCAGGAATGGGACAGGACGAACAGGTGCCTAGAGGAGAAAGAAGGGGAAGGACTTGGTGAAAGAGGCTAAATCTGTTTAAATAATTCAAAATCTAAAACTAGGTAAATAGCAGGCTGAAAAACTAGGATAAGGAAGTGGAGTTTTCTATAATGTTTTGGCAAGTGAGAAACTAAAGATATTGTGGAATAACAAATTTGAGTAGAGAGAACGTGGGATACATTTATTAATGAGATGAATGATTTGTATTCTACTGCCTGTCCTTCTATGGACTAGAATCAAGAGCAATAGCAATTCTAAATTAATTTTCAGTCTTTTTTGAAATGTGCTTTTGAAAATATGACCTAGCTCCTGTAGTAAACCACATGGACTGAGGCTTCAATGTAGTTATTTTCTTAAACAATGTCACGTGCTAGAAATGCTCATGGCACTGAGATTTCTTCCTATGCAACCTTGTGTGTTCTACATATGTTTTGGGAGGCTGAGAATTTATGTCAGGTTTAATTATATGAGGGAAAGGGATTTCACCCTCTCTGAAAGTTCAAATTATTTAAATGAATTAAAACACAGGCAAAGGAATTAGTTTTCAAAGGGAATCTGCAGATGAATTTCCTTGATTGCTTGAGAAGGTGAGGAATACAGAGAGCATGCATAGCGGGGCTTCAGCAGGCTGCTGGGGAGGGTCTCCTCAGTGAGGTCCTGACCAGCAACCAGGTAAGAAGAAAATGCCAGAATATCCACGACTGGGAAAGGAAGAACTATGAGCAGTTTCCCAGCTGTTAGAGTCAGAAGGATTAGTTGAAAATGGAGAGAAGGCTGGCAGGGTAAAGGAAGACAGTCTGGAGTTAGTGGAAGGAAGAGATAAATTGATGATATTGTCTGGCTCGGTGTCCCCACCCAAACCTCATCTTGAATTGTAATCCAAATTGTAATCCCCACGTGTTGGTGGAGGGATCTCGTGGGAGGTGATTACTTCATGGGGGTGATCCCTGCGTGCTGTTCTTGTGATAGTGAGTGATGGTTTTATAAGGGGCTTTTCCCCTTTTTGCTCATTCTTCTCCTTCCTGCTGCCATGTGAATAAGGACATGTTTGCTTCCCCTTCCACCATGATCATAAGTTTCCTGAGGTCTCCCCAGCCATGCTGAACTGTGAGTCAAGTAAACCTTTTTCCTTTATAAATTATCCAGTCTCAGGAATGTCTTTATTAGCAGTGAGATTGGACTAATACAGTTGAATAGTGAAGTGAGAACGGTAAAGAAAATAATGCCTGGCTTCCGTGAGAATGGCCCTTTACACAGCATCAGTTAAGGCAGTAGGAAGTATAGAAAGAGAGACACTTGTAGATCTGGTTCAACCAAAGTCCACCAAGCAATAATCCAGATGACTGCAGGGAGAGAAATAAAGGAAAATAGAGAAAATGAAAGTGAAAAAAATAAAAGAGTAGTAGCACCTCTTACACACACACACACACACACACACACACACACACACATACACGCACAAAATAGGATATTCCATCAATTGCTCCTGTGGTCTTGTTGGTGTGGTTTGTAGATATTTATATTTATTTATTTATTTATCCCCGCCTATTTATTTATTTTGATTGAGAGGGAATGAAGGAGTTAAGATATTCCAGGGAAAGTCCTTGTAGAACTGCAGACCACAGTTGGAGAAAACCCAGGCAATCACAGCTCCTGCAGCTGTAGCCATTCCAAGTAGCGCAAGTGCAAACAAGTGTCAGCATGAGACCAGAAGAGGAGACATGAGTCTTCTTGTCTCTAAGTTAATAAATCATGTTTCTCATTGGATTTATTAATGAAATATTTGTGTGTGTGTGTGAGTTTTCTGTTGCTGTTATAACGAATTTGTAAGAAATACAAATTTATTACCTTACTGTTCTGAGGTTACAAGTCTGACATGTGTCAGAGGAGGGTAAAGTCAAGATGTCCCCAGGGCTATGTATTCCCTTCTGGAATCTGCAGGGGAGAATCTGTTTCCTTTCTTTATTCAGCCTCTAGAAGCCTTCAGCATCCCTTGGCTCCTGGCTTCCTTCCTCCATTTGAAACCAGTCATGTTGAGTTTCCCTGACCCATTGTTTTATGGCAACAATTCCTCTTCATCAGACCTGGGATGGGATGGTTTTTTTTTTTTTTTTTTTGTTTAATGACTTATGTGATTATATTCTCCCCATGTGTGTAATTCAGGATAATCTTCTCATGTCAAAATTCTTACATTTAGTCACATAATGCAACTTAACTTACTCACAGTTTCCTCAGGTTAGGACATGGACCTTTTTGGGGGCAGGACAGAGAGGGGGCATGATTCTGCCTATTATACTTTGTAAAACTTAAAATCTTGCTAGTTAAGTGAGTGAGGAGAAAAGTATTATTCCATATTACTCTACCTTAAAAGTTTCTTGATGCATAAAATACCTTACACATGTATTCGAATTAAAAGATTTGAATTGTTTAAGTGAAAAAACAAGCAAACTGGGAATCACAGAAAACAATGATAGAATCAAGAGTAAAGGACCTCAACAGTCACACGTATGTATTTCATGCACAATAAGGTGAATCAGCCTCTTCTCTGATCTCTTACTTATGAAGTCCAGATATGAAAGTTGGTCATGAATTTGTTTCCTTAAATTTAATAAAATATTGATCCTTCTAAGACTGAATAAATTTCTAGGTGGGCAATTGCCATATTCACTGTTTCTGTTCTTTCCACCCTAGCCGGACAATTCAACCTCAGAGTAAAATTTAAAACCAATACTCTCTCTTTACTCTGTCCTTATCCACCAAACAGGATTTTAGAGATAGAGAGAGAATAAATTATTTCTTTGACAATATAGCATGTGTTTGTCTTTATTTTCAGATGAAATAATGATTTGACAACTGCTACATTTATAGTTCAATGGAATATTGAGTATGTTTTAAATTGAATGTCTGTGGCTAAGAGGGTACAGACTTCTTGGAGGTGAGACACGTGATAAAATGTGTTTGTGTGATAAAATCCCTATTGTAAAAAAAAATCGTGATTTTTTTACTGCATTAGCAAAATTCATCATTTTAGGTAGTTTCCAAATTTACTATAAGGCATAACAAAAATTGAAATTGAGAAATTTGAATAAAATTAAGGCCATACTTCTCTATTTAGATTGATGGAAACATGTTCGTTAGTAGAGGCGTGCATCTGCTTTTGACAAAATAAATTAATTAAATTGATTTGACATAAATAATAAAAGTTTTTTTTTCTTTATTAAGCATTAGAGGATGCACACTCTGGTAGACAGTCATCATTGAACCTTTAGTTTCAATAACAGTTTCAGTTACTTCTTTAGCATAAGAGTTCTGTAAGATGGGAAGATGATATGTATGCAATTTGAAATGTGTATTGAGGAAATAGGAAAATAAATTTGAGGCTAATTAAAATATTTTTAAAAGTTAGAAACAAAGTATTTTTTTCTTTAAAGTATCTTTTCCTTTTCTT
>NW_016815828.1:341180-351094 GCF_001698545.2 Rhinopithecus bieti | reverse complement strand
TTTTTTGAGATGGAGTTTCCCTCTTGTCACCCAGGCTGGAGTTCAGTGGTGTGAACTTGACTCACTGCAAACTCTGCCTCCAGGGTTCACGCCATTCTCTTGCCTCAGCTTCCTAAGTAGCTAGGACTACAGGCCCCACCACCATGCCTGGCTAATTTTTTTTTTTTTTTTTTTTTTTTGTATTTTTAGTAGAGACATAGTTCCACAGTGTTAGCCAGGATGGTCTCAATCTCCTGACCTCATGATGCACCCGCCTTGGCCTCCCAAAGTGCTGAGATTACAGGCATGAGCTGCTGCACCCGACTGGTTTATTTTAATGAATATCTCAAAATATCTTTATAATTTTTCTTGAGACATTGTCTATTAGTAGTAAAATATAATTTATAAACATAATCATTGTGCTAGACTATATAGATGGGTTTAATATACTTATGTTAAATGTGAAATAATATACATTTTTCACTTATAAATGTAAAAGATATACATGCATTTTTAAATTCTAGTGGTGTTTTATGACTGGTTGTATTTCGGCAATTTTGTTGTGGTTTAAGATAGAAACTAACACATTATTTTATTTTTTCTATTTTCAGTTCTTTCCTTTTCCCAGTGAAACACTGAATTCTAAATTACCATCTGTCTAAAGTGCTTGTGTTGTAGGAAAAAAAACTGATTTATTTACAAGGCACATCTTGGCAAATATTCTTAGATCTCACCTAAAGCCTCCGAAAAACCAGAAACTCTTTCATCATTCATAGGATCAAATGAAAGTACTTCACATCACTTTGTGTCATCTACACAGAGCACATACAATATTTAAACTGTAGTGTATGATAGAGCCTGAAAATCTGCTTTGTCAATTTTTTTTTGGCACTTGCCCATGCCTATGGCTCCAGCAGAAAGTTAGAACAGCACCTTCTATCTACATTTGTGTCTACAATCAATGTCACTATCTAATTCAGGGAATTGCTTTGTGTAGAACAACTACAAATGGAGATGCAGGAACACACAGAGAAATTGGAAACACACAGAAAAGGCATCACATGAAAAAATGCATTGAATTCAGTTCTGTTGAAGAAAAGGAAAACAATAATATAGTAATGTTAAGCATATAAAAGATTTGTGGAAACTATTATGCCATTAGCAAATATTTGGACTCGGGTAAAAAAGAAATCTGCAGCAATAGTTAGCTTGTATATTTGGGTCATTTCTATGCTGTATACAGATATGACATCCCCACTCCCCTTTACAGATAAAAACACAGTATAGCAAAGTATATTTTTATTTAAAGTATAGGCTGTTTGAATTCTGAAATGTTCAATGATATTATCAGTATTGTCGAAGATCTACCAGGGAAAGCCAAAATAAATTAGCAAATAAAAGAAAAATAACTCAACATTTTGTTTTCTTTCTGATCGAAAAGGTCTGGGGGCAAGGGACCAAAAAGAAGGTAGCTATGGTGTCATGGCCAGAATCAGTAGGCAGTCTCAGAGGACTGGGGTGGGGTCTGTGGTGCACTGGTAGCCGGCGCAAATGATGGTTTCGGCATTTCGTATGCAATCATGTAAAGATGAATCAATCAATCAAAAGGTTTGGCAGCAGTAGCTAGGGCTATTTTATTTTATTTTATTGTTTCATGTGCAGGACATGCAGGTTTATTACATAGGTAAACGTGTTCCATGGTTTTTTGCTGCACCTATGGACAGTAGCTGAGTCTTGATCCAAAATAAATAATTAACTATACATGTGTTGTCAATCATATTCTATCTGAGAAAGAAAGTTGGGATCACAAGCATTTTCTCCTTTACGTCAAACATGGTTAAATTGAAGGGGAGCAAATCTCTATATCTATACTATCTTGTGTTGCTTCAAAATAATCTCTTAATTCCATTAAATTAAATTTCCCTCATGGATAATTAAAATGGTACTTCTTTAATCAAATATTCCAGATTCTATTTTCCAATAATTCATTATTATATATAACAATATATAATACAATACAATAAATAATACAACACAATACAATACAATACAATAAAAACAAAATACTACAAAGGTACTTACAGACAAAAAATTCATAAGAGCACCATTGACAGTAAGATAATCCAAGAAAAGATCAGCAACAAGTAAATTGCGATTAGATAAGTTGACATTTATTGATAAAATGGAATATTGTACAAACATTATATTTTATAAATACTGTGCAAGAAAATGCTTTAGCTGCAATACAATAAACATCATTGACAGACTTAAACTCTTATTAAATTCAGGCTGACATCAGACTTCTTACATTTGAAATTGTCTTTTATCCCACTTAATGATTTTGAATAGAATACACTAAAAAGAAACTGAGGAGAATGTTTTACAAATCCTAATGTAATTGAGAGATGCTTGGCACAATTCATATGAACATCATTTAAAATATTAAAAATTAAGAAGTAAAAATCAATGGTCGCACAAGATTTTATTTTAAATGAGAACATTCAGTCATTTCACGCATTTTAACAATGTATCTACTATGTGCACAATGCAATGTCAACTGCTGTCAGTAAGGGGTGATTACAAAATCAATGAGGAAAAGGAAAACATCAGAGAGAAGAAAAAAATAGTAATGTTTGGTCAGAATTTAAAGAAAAGCATTGTCATTTAGAAGACTTAGAATTAAAAGCTCTGGGGTACTTCTACCTGAAGGATAATAGTCAAATACAAATAGATTGGACAGTGAAAAATAGTAATTCATAAATGCACTTTACAAAGTAATTCCTGCTTTGCAGGTTGCTCCGAGGCATACTAAGGTAAGCAGATGTTCTCATGTCCTTAATATCAAAGTAAGACTTGCTGAACCTTACTCTTCATGGACATTTTAATATTTCGTATGATTACGGTGATTGTATACCATGCAATGCATTCTTTTATAAAGCTCATAGTTACTATACGAAGTTTACATTTTATGTGCAATTTGTCACTAAATATGATAGCAAATTTTATGCTGTTTTGTGGCTAATGGTCACATTAAAATGACTAAAAAGTTAAAAAATATAAATATGAAAGCTTTTAATCCTAAACATTATTTTAAAACAAAATAGAATTTAAAAATAGTAATGCCTCATAAAGCAACCGGTGTTTGGTTAATCCAAGCAAGGTTTCGTTAAAGTAATAAATTACTTTTAAAATAACAAACTTTGAGGAAACAATTACATATATGCATATATGTCAGAATAACAAATGCCTATTTTGGTGACCAGACGAAAGTACAGATAAAGATAATTGACTTCCCCATGGAATATTGGAAGGCAGGAACTTGAAGAATCACATAATTTCTGCATTTAAAGCGCCTGATGTATATGTGTGTGTAGGAAGGCATGTCCCTTGTATTTATACACTGTCTATTATTATGTAGATTTAAAATAAAAGGTTTTCTGACAGCAAGAACTAAGAGAGACATTTACCTGGCCACCAAACAGTTGTGTCTCTCCTTTTATAATGTTACTGCTGAGAATAGGTTGTCCAGTTAAGAACTACAATTGTATCTTGCTGGATCCATGTGAATAAGCTTTTGCGTGTGGGATGTGATTGGAGTTGCTTTCAGATCTCCCAGTGGAATGTTAACTACAAGACAACCTAGAGGAGGGTTGAGTTACTACACTGAAGAAACCTAGCACCCTGAGTCACCCTGTGACATGCTGCTTACTGATCAGCAACACACGTGGAATTCTTTTTTTTTTTTTTTTTGAGACGGAGTCTCGCTCTGTCGCCCAGGCTGGAGTGCAGTGGCCGGATCTCAGCTCACTGCAAGCTCCGCCTCCCGGGTTCACGCCATTCTCCTGCCTCAGCCTCCGGGTAGCTGGGACTACAGGCGCCCGCCACCTCGCCCAGCTAGTTTTTTGTATTTTTTAGTAGAGATGGGGTTTCATCGTGTTAGCCAGGATGGTCTGGATCTCCTGACCTCGTGATCCGCCCGTCTCGGCCTCCCAAAGTGCTGGGATTACAGGCTTGAGCCACCGCGCCCGGCCGGAATTCTTTCAGAGTGAGAGAGAGACTGCCTTAGTGTTAAGACGGCTGAAATGCATGGACTGTTATTATAGCAGCCACTGTTGCCCTAACTAATCAACCAGCTCTTCTAGTTCAACAGTGCTATGAGTAGGGTGTGTACTAAATTGAAAATAGGTAGAATAAGCTAAAATTGGCATAGTGAGTGGTCAGTTGAAACATTTTAAATAGCATGTCTTTGCTATTGTGAATCATGTTGCTATGAACACATGAGTACAGGTGTCTTTTTGGTAGGACAATGTATTTTCCTTTGGATATCTACCTAGTACTGAGATTGCTGGGCTAAATGGTAGTTCTCTTTTAAGTTCTTCGAGAAATCTCCAAACTGTTGTCCATAGTGGCTAAATTAATTTACATTTCCACAAACAGTGTATAAGTGTTCCCTTTTCTCTGAAACCTCTCCAATGCTTGTTATCTTTTATCTTTTAAATAATGACCATTCTGACTCTTGTGAGATGGTATCTCATTGTGACTTTGATTTGCCTTAATGATCAGTAATGTTGAGCATTTTTTATATGTTTATTGGGCCATATGTATTCTTTTGAGAAGTATCTGTTCAGGTTATTTGCCCATTTTTAAATAGGGTATTTGTTTTTTGCTTGTTGAATTGTTTAAGTTCCTTATAGATTCTGGATATTAGACCTTTCTCAGATGCATAGTTTGACAATGGGAACTACTAGAGAGAGGAGGATTTGAGGGAGACCAGGGTTAAAAAATTACTTATGAGATACTACGCTCAATACCTGGGTTGTGGGATCATTCACAAACCAAACCGCTGCATCATGCAATTTACTTATGTTACAGACCTGCACATAGATATCCCCAAACCTAAAACAGAAATTGAAAAAAATGAAATAGATAAATACAACTCATTCTAAACTACATCAAATGGAATTCAGTGCTTCTCTTAGAGTTCAAAAATTCAATCAGCAAATATTGCAGTGCTTCAGAAGCTCTAGGAATTCTATTAACACTCATGCTCTAGAAAAAAAAAGCATTATGATGCCTTGCAAAAAAGTGCTGAGGACTCTGAGTTCTCATTTCACAGGAAAGACAAACATTTCTCATTTCTTCAGTCAGAGCACCAAGACTCTGGTGAATGGAAAAATGAATGCTCAGAAATGAACAAAAGATCTTGAAACCGTAAAGAACCAGAAAGCGCTCAGTTTACTTGGTCTTATTGCCACTTCTTGGACATGATAATGTCAATCATTCTCAAATTTTCTACTTTTTATGAAAATAATTTCCAAATCTTCATTTCCATTTTTATCAGCACTTCTTGTATATTCTTTCATGTATTAATCTTATGTATTTCATTTTTTCCTGCACATTTTAACTAAGCTACACTATTCTGCCTTCCAAATTAACAAGTCAGAAAGCCAATTCTTGACCTGGGTGGAAATGATAATAATAATAATAATTTACTAAATTAATTATATTATCTGTTCATGACTATTTTGTATAGAACCCCATAAGGCAAAATATAGATGAATAATTTCTCAATGATTATGTAATTAGTGACAATTAAGTTTTCAAACATCTTTGTTTTTGACACACCATGTATTCAATTTACATATATTTACTTAGCAAGAGAAAGTTTTATTGGTCCTGGGGAAATAAACATGAACATGAAGCATTTTTTTCTTCCTTTGTGGAGTTTAAGTGACATTTTGACATTTGATTAACCTTTTAAGCTGTCCCCTTACTTTTCATTTCCCCTACACCGTACTGACAGAATTCACATTCTAAGAATACCATAGAACATATATCCCCCCGTTACCCAATAATATAAATAGTTGTTATTAAATGTAAATTGAATTTCAAATGTCTTAGTTCAGCATATAAGACATATGTGACATTTCCTTTTGTATTTCCATTAACCCCTTTGCCTATTCTTCCTGGTGCTTTAATTATTGTGTCAAAGTATGTTATGAAATATTCCACTTGTGTCTTGGTTGGTTCCATTGAGCTTCATTTGCCTTGCCCATTATCTGTGTGAGACCCATCATCCAACGTTATGCTCAGTCATGATGTTCTTTAGGAAGTCCTTCCCTGGCATCTGCAGTTTCAGCAACGATCTGATAGATGTCATCTTTTAGAGGTCATAGCAATTATGATTTGTATCATTGCTGATGCTATAATTTATTTTTTGTATATATGTGTGTGTGTCTCCTCAAACAGATCAATAATTCACTGCTTATTGTGAAGTACAAATTACTAAATAAAACTATCACAAAATTAGCTTCATGGAAAATTATCTGATTTTCAATTATCTTATTAATTGTAGCATGCACCAGATTAGGTGATAGAACTGAGGTACCAATAAAGAACACAATCATCAGTCATAACAAAAATAAAATGACATTCAAATTCCCATATTATGCTCATAGTGCCTACCAATTGTGTGTGACTTCTTGAATTTTGCCAGTATGTTTATTTTTATGTGATACTCAAAATACATAGAAATAGTTTAATAAAATGTAATTATTCTGAGAGAATATTATGTTAAGTCAACAGTTCATGTAAGTTTTTTTTTTTTTTGAGACAGAGTTTCAATCTTGTTGCCCAGGCTGGAGTGCAATGGTACCATCTCGGCTCACTGCAACCTACGCCTCCTGGGTTCAAGCAATACTCCTGCCTCAGCCTCCCAAGTAGCTGGGATTACATTGTACCACTCCCAGCTAATTTTTTTTTTTTAATGTATTTAGCACAGGCAGGGTTTCACAATGTTGGTCAGGCTTATCTTGAGCTGCTGACCTCAGGTGATCCACCCGCCTTGGCCTCCCAAAATGCTGGGAGTGCTGGAGTGCCGGACCACCATGCCCAGCCCATATAATCTTTTAAGAGAAATCAAAACATGAATGTAATTAATTTGCTAGTAGTTGTTCTTGCTTGGTCCTAGCCAAAATCTATCATTATTCTCCATATAGCCATCGGTAATCTGTTAAAAATGAGAAAATATCAAAATATAAGATGAGGATATGAATTTATATACTCACAAGAAATTCATGACAGACAAAAGAACTCAATTATGAAAGGAAAAATAATTTAGCAGAAATCTAATAAAACCTCAGTCATAATTTTTGAATTAACTTGGGAATGTTATCGGGTAGAAAAGGAAACATTAGTATTTAGTAGTTATATTAAAACTCATTCAGCAATAAAAGAACATGTCTTAAATCAAAAAGAAAAAACTAATAACTTTTAGTCAATTAGAGTAATTAGATGGCACAGGGTAAAAAACAAGAGAAATTTAAATGGTTACCTTTCCTTATTACTGAGCAAATTCTATTTGGTATTTTTTTCTATATAAAACTGTACTTTTTAATATTCTTATCATTTCATTTATTTTAATTTAAAATGTAGAGTTGTCAATTGCAATTTAATATTTCCCTTCAATTATTTTCTCTGACACATTTTAAAAATTCATTTATCACATATGTCCCAGTACAGTTAAAAGGCAGGAAAATCACCTCATCACACATTTGTTCAATGCTTCCTGCGGGAATATGTAGTTGTTCATATCATCATGCATGTTGTTATCCATGAATAAGTAAGCAATCATAGTAGGTTAGGAATAGAAAAAAAATTAGATGCCATTGAATTCATTCCTTTAACTATATTAAAGAAATGGAATTCCAGATGTTTCCACAATTAGGTAATAAATCAATACTATCCAAGTATCCCAACAGAATACAGACCTAATGCATGTAAATTATTATTTTAATTCACACACTAATAAATTGGCAGTAAGTTTGTGCAATAGTTTTGCTAAAGATTCACAGACCAAAAAACAGAACATTGTTCAGAATAAGGGAGCAGTCAATACAAATTTATTTCTGTTGGAAATAATGAAAAATTATTTAAGTACCTATCCTAAAGCATTGGCACACACACAAAAAACAAACAAATGAAAGCAAAAGCAATAAAACAAACAGTGTAAATGTACTAATTTCTTCCATTAGTGAATTAATGCAATTAAAAGCTTGTAATACAAGTAATGAAAGTTAAAGGATATTGTCTAATATTAAAATGTAATCAATAGAAAAGCAAATATCATCTGCAGATCTATCAGTTTTATACTACAAAATACATTGAAAACTAACACCAAATATAAATTTGTGCACTAAAATTAATAACTGAAACATGAAGATGATGTATCAACGCAAAATTTGATAAAATCCACCATAAAAAGGAAAAAAAGTAAATAATTGATTAGGCAATAGGGAAAAACACAACTTTTATCTTACATAAGAGATGGATCTTTCATAAATCTACTACACAGTTTGGAAGTTAAAAAAAAAAATTAGGATACATATGCTAAGCAAATGGACAAACAGGAAGCAGGATATTAAGTTTCCTTGAGACAAAGATAATTCAACCACTTTATAATGAGTGGTGAAATCTACAACAAAGATCCAGCACTTTTCACTAATAAATAACATGAAACTATGAATTAAAATATATAGAAACTACAAGAAGAAATATGAGATATACTATATGAACACAAGGCCTTAACAATCCTGTTTCAGGGCACAAATATTAAAATTATAATGCAGTCCACCTCCAAGACAGAATATACTTGCCTTTCAACTGTTTGAGAGCATGTAAATGTGACCATTTTGAAATGACAAGGATAATAGGAAACAAGTATATTGGAAAATTTTAAAAAGTAAACATTTTGTTCGACTACACATACAAAAACATTAGTAATACGAATAAAGGAGGGCCAGGCGCAGTGTCTCATGCCTGGAAACTTATCGCATTGGGAAGGCTGAATAGGGAGAATTGCTTGAGCTCAGGAGTTTGAGAACAGCCTGGGCAGCATAGTGAGACCCCATCTCTACAAAGATCAAAAAATTAGCCAGGGATAGCGGTGCACGCTTGTATTTCTAGCGACTTGGTAGTCTGAGGTGGGAGGATCGCCTGAGTCAGGGAGGTGGCAGCTACAGTGAACCGTGATTGCACCACTACCTTCCAGCCTGAGCAGCAGAGTGAGACCCTGTCTGATTACATCACCTACTGCAAGAGTTCAACCAAGAGTGCTCACCCAAGACAACAGAAGAAACTGACCTTGCTCAATATATTTATGTGTAGTATGGGAGACATAAGTGTTGCTTCCTTGAAAAACCATGCAGATAAAACTGATGTAATAGGTAGTTTTGATATTGAGATACTAATGGATATTAACTCATCTCTTTTGCTTTTACTATGAACAATTCTACAATAAGCATAGTTTTAGGTATGACTATCAATTTAAATGTAAAAAAAATGACAACATGTAGAAATACTGGAAGAAAACAGAAGCTTTTATGTTTTCTTTTGTAATCCTGGAAACATAGCCGTTACTCTAAGAAAATATAGTGACTAGACTATAAAGAATAAATTATTTAATTTCAGCAAAATACATAAAATAAAATAATCAAGCAAAAACAAATAAGCACTGAAAAAATTACCAGTTGCAATTTATGCAAGAAAAGGGGAGAATGGATCATTTCCTAGGAATGATTACTGAACCCATGAGGAACCATGGAGCCTTTTGTCTTTGATTTACCATGTTTGCAACCTTTGATTACCATGCAAAATTACTATTATTTTATATGAAAAACATAAAAGGATGAATATTTTAAAAAATCAAAAAAGTCATAAACAACAATGAACAATTTCCATTTATATCAAGTACAAGACACATATGAGCATAATTACTCTATCATTTAGTGTTATTATGGATATTTTTCACATAGCTAGTTAGAGCTAGTTTAGAAATAAAACAAAATATTGGAAAGTGTAAAGGAATATTGACATTATTTACAAATGATTAAATTAAATCTGGAAAATTTATGAGAATGCAAAAAGAAGTATTAGAA